>NC_050069.1:176661700-176964730 GCF_009764565.3 Dermochelys coriacea
TGATGTAGCGGCAGGCGGGGGGGCTGCCGCCACCTGGGCGTATGCTCTGGGGGCCGGGGGAGGGACACCTGCAGAGCTGGGGGAGGGAACAGCGGGGAGGGGCGCCCCAGCTGGAGATGGGGCCGGGGCATTGGGGGCAGCCCCTGCCATGGAGGGCCGGGTCTTTTTAGCGGGGCCCTTCCCCTTCTTCTTCCCCTGGCCCTTCCCGCCGGCTGGGGGGACTCCCCCCAAATCTGAGGGGGTGAGAGACGTGGCAGCAGTGGAGGTCACCCCGGTGCCTGTCGCTGCTGGTGCCCCAGCGGGGGTGATGACAGATGGTTTGGCAGCGGACGTAGAAGCTTGGGGGGATGACAGAGGGGCAGGCGGGGGAGGGGGAGCTCGGGCTACTGGAGAGGTCTCACCCGTCTCATCCCCCGCCATCATGAACAAGGAGGAAAGGGAGGACACCAAAGGAGGAGGGGAGAGGGGAAGCAGGTCGACCACTCCGCCCCGCTAGGCTGCAGGCAGGGGAGGAGGGCGCCAAAAGGGTGGGCTGGACGGGGGGCAATCCGGGGTTAGGGGTCAGTCACCGACACAAGGTGGAAATTCCGGCTCCTCTTGGTGCACTATCGGGGGGGGGGATTCAACAACATTGAAGGTGCAGTGAAGAGGGTTGCAACTGAAATGGGGAATTGCACAAGTGCATGGGAGGGGGCATGGGCACACGGAGCGAGGGGCTAAGCGGTCTGGGGGTAGAACAGGGAAACCAAGGGGCTAGCTTCAGAGGCTGGGGCGGGGCAAACAAACAAAGGCTGCAGAAGGAAATGGGCGGGGCAGGCAAACAAACTGAAGCTAGTAAGGGGGGCTGGAGCAAAAGAGGAGGCAAAGCAAGTGGCAAATGGGGCAGGTAGTAAAGGGCAAAGCTGGGGGTTAGGCAGTCCGGGGGGGGCACATGTGCCCATGTGCACTTGCACAAGTCTTTTTTAGCTTGCTGCTGCTTCTGGCCCAAAGGGTGGAAATAGGGCGTGGCAAGCCAAGCAAGCAGCTGAGTCCAGAGGCAGGAGCTGAGGCAGATGGTATACAGCCAGTGGGGGGTGGTGGAGGGGGCAGCGGTGGTGGTAATAGTGGTGGGGGTTGGGGGGGACACACAGATGGATCGGGGGGCAGCTCCACGCCACACCCCCGGTGTCCCTACAAACACAGTCAAGACCCCCACCACAAGAGCACAGTTTGAAATTACTCAGTCTTAGGTCCCCTCCACGGTGGTCTGCAGAGTCTCTAGGTGCTGCCCCACTGGCAGATGATCCTCTTCTTCTCCTCCTCGGGCTTCAGCAGCTCCAGGCAGCAGACTCCACAGCAGCAGCAGCAACTGCTCCAGGAACTCCAGGTGGTCGTCCAGGGAGGCAGAATGGACCCCTCTCAGGTGGTGGTGCTGGTGGTGGTATCCACAACAGCAGTGGCTGGGGTCCCTCACTCCTCCTCTCTGGGGAGTGGGCTAGCAGCCCCCTCCCCACCCCAGGGCTGCAGTTGGAGCAGTAGCAGCACCCAAGAGTGGGGGGTCCAGCAGCCAAGTAGCAGAGAATGGGGGGTGTCTGGCCCAGCCAGGGGAGCAGCTGGAGCAGCAGGGAGAGCTTAGGGCCTAGTAGCAGCTTCCCACCTACCTCCAAGCTAGAAGGCTATGGGAGAGCAGTGGGAGGGAGAGAGAGAGAGAGAGAGATTCGCTCCAGGCTAAACCAATCCCTGGTACCAGGACAAGTGAAATGGAAGCTGCTCCAGGTCAATTAAGACACCTGGGGCCAATTAAGAACTTTCCAGAAGGCAGGGAGAAGGCTAGGTTGATTAGGACACCTGAAGCCAATCAGAGGCTGGCTGAAACTAGTTAAAAGCCTCCCAGTCAGTCAGGTGGGTGTGCATGTCAGGAGCTGTGGGAGGAAGTTGTGCTGTTGGAGAGGCTGAGTAGTACACACCATATCAGGCACAAGGAAGGAGGCCCTGAGGTAAGGGTGAAGTGGAGCTTGAGGAAGTGAGGGCTGCTGTGGGGGAAGTAGCCCAGGGAATTGTACATGTCATGTTTCTAAAAGATCAGCTACCATAGCTAATACTATTAGGTTCCCTGGGCTGGAGCCCAGAGTAGAGAGTGGGCCCGGGCTCTCCCCCCACCACCTTTGCCCCCTGTTTAATCACTGAGACTGGGAGACAACAGAGACTGTGCAAGGAAGGATAACTTCTCCTCAACTCCCTCACTGGCTTATGATGAAAATGGCTCAGTAGACTGTGACCCTTGTCTCTAGAGAAAGAAGGGTTACATGGAGGGTCACAGTGAGCCTCTGAGGCTAGCGAAATCCGCCAGGAAATACAGGACCCATGGAGGCAAGGACAGAGCTTTCTCAAAACTGATGTCAGAAGTGAGATTTCGTTCACAGCATGGCGGAAGAAAGAGGTTGTTTTTTTTTTTAAAAAAAGAAAAGTGCACTGGGGGTTTGGATTTTTTTTTTGTTTTGGTTTTTGTTTGTTTGCTTTATACCACAATGGAGGAGGTGGTAAGAGCTCTGATACAAGCCATGGCAGCCCAGCAGGAGGCCACCCGGGTTCAGGCAATGGCACAATAGGAGTCTATACGGCTACAGCAGGAAGCCAATCAATTATTGATGAGCCAGGTGACCCAAGATCGTGCCCTCTTGAGAGAGTGGTGGACCAGCTGAAGATCCTCACCACCCAGGCCCGGGGATCCGACAGGACGCGAACCCTGATGGCCACTGGTTTTCTGCAAAAGATGACGTCAGGAGATGACATAGAGACTTATCTCCTCTCATTCGAAAGGACTGCTCAGCGTGAGGCGTGGCCCCAGGAGCAGTGGGCCAGCATTCTCGCCCCTTTTTTGTGTGGAGAGGCCCAGAAGGCCTACTTTGACTTGCCTGCCACAGATGCCACTGACTATACCCGTCTGAAGGCAGAGATCCTAGCACGAGCAGGGGTAACGGCAGCGGTAAGGGCCCAGAGGTTCTATGAGTGGAAATACCAGGAGAAAAAACCCCCAAGGTCCCAGCAATTCGACCTCATACACCTCGCATGGAAGTAGTTACAGCCCGAGGTGTGCAGGCCGGAGGAGATTTTGAAGACCGTGGTCATAGACCATTACATGCGGGGACTGCTGCCAGCTCTCTGCAGATGGGTAGGCCAGAATGATCCGTCCACGTATGATGAGATGATCACACTGGTAGAAAGATGGATGACAGCCAGGGAACTGACCCAACTACCCAAGGAAGGCCCCTTTCGAAGCAAGCACCTGACCCCAACCCTGGAAGGTTGGGCAGCCAAACCCCCGTGGAGACCTAGGTGGAAGAAGGGGGGCCTGAGTGGGGGGAACCCGGGTCTAAACCCCCTAACCCCCGGGACAGGGGAGTGATTAAAAGCAATTATAGATGTTATGCATGTGGGGAGTGAGGACACATACAGCACAATGTCCCAGCACCGAGGAGCCTATGCAATGTAAATTGGGGGATTGGGAGGTCCCATGCTCCCTTATCCACCTCGCGGGGATCGCATTAGCCCCGCATAATTACATCAGGCCAGTGAGGATAAATGGAGCAGAGACTACAGCACTTGTGGACTCTGGGAGTGCTATCACCCTCATATTGGGTAAGCTGGCAAAAAATAGTCAGCTACTGCAAGCCAAATGCGTAGCAGTGATGTGGGTGCATGGGGCCATGAGCCATTACCCCACCATCCCAGTGGAGATAGAGGTTCAGGGAAACCTCATTGAGGTGACTGTGGGCATAGTTCCTAAACTCCCATATCCTGTAGTCATTGGGAGGGACTATCCAGGGTTTGATAATTTACTCCCCCTGGAGAGGCTGGAGGGAGATGGGGACCCTGAGGACAGCGACTCATCACCGGGGGTATGTCAACCCCTGATGTTCGCTGAGATTTCTCAGGATCTGTTCTCAGCCCCCCAAAAGATCCGGAAGACAAAAAAAGAGAGGAAGGCCGCGAAGGCCTTGGGAAACTGGATCCTGACTCAGGGCCAGAAGATCTCTCTAGTAGGCAGATGGACACAAGCAGCCAACAGAGAAACTTCTACACAGAAGGTGAGCCAGAAGCTGCTCCCAGCCATGACAGCGGCGAGCCATTGGAAGAAGCAGAATCCGGCCCCTGGGAGCTTGGGCAGGTTAGTCCCGGGAGAGAGACTTTTGGGCGGGACCAGGCGGAGGACCCCAGCTATGATAACGCCAGGAAAGAGGTGGCCGAGATCGATGGGATACCCGTGGATGGGAAGGTCCGGGGTCCCGGACCTTACTTTATAGTGAAGAAAGATCTCCTGTACCACATAGTGCAAATGCAGGAGCAAGAGACACAATAACTTTTGGTGCCACGAAAACATCAAAAAACCATATTGAGTCTCGCCCACAGTCACCTGTTTGGAGGAGACCTAGGGGTAGAGAAAACCCAGGCATGGATCCTGCGGAGGTTCTTCTGGCCAGGAGTACATGAAGATGTCCGGCGATACTGCACCTCTTGTCCGGAGTGTCAGTTACATAGCCCTCGCCCGCACTTGCGGGCTCCTTTGGTACCTCTTCCAATAATAGAGGTTCCTTTCGAACGGATAGCCATGGATCAGGTAGGGCCCCTAGAGAAGACAGCTCGGGGCCACCAACATCTGCTTGTTGTACTGGACTATGCAACCCGGTACCCGGAAGCTGTTCCCCTGCGCAACACAGCTTCCAAGACAATAGCTAAGGAGATAGTACAGATCTTTGCCCAGGTTGGGCTACCCAAGGAGATATTGACTGATCAAGGGACACCTTTCATGTCCAAGTTGATGAAAGATCTCTGTTCATTGCTCCATGTACAAGCTCTACGGACCTCTGTATACCACCCACAAACAGATGGCCTTGTGGAAAGGTTCAATAGGACCCTCAAGGTCATGATCAGGAAAGTGGTGAACTGGGATGGGAATGATTGGGATACCCTATTGCCTTACCTCATGTTCGTCATCCGGGAGGTTCCGCAAGTCTCCACGGTTTCTCTCCATTCGAACTACTATATGGGCGCCACCCTCGGGGCATATTGGATATAGCCAGAGAAGCCTGGGAAGAGGAGCCAAATCCCAGAAGGAACATAGTTGAGCATGTACTGCAGATGAGAGATCGGATAGCCCGAGTTACGCCCATTGTATGGGAACACTTGGAGAGAGCACAGGAGACCCAATGAACCCATTATAACCACCAAGTGAAGCTTCGACGGTTCCAACCAGGGGTTCGGGTGATGGTACTCGTGCCCACAGCAAAAAGTAAACTGTTGGCCCAGTGGCAGGGACCCTACGAAATAATCGAAGCCGTGGGAGAGGTAAACTATAAGGTGCGGCAGCCAAGTCGCCAGAAATCGGAGCAAATTTACTAGATCAATCTTCTTCTTGGCACAATCGAGAGGCATGCTTAGTCATGCAGGAGACCCTTCCCCAGGAGGATAACTTACACGAGCAAGTGAGGATATCATCCAATTTGACGCCGATCCAAAAGATCGAGGCAGCCGACATGATTAATCGCAACAGGGATGTGTTCTCTACAAAACCAGGGTGGACAACTGAGACCTATCACCTTATCCTCACGATCCCCGGAGCCAAGGTAACATTGAGACCCTACCGAATCCCAGCAGCCAAAAGAGAGGAAATCAAGGCCGAAGTAAAGAAAATGTTAGAATTAGGGGTTACTGAAGAATCTTACAGTCAGTGGTCCAGTCCAGTTGTTCTAGTGCCTAAACCTGACAGTACCATGAGATTCTGTAATGACTTTCTCCGACTGAATGAAATATCCCAGTTTGATGCATACCCCATACCACGCATCGATGAACTGGTTGACCGACTGGGTAGTGCCCGATTCTTGACTAAACTGGATCTGACAGAAGGGTACTGGCAGATTCCTCTGACCAAAGAAGCTAAAGAAAAGACATCATTCTCCACCCCGGATGGGCTATTCCAGTACGCTGTCCTCCCTATTGGGCTACGTGGGGCCCCAGCCACAGTCCAGCGCCTCATGGATAAGCTGTTGCGCCCCCATACTAGTTATGCAGCTGCACACCTAGATAATGTAGTCATCCATACACCAGATTGGGGAACCCACTTGGAGAAAGTTGAGGCAGTACTGTGCACCTTAAGGTGGGCTGGCCTCACTGCTAATCCCGCTAAATGAGCCATAGGGCTAGCAGAGGCTAAGTACCTGGGATATATTGTGGGAAGGGACATGGTGAAGCCCCAAACGAATAAGCTAGAGACAATTCAAAACTGGCCCCTCCGACCCGAAAGAAGCAGGTCTGTGCGTTCCTAGGCGTGGTAGGCTACTACTGACGGTTTATTCCCCACTTCGTCACTAGGGCAAGACCCCTAACAGACCTGGTGAAGGCCCGAGGTCCAGACATGGTAAAGTGGACCGACGCAGCAGAGGGGGCCTTTACAGACCTTCAGATGGCCCTCTGTAATGACCCCGTACTCATAGCCCCAGACTTTAACAGGGAATTTATTTTACAAACGGACGCTTCCAAGGTGGAGTTGGGAGCAGTTCTGTCGCAAATGGTGGGAGAAGAGGAACACCCGATCCTCTACCTAAGCAAAAAGCTTCTCCCAAGAGAAGAGAAATACGCAGTAGTCGAGAGAGAATGCCTTGCTGTCAAATGGGCTATGGAGACACTGCGTTATTACCTCTTAGGCCAGTGATTTACTCTTGTGACGGGCCACGCACCCCTCCAGTGGATGCAGCGGAATAAGGAAAAGAATGCAAGGGTCACCAGGTCCCTCCAACCATCCAGCATACGGCACAGGGCTGGATGCCACCATGGCAATGCTGATATTAGATCCAGGCTAAAGAAATCCTGGTACCAGGTTAAGTGAAATGGAAGCTGCTCCAGGTCAATTAAGACACCTGGGGCCAATTAAGAACTTTCCAGAAGGCAGGGAGAACGCTATGTTGATTGGGACACCTGAAGCCAATCAGGGGCTGGCTGAAACTAGTTAAAAGCCTCCCAGTCAGTCATGTGGGAGTGCATGTCAGGAGCTGTTGGAAGAATTTGTGCTGTTGGAGAGGCTGAGTAGTACACATCATATCAGGCACAAGGAAGGAGGCCCTGAGGTAAGGGTGAAGTGGAGCTTGAGGAAGTGAGGGCTGCTGTAGGGGAAGTAGCCCAGGGAATTGTACATGTCATGTTTCTAAAAGGTCAGCTACCATAGCTGATACTATTAGGTTCCCTGGGCTGGAGCCCAGAGTAGACTTTGCCCCCTGTTTAATCACTGAGACTGGGAGACAACAGAGACTGTGCAAGGAAGGATAACTTCTCCTCACCTCCCTCATTGGCTTATGATGAAAATGGCTCAGTAGACTGTGACCCTTGTCTCTAGAGAAAGAAGGGTTACGTGGAGGGTCACAGTGAGCCTCTGAGGCTAGTGAAATCCACCAGGAAACGCGGGACCCACGGAGGCAAGGACAGAGCTTTGTCACACTTCCAAAAGGTTTAGCTCTTGATAAGGCTAGAGGTTTGGAGGGGGTCTTATTTTTTCAAATTGGTGCTCCTATCTCTAATACATACAGGGTATGGTAATACATTTCAACCCAGAAGAAATTTTCTCTGGCAAGTTAAATGGAAATAAAGGCTTTTAAAGAAAAGGCTGACAGAGCCAAAACTCACAAATGTAAGGCTGTAATGTCTATACACTCTTCTCCCTTATGTCCCCACCTCAAAGGACATTAAAGTGATTTCCCCCCCTACTTTTGGCTAGTTTGAAAGCTGAGCTGAGCAGTACGGTGTTGGCTGTTCATGCTTTTTGAAGAACAGAAAGGGAGGGAAATGAAAACAGCCTCTTTAAATGAAATATGCCCTTGTCAAAACCATTTAATAAATGAAAATGGCATACCTGTGATGCTAGTTTTCCAGAAATTCATCAACCTTGCTGTTAAATGTTAGTGTGGAAGAAAAATTATACTCTGTTTATTCTCCACAGTGTGCTTTTTGAGATCAAAGCACCTTGAGTAGGATGGTGTTTTGCATTCAAGAAACACTTTTTGCTGCAATACTTTCTATATTATCTTTTGTTGTTTTTGTTTCTTTCTAAGCCTTCGGAGAAAGACAATCAACACTCCCAGTACTCTGGTACTCAGTGAAATACCAAACAACCTACTTTAAGAACATACGGGATTCGGAAACTCTTATTACTACATTTCAGTTAAGTTCTTCTTATTTGAAAGTGATTGAAAGTAACGTAAAAGCTGTCTTCTATCCCTATTCTTCTTTCACTTGCAATGCTGTTATCCTGGTGTAAAACCAGTCAAGTCAACAGTGGTACTCCTGTAAGGGCTGGTCTACATGAGGGAACTAGGTGGGTATAATTATCTTGCTCAGGAATGTGAAAAATCCACACTCCTGGAGGACACAATTACACAGACCTAATGCTCAGTATAGACAGTGCTAGGTTGATTTGGGAGAATTCTCCTGACAAGCTAGCTACTGCCTCTTGGGTAAATGGATTACCTACACCAACAGGAGAAGCCTCCCGTTGGTGTAGGTAGTGTCTTCACTGCGCTGCTATAGCGTTTTAAGTATAAACAAGCCCTAACCAAAAGAATTAGGCTCTAAATTACTTACTCAAGCTGTTTGTTTTAGAATAATTTATTAACCTATCAGGCATAACAGATCTTACACAAAACACAGCTTGTTTTGAAAGTTGAAATTTTGATCTGTTTGTAGTTGTGGTCTTTCCTAGTAGTGGGAGACACCCAAGATACTGAGAACTTGTCCAGATTAGGAAAAAAAGGTACTTTTTTTCAACCATATTAGCTCAATCAACATAATGGAAAACCCTGCTCAACACCAAAATAGACTTTGTTTAACACCTTTAGCAAGTTGGCTTTGAAATTGAGATAACTAGCACAACTGAGTTAATGTGACTTAAGCATCTCTGTGTGACCCCAAGTCTAGACAAAGCCCAAGAGCTTTAGTTCAGATAGGTCCCCAAAATTTCATATGATTACTCAAGTCTTATTAAATGCATTTGAAATTTTTCAAAATGAAGTTTTTAGTTTAAAAAAAAAAAGCATGGCTTTTTCACTAAAGAAAGATTTTGTTAAAAACTTGACTAAGACTTGTTTTTTTGATTTCTCCAAAATTTTCCATTCTATTTATCGAAAAACTTTTCATTTATTAACATCTGGTTTTCTGGAAACAAAAAATTTCCAGGATAAAAATAATGGGTCTGTTTTGAACCCTGTGAAATGTAAATTACTTTAATATTTTTTTTAAAAAAATTGAAAAGACTATTTGTAAATACACACACAATTAATTATTCTGAGTAGCACATATGGTGGGGTGCCTTTCAAATGAAAAGAAAGCCAAATTTCTACTCTAAAGTGCTCACGATCTAAAAACAGGCAAGTAAACTAAAAATGAGAGATGGGTGCAACATATACAATTAATATATGGCATGTAAGTTGTACTGAAACTATTCCTTAAGCTCAATATTGACAATCAATGAGTTTCTCATAGGCATCATTAGAGGTGGATCTTCACAAAAGACTTGCATGTAGCAAGGGGAGGAGCCTTCTAATGTGTAAAAGGAGGCAGAGTAGAAGGAGCATGGACAATTTTGTGTGAGAAGCTGACAATTTAATAGATGAGGTTGACATTCTTGATGGAGCAGAAGAGGCTGAGGAAAACACACAAGGATGGATAGATAGGAAAGTGTAGAGTTTGGCAGGGCTTTGAAGATGATAAGAATTTGAATTGGATAATGTTGAAAGAAGAGATTAAACTAGCTAGAAACATAAAGGGTAGCAAGAAAACATTCTACAAATATGTTAGAAGCATGAGGAAGACCATGGACAGGATAGGCCTGTTACTTTCCCCCCATTAATGAGGGGGGAAAGATAATAACAGAAAATGTGGAAATGGTGGAATGGCCTTTTTTATTTTAGTTTTTACCAAAAAGGTTAGTAGCAATTGAATGCCAGTGAAAATGAGGTAGGATCTCAGGCAAAAATAGGGAAAGAACAAATTAAAATTTAATTAGATAAGTTAGAGGTCTTCAAATCGGCAAGGCCTGATGAAATACATCCTAAAATACCCAAGGAGATGATTGAGGAGATATCTGAGCCATTAGCAATTATCTTTGAAACTCACAGAAGATGAGAGAGATTCCACAGGACTGGAAGAGGGCAAATATAGTGCCAATTTATGAAAAAGGGAAATAAGAACCCCACAGGGAATTACATACCAGTCATCTTAACTTTAGTATCTGGAAAGATAATGGAGGAAATAATCAAGCAATCAATTTGCAAACAGCTAGAAGATAATAAAGTGATAAGTAACCGTCAGCATGGATTTGTCAAGAACAAATCATGTCAAACCAACATAATAGCTTTCTTTGATAGGGTAACAACCCTTGCAGATGGTGGGGAAGATGTGGTATATTTTGACTTTAGTAAGACTTTTGATACTGTCTTGCATGAGCTTCTCGTAAACAAACTAGGAAAATATAGCCTAGATGGAACTACTATAAGCTGGGTGCATAAACATTCTCTGGGTATGGTTTTCCAACCGTTATTAGTGGTTCACAGTCAAGCTGGAAGGGTATTTCGAGTGGGGTCCCACAGTAATCGGTCCTGGGTCTGGTTCTGTTCAATATCTTCATAAATCATTTGGATAATGACGTAGAGAGCACACTTGTAAAGTTTGCAGACGATACAATGCTTGGAAGTGTTGCAAGTGCTTTGGAGGATAGGATTAAAATTCGAAATGGTCTGCAGTAAACTATGAAATTCCATAAGGACAAATGGAAAGTACTCCGTTTAGGAAGGAATAATCAATCAATTGCACACATACAAAATGGGAAACGACTGCCTAGGAAGGAGTACTGTGGAAAGGGATCTGGGCTCATAAGCTAAATATGAGTCAACAGTGTAACACTGTTGCAAAAAAAATAATAATTTTTTTTTAAAATCCCAGAATGATATTTGCATCAGCAGGATTGTTGTAGGAAGACACAAGAAGTAATTCTTCCATACTACTCTGCACTGATAAGGCCTCAGCTGGAGTAGTGTGTCTAATTCTGTGTGCCACATTTCAGGAAAGATGTGGACAAATTGGAGAAAGGCCAGAGGAGAGCAATAAAAATTATTAAAGATCTAGAAAATATGACCTATGAGGAGAGATTGAAAAACTGGGTTTATTTAGTCTGGAGAAGAGAAGACTGAGCAGGGACATAACAGTTTTCAAGTACATAAAAGGTTGTTACAAGGAGGAGGATGAAAATTTGTTCTCCTGAACCTCTGAGGATAGGACAAAAAGCAATGGGCTTAATATGCAGTTTAGGTTGGACATTAGGAAAAACTTCCCAACTTTCAGGGTGGATGAGCACTGGAATAAGTTGCCTAGGGAGGTTGTGGAATCTCTATTATTGGAGATTTTTAAGAACACCTGTCAGGAATGGTCTAGTTCTTCTTCGAATGCTTGTTCATGTCGATTCCAATCAGGCGTGTGCGCGCACACATACATGGTAGCCGGAAGATTTTTCCTTAGCAGCATCTGTCTAGTTGGCCTGGGCAGCCCCTGAGGAGTCGCACTTTCATGCTGCTCAATATAGAGCCCTGTCAACTTGCCACCCCCTCAGTTCCTTCTTACCACCAGTGATGGTTAGCTGGAACTTCCCTGTGCGCTTGTCTCGACAAGCACATTTAGCAGTTTCTTACATTGTTCTCCATTTGTTTTCCATTGTTCATTAATAGTTAGTAGTTCATTAGTGTTAGATAAGTTTCCTTTGGGGGTTGAATCCCCTCCTATGCTCTCCTGATGCTGGAGCATGCCGGAGTCTCCAGGCTTCAAAGCCTGCAAAGCCTATGTCAAGTGTATACCCAGAAGCAATCCTCATACTTCATGTCTTAAGTATTTAGGAGAGGGCCATCAGAAGGATCGTTGTGCCATTTGTAAGACCTTTTGGCTCAGGACTTTAAAAGATAGAGAGCAGCACCTGAAGGGCCTGTTGATGGAGGCCACACTCCGCCTTCAGTCCGACCCTGGGTCGACAGATCCTGCGCTGAGTACCTCCTCCTCGGTGCAGAGCGCTCTGGCACCATCAGCATAATCACCGGTGCTGGGTAAGGATAAGGATTCGTGGCACCACCCCAACTCCACTTGTGGCTTACATGCCGCACACAGGCACCGTTCACAATCGCTGGTGACACAAAAGAAGAAGAGGTCGTAGAGGAGTCGCTCTCCCTCTGCTAGGCCTAAGGAGCTTGCCGCTGTTAGATCCAAGTTGTGCCACACTAGTGCTGCTCCACCAGTGACAGTTGCACCAACTCCTGCCCACATAGAAGGGCGATTGCGTCCGGACCCTCCTCACTCACTGAGGCTGAGCCGTGAGCTGCACCTCCCTTCGACACTGGAGACGTTTGAAGCGGCACAAGAACTGCTTCATCTCACAGCACTGTTCTCTCCTCCCAGATGGGACATGTTGCCGGCTCCTTCAAGGGGAAAGCCTGCTATGAGGGCCCACCAATCTCTGACGCTGGCACGCCACTCCCCGGCACCAGAGCACACCCAGCAGCCACGCCGATCCCCGAGCCTTCGGTATGAAAGCTCGGTGCCTAAATGTACCACTAGAAGTCATCATTTTCAGACACCTTGGAGTCGGAGTCAGGCTCCTATGTGTCCTGGAAGAATAGGAGCAGACGGTCCACGTCAACTCAGGACCAACACCCTTACCTGGCATGTGGCCCACCCAATGGCAGTCCCTGGCACAATGGCCCTTTTGGACTCCCTGGGCTTTTCATCAAAGCCAAGGATCTCATTCCAGGGCGACGTTGGTGGCCTCGGCCTCATTTGTACCCCCACCAGCACCACCGGCACCGGCAGGGTCGGGGGTAGGCCCATTACCACCCTGCACTACCATCTCAATGCCTCTGGCATACTGGCACCATGCCCAGGGGTCCTAGTGGCACCATCAGCGTCTCTGGCACCAATGGTGATTCCAGTGCCAATGGCGATTTCAACATCAAGGATGACAGCAGCACCAATGGCACTTTTGGCACCAGCAGTGCCTGCAATGGTGTATGCAGCCCTTATACTGAGAGACGCGACACCATCTGGGTCGGTGCTGGCCCAAGAAACCCAGGTGCTGCGGGACCGCTTGGGTGCAGAAGGAAGGGAGCAGTCACTCCTCATGGAGGTCTCTTCCTCGTCCTCAGCAGATGAGGCATTGGCAGGCACAGCAACAGCCCCAGCCTTGGAGGACAACAAGGTTCTGCAGCAATTGTTGTGGAGGGTTGCCCAAGGCCTGGGCATTCAGGCAGAGGAGGTAGTGGAGGATGTAGATCCCATGGTGAACATCCTCCCCCGCTCCGGACCTGCATATATTGCCCTGCGCCACATAAAGACCATCTCTAACACCACAAAAACTCTGTGGCAGACCCCAGCCTCGTTGCCCCCTATGGCTAAGCACAAGGAAAGGTGCTACTTTGTGCCGTCCAAGGGTTATGAGCATTTATACACACATCCCACACCTGACTCTCTCATGGTCGATGCTGCCAACCAGTGTGAGCGTCAGGGCTTCCAGAGACCCACCCCAAAGAATCAGGAGGTGAAAAGGCTTGACCTTTATGAGAGAAAGGTCTACTCCACTGGAGGCTTACAGGTCCGCATATCCAACCAGCAGCCTATCGTCAGCACATACTCCTACAACACCTGCTTGGCGATGGCTAAATTCATAGAATTGCTCCCCTTGGACTCCCATGCCGAGTTTTCGGCATTGGTTGAAGAAGGGAGACTGATCTCAAGGGCATCCTTTCCGGCGACACTTGACGGAGCAGATGCAGCCACCAGGGTTATGGCCACAGGAGTGGCAATGAGAAGGGGATCATGACTCCAGGTTTCTGGCCTCCCCTACAAGGTACAGCAAACCATTCAGGACCTGTCCTTTGAGGGTGAGACTCTCTTCTCAGAGAAAACTGACAAAAATCTAAACAGTCTTAAAGACTCCAGAGCCACTTTCAGGTCCCTGGGCCTCTATATGCCTTCAACACAGCAGAAACACTTCAGTCCACAGCCTCCTCAATGGTTCAGTCATCAGAACTTCCAAGATGGCTCCAGAAGGAGAAATCGGAGTGGCAGGAGAAGGCCACTTCAACCCTCTGGCCAGGCTTGGGACAATCCCAGTCATCTTCAGGGGCCAAACCAGCCTTCTGAAGGTACAGTTGAGGATGGCACACCAGAACAAGATCTGAATCCACTCCACCCCACCTTACCTTTTTGTCCCGACTACTCCTTTTCTACCGTGCAGGGTCCTGTATTACTTCGGACTGCTGGGTGCTCCACACAGTAGAGAGGGGATACTCCATCCAATTCTGTGCCCTCCCGCCCTTCCACCTCCCTTCCGTGACCCTCTTCAGGGACCCCTCTCATGAGCAACTCATGATACAGGAGGTGCACTCGCTCTTATCGCTAGGGCAGTGGAAGAGGTTCCTCAGGAGCCTAAGGGCAAGGGCTTCTATTCCTGGTATTTCCTAATATTGATCTTTAAATATTCAGGGTAAATAGGTCGAATCCCCTGAGATGGGATATTAGATGGATGGAATCTGAGTTACCCAGGAAAGAATTTTCTGTAGTATCTGGCTGGTGAATCTTGCCCATATGCTCAGGGTTTAGCTGATCGCCATATTTGGGGTCGGGAAGGAATTTTCCTCCAGGGCAGATTGGAGAGGCCCTGGAGGTTTTTCGCCTTCCTCTGTAGCATGGGGCACGGGTCACTTGAGGGAGGCTTCTCTGCTCCTTGAAGTCTTTAAACCACAATTTGAGGACTTCAATAGCTCAGACATAGGTGAGGTTTTTCGTAGGAGTGGGTAGGTGAGATTCTGTGGCCTGCGCTGTGCAGGAGGTCGGACTAGATGATCAGAATGGTCCCTTCTGACCTTAGTATCTATGAATCTATGAAAGCCAAAGGCGGCCTCAGACCCATCTTGGACCTGCAAGAACTCAACAAGTTCATGAAGAATCTCAAGTTCTGCATGGTCTCTTTGGCCTTCATTATCCCCTCACTGAACCAGCAGACAGGTATGCCACTCTCGACTTGAAGGACACATATTTTCATATTGCAATCACTCAGCCCCACAGAAAGTACCTCAGGTTTGTGGTGAACAATACCTACTACCAGTTCACAGTCCTTCAGTTTGGCTTGTCCGCAGCACCTCAAGTCTTCCCCAAGTGCATGGCAGTCCATCAAGAGAACGAAACCATTCAGAAAATCAGGCCAGTTTTTCGTGGCAGTGTCGGACAGAATGAAAGGTCTGCCGGTATCGTCACAACGCATCTAGTCATGGATAGTGTCCTGTATTTGTGAGTGCTACAACCTGGCAGGGGTTCCCACACCTCTAATCACTGTGCATTCCAGCAGGGCGCAGGCTTCATCAACAGTGTTCCTGGCTCAGGTTCCCATTCAGGAAATCTGCAGAGCGGTGACGTGGTCCTCCATCCATACTTTCGCCATGCATTATGTGATTACCTAGCAGGCCAGAGAGGATTTGGCCTTCGGACAAGCAGTGCTCCAATCAATGGAAGACTCCAACCACACCGCCTAAACTTGTGCTTGTGAGTCACCTGATTGGAATCGACATGAACAAGCACTCGAAGAAGAAAAAATAGTTACTCACCTTCTCGTAACTGTTGTTCTTTGAGATGTGTTGTTCATGTCCATTCCAATACCCATCCTCCTACCCCTCTGTTGGAGTAGCCGGCAAGAAGGAACTGAGGGGGTAGCAGATCGACAGGACTCTATATTGAGCTCCATGAAGGCGTGACTCCAGGGGGCTCCCAGGCCAACCCAACGGATGTGCTAAGGAAAAAATCTTCCGGCCACCGTGCACGTGGGCACGCACACACCTGATTGGAATGAACATGAACAACACATCTCGAAGAACAACAGTTATGAGAAGGTGAGTAACCATTTATTATTACTTTGTCCTGCCTTGAGTGCAGGGGACTGGATTAGATGATTTATTGAGGTCCCTTCCAGTCCTACACTTCTATGATTCTATGAGGAGCTAAAAGGGAGTGATCAAGGAAGATGATCTCTATTGTGGAAATTTGTATGGTCTAAGTGGGGTGGAATGGAAGCAACATGGTATCAAGTAGTTACAAGAGATGATGACGGTTGGACAAGAGCTTTCACTATAGGGACAGAGAGAAAAGGATAGGAATTAGAGACATCCAGGAGGAAGAATAGCAAGACTTGGATTTGTGAGTGGCAAAAAAACCTTTTGACCCTGGAAATGTCACATGAAGAAACTCTCATAAGATTCCCAGAACAATTTCTAAAGCAAGCAGAGTGTGTGTGTGTGTGTGTGTGTGTGTATGAGCGAGAGAGAGAGAGAGAATTCCTCCCCACCCCCATCTTCTTCTGTTACAACAGGGGAAATACCTCATGTAGCAAACACTGTTCTGAACATCCTAGAAACTGTTAACCTCTGTGTAGAAAATGTATTACAGCATGCTGACTCAGTATGCTGTAACTGAGTTTAAATATAATTGATTTGTGGTGACTAAGTATGCTTTCAGCTGACCTAACAATAAGCTTCAACTCACTAAACAGTTTCTTCAATGATTTCCTTTAAAAAAATCCCCCAAACTGTCTTAGGATTTTAAAACTACTCTCTAGGGTACTGATCCTCCTAATGGATCCATGTGAGGGCAAACATCTGCCCATAAGGATCTAATTGGCGAACTGGGACCTTGATGTGGTCAGGGTAGCAATCCTTCAAGATGTTATTTTTGTTTAGGCAAAGCATAATCTTCTTCAGTCAAAGAGATGCTAGTAACAGGATCAGAGATTGGGGGGAGAGACCCAACACCATTGTTTCCCCATTTCCTTTTGGATGTTGCAAGGCTTATCTCATTATTCATTATTAATTGTTTTGTGCTCCATCCCATGAATGATAGGAGTTACAAGATTCAAATAAAAATAACCATAATCTTCCCTCTGTTATTAAACTATACAAATTATCACATTTCAAAATCTTTGTTTTAAATCCCCAATAGAAGTGTATGTATATAGATACATAAATACACAGAGTATGTACATAGATATATACTTATGTATTTTCTTACTGCATATTTTATTACATTAAAGAATTCCACAAAATATAAGAAGTTTAGAATACACAAATGTAAATGCATTGATATGTACACATATATCTATGCATCTAAATACATACACACTTACTTTTAGGAGACGTGGAAATTTATTCCAAATATTAACTAAATAGCTCTCTTATTAATTGTTTAGAAAGAAACAGAGGCTTTGTTCATACTTCATAAGTTAGTGTGTTCTTTGCATAATCTTCTGAATAAGTGATAAGATACTAAAAGGCTGAGTGAGAGCATTCATATTGCACAACTCCCCAAGGTGTTAAGAATGGCAGATTCAGGAAGTGAGATAACAATAAGCCTATTGTCGCATTTAAACACGGCAACATCAAAAAACTAAAAGGAAAAATAACTGATGACCTAAGAAACTATTTATTTACAAAAGTAGAACTATAAGAACAATGTGAAATAACTTGAAATGTATCTTTAAATGGCTGTGGAATGAAAATTTGTTTTCAGAGTATTGACCCAAATAAATTGAGCAAAATAGGAAAATTCCGATTGACTTCAGCGGAGCCAGGATTTTACCCAGAATATGCAATCATAGCATTACAGATGAAATTCTCATTTCATAGAGATCCACATTGTTTGCAGATTTCTGCTCATGGGGAGGACGGTATATGTTACTTGAAATCCTCATCTACCTACCCTTTGAATGTGGATGTTACAGATCTCATTCTGATAGTGCTTGACATCCCTTTCACTTGGTCAGTGTTCTTATCAATAGCAAACTCCAGACATATGATGCACTTAAACGCAGGTAGTCATGATATGCTGCCCTGGCTGAGTAACCATGAATCAGACTCCTTTGCCTCTTTATATCCAAGTGTAGAAAGACCATCATCACTAGAACCTCTTTCTTGCTCTGCAACTACCAAAAAACTAACTCCCTTCCCCCTCCCCATATCTCAAATATAGTATCACAATATAACAAAGCCAATTCTGTTCGCTTCATACTCCTGCCCAAGTCCAGGACAATTTCAAACAATTCTAACAACCAGCATGAAGGCCTCTGATCTGATAGTCCAAGATAAGGGTTGCCAAGAGACAGTCCAGCTGATTGTTCCACAGTGACACCTACTATGAGAACTTTAATTAATGCATCACAAGTCCTCACTTGTTCATGTTGTTTTATATACCCTATGGGGCAATTCTCTTATCAAATTACATTCTACATAACCAAGATTGGAGGACCAAAACCAAAGATAAGAGAACGACTCAGACAGAACAGAAGAGAATTCCCTCTGACACTAGCAACAACAACAAAAAAAAAAGCATGGAGAAATGTACAAAAGGGAGATGCATAAAAAAGGCCAAACCACCAACTAGGGTCTGTGACAAAGCTCTGTCCTTGCCTCCGTGGGTCCTGCATTTCCTGGCAGATTTCGCTAGCCTCAGAGGCTCACTGTGACCCTCCACGTAACCCTTCTTTCTCTAGAGACAAGGGTCACAGTCTACTGAGCCATTTTCATCATAAGCCAACGAGGGAGGTGAGGAGAAGTTATCCTTCCTTGCACAGTCTCTGTTGTCTCCCAGTCTCAGTGATTAATCAGGGGCAAAGGTGGGGGGGGGAGCCCGGGCCCACTCTCTACTCCGGGCTCCAGCCCAGGGACCCTAATAGTATCAGCTATGGCAGCTGACCTTTTAGAAACATGACATGTACAATTCCCTGGGCTTCTTCCCCCACAGCAGCCCTCACTTCCTCAAGCTCCACTTCACCCTTACCTCAGGGCCTCCTTCCTTGTGCCTGATATGGTGTGTACTACTCAGCCTCTCCAACAGCACAACTTCCTCCCACAGCTCCTGACATGCACTCCCACCTGACTGACTGGAAGGCTTTTAACTAGTTTCAGCCAGCCCTTGATTGGCTTCGGGTGTCCTAATCAACCTAGCCTTCTCCCTGCCTGCTGGAAAGTTCTTAATTGGCCCCAGGTGTCTTAATTGATCTGGAGCAGCTGCCATTTCACTTACCTTGGCACCAGGGATTTGTTTAGCCTGGAGCAAATCTCTCTCTCTCTCCCATGACTCTTCCACAGCCTTCTAGCTTGGAGGGAGGTGGGAAGCTGCTACTCCTGCTGCTGCTAGGCCCTAAGCTCTCCCTGCTGCTCCAGCTGCTCCCCTGGCTGGGCCAGACACAACCCCCCCCATCCCCGTTCTCTGCTACCTGGTTGCTGGACCCCCCCACTCTTGGGTGCTGCTACTGCTCCAACTGCAGCCCCGGGGGGGGGGGGCTGCTAGCCCACTCCCCAGAGAGGAGGAGTGAGGGACCCCAGCCACTGCTGTTGTGGACACCACCACCACCACCTATGAGGGGTCCTTTCTGCCTGCCTGGACCACCACCTGGAGTTCCTGGAGCAGCTGCTGCTGCAGAGGCTGCTGCCTGGAGCTGCTGAAGCCTGAGGAGGAGAAGAAGAGGATCATCTACCAGTGGGGAGCACCTAGAGACTCTGCAGACCACCGTGGAGGGGGCCCTAAGACTGAGTAACTTTCAAACTGTGCTCTTGTGGTGGGGGTCTTGACTGTGTTTGTAGGGACACAGGGGGTGTGGTGTGAAGCTGCCCCCTGATCCATCTGTGTGTCCCCCCCAACCCCCATCACTACTACCACCACCGCTGCCCCCTCCACCATCCCCACTGGCTGTATACCATCTGCCTCAGCTCCTGGCTCTGGACTCAGCTGCTTGCTTGGCTTGCCACAACCTCTTTTCACCCTTTGGGCCAGAAGCAGCAGCCAGCCTAAACAGACATTGTGCAAGCGCACATGGGTGTACGTGCCCCCCCGGACTGCCCACCCCGCAGCTTTGCCCTTGCAACCTGCCCCATTTGCTACTTGCAGCTTTGCCCCCCCTTTGCCCCAGCCCCTGCTTACTACCTTCAGTTTGTTTGCCTGCCCCGCCCATTTCCTCCTGCAGCCTCTGTTTGTTTGCCCTGCCCTAGCCTCTGAGGCTAGCCCCTTGGTTTCCCTGCCCTACCTCCAGCCTGCTTAGCCCCTTGCTCCGTGTGCCCATGTCCCCTCCCATGCGCTTGTGCAACTCCCCATTTTAGTTTGAACCCTCTTCACTGCACCCCCAATGTTGTTGTATTCCCCCCTCCCCTAGTGCACCAAGAGGAGCCGGAATTCCACCCTGTGTCGGCGGCGACTGAACCCTAACTTCTGATTGCCCCCCGTCCAACCCACCCCTTTTGGCGCCCTCCTCCCCTGCCTGCAGCCTAGCGGGGAGGAGTGGTCGACCTGCTTCCCCTTTCCCCTCCTCCTTCTGGTGTCTCTCCTTTCCTCCCTGCTCATGATGGAGGGGGATGAGACGGGTGGGGCTCCTCCAGCAGCCCCAGCTACCCCTCCCTCACCTGCCCCTCTGTCATCCCCCCCAAACCTCTACCTCCGCTGCCGAACCATCTGCCACCGCCCCCACTGAGGCACCAGCAGCAACGAGCACCGGGGTGACCTCCACTGCTACCATGTCTCTCACCCCTCAGATTCGGGGGGAGTCCCCCCAGCCGGTGGGAAGGGCCAGGGGAAGAAGAAGGGGAAAGGCCCAGCTAAAAAGACCAGGCCCTCCATGGCAGGGGCTGCCCCCAATGCCCCGGCCCCATCTCCAGCTGGGGCGCCCCTCCCCGCTGTTCCCTCCACCAGCTCTGCGGGTGTCCCTCCCCCGGCCCCCAGAGCGTACACCCAGGTGGCAGCAGCCCCCCCGCCTGCCGCTATGTCATCTCTCCAGCCCACCGTCTCCGCTACCATCTATAGCGGCCAGGGCCCCTTTCCCACCACGACCAGGAAGCACGGCGTCCGTTGCCTCCTGATGCCTGCCTCGCCCCACGTGGAGACCTATGTGCGGGCGCTGACGAGGGTGGTGGGGCCCATGGCCATTGTGGCGGCCTCCAAAATGTATGGCAAGGTCGTCTTCTTCTTAACGTCAGAGGCCGCTGCCCAGGAGGCGGTGGAGACGGGCCTGGCAGTGGGGGGTGTTTTTGTCCCCTTAGAGCCGCTAGAGGACCTGGGCGTCCGCCTGGTCCTGACCTCCGTCCCTCCCTTTCTCCCCAATGCCGCCCTGTTACCTGCCCTCTCTACCCTGGGGAAGCCCATCTCTGTCATCAGCCCTCTCCCGTTGGGCTGCAAAGACCCCGCCCTCCATCACGTCCTCTCGTTCCGCCGGCAAGTGCAGCTTCAACTGCCGCCGGCGGCGCGTGACGGAGAGGCGCTGGAGGGGTCATTCCTAGTTCCCCACCAGGGGGCCCATTACCGGGTGCATTATTCCACGGGGGAGGCCCGGTGCTACCTCTGCCGGGCGATGGGGCACGTCCGGAGGGACTGCCCCCTGGCCCGGCAAGGAGGGACATCCGGGACCCCCGAGCCCCGGCAGGGCACTGGCCCCATCATCGCCGGCACCCCTGGCTGCCCGGTACCCGAAACCACCCCTCCTCCTTCCCAGTCCACCATTGCTCCCGCTCGGGCCCAAGGGGTACCTCCCCAACTATGCCCAGACGAGCGGGAAAACCCCGCCCCCGCTGCTTGCAATCTGGCGGGGCCTGTGGAGGAGGGTGCGGCAGGGACACTGCCAAGCATGGGACAGGGCCCGCCCCAAGGGGAATCTTCCCTCCCTTGTGCTGCCCCACTGTTACCCCCTCGAGTCCCTGAGCCATCGCTTCTGCCCCCTGACACAACCCCTGCTAGCCAGCCCCCAAATGATGCCATGGAGGGCTGGGCCCTAGTCCAGGGGAAGCGGTGCAAGTGGAAGGCTTGAGCTCCGCTCCTCCCATCTGATGCGGAGGCCCCCGGAAGACCAGGAAGGGGGGAACCGATGCCGAGCCTTCTGCTTTACCCACGGGTGTGCTCCATCCACCAGTGCCAGCTGGGGAAGACGTGGCAGCGCTGGAAGGCGGTATCTCCCCTCCACGGGAGTCCCTCTCCTCCAAGGCCCCCGAGGCTCCATCTGAAACCTCAGTGTGCCCCGAGGCAACAGTCACGTCAGGTGGCAGCGGGGAGAATCCCGGGGTGGCGGAAACTGATCTCCCATCAATATATGAGGAGATCGAGGCCCTGGGTCTGACTCCGGTTACCCAGACGGAGGACGACCCTATGCCAGCGGGCCTCGATATAGGCGACTTCACTCCAGCCCCCCTTTCCCCATGCTCCCTCCCCCTAACCGTTGCTTCCGCTCCCACCTCCGAGGGGCCCCGGACTCCTCCATCAACCCGGCTGCAGATGGCACCCCACTGAGGGCCGCCGAAGCTGTTGAGGCGACGGCCAGTTCCACGCGGCCGGGACCTGAGCCACGAGGGGCACCCGTCGTTGGTGAGGAGCATTCGACCTCCTTCCCGGGAGAGGGCCCTACAGAAGAGAGTCCACGCCCTGATGCCGTGGCTGCCAAATCCACCATAGAGCCTCCACCCGGCATCACTGAGAGCCCTCTCCCCACCCAAAATCTCACCTCTAACCTTGCCCCTGTCCCTGTCCCTATCCCATCCACATCTCGATATGTTATTGCCGCCCCGGGGCTGTCTCCTTCCCCTTGCCAACAGATGACCTCCAGGGAGCGGCCTTTTTGTTTACCCGTCCCGACCTACCAGGGGCTGCTATCTTCCCTCTGCCGCCCCCTATCGCCCCAGCATTTAAGCCAACTTATCAGGAGCCCCATTGGGGGTCCGCACCCTGTCTGCCCATCTCGGTGGGCCACGGGGCTGTAGCAAGGGCCCTGTCGGGGAGTAACCAGACCGTAACCCCAGCCCCCCATGCGCTGCGAGAGGAGTTGCGGGAGTTTCTAGAAGACGTCCGTGGCTTCCACAACAAAGTACAGCTTGTCCTCCAGCGATGGGGGGACTTTAATCAAATCCTCCGGGCCGCAAGGGCCCTCATGGGAGAGGGTAAAAGGACCGGGAGGCAGGGCACCACGGCCTACCAGCAGGTTCGCCTCTTCCGAGACTCCTTACTCACCTACGGGGTGGGTCACAGACTGCTGCGCGGCTCGTCGGGAGTCACGAGCATCCCTGCCGGCGAGGATCCCCCCCAGCCCTCCTCATGGCACCCTTTACCATCGCAACATTGAACACCGCGGCTGTAGGATGGGTCTCCGCAGGTCCCAGGTGCTCTCCTTCCTTCGGGAGGGGAGGTACTCTGTGGTTTTCCTGCAGGAGACCCATAGGGATCCGACTGCCGAAGACAGTTGGCGGCTGGATTGGGGGGACAGGATCTACTTTAGCCACCTCACAGTTCGTACGGCTGGAGTGGCGACTCTGTTCTCCCCGACCTACGGCCCGAGGTGCTGGGGGTCACCGAGGCTGTGCCGGGCCGCCTGCTGCACCTCCAGGTCCGCATGGAGGGGCTCGTAGTCAACCTTGTCAACATCTATGCCCCAGCAGCAAGCCCGGAGCGGCTGCAATTCTATCAGCAGGCGTCCGCCTTCCTCAGCACCTTGAATCCTCATGAGTGCCTGGTCCTGGGAGGGAACTTTAACATCACCCTCGAGGAGCGGGACCGCTCGGGGACCGAGCAGAGCCTGGCCGCCGTCGCTGTCCTCCAGGAGATAGTCGAACACCACTCCCTGGTGGACGTCTGGCGCGACCACCACCCGGATGACACTTCCACGTTCACCTTTGTCCGGGTGGAGGCCCATCGGTCGCGCCACTCCCGGTTGGACCGCATTTATTTATCACGCTTTCATCTTTCACGAGCCCACTCCTCCAGCATCCGGCCGGCCCCTTTTTTTGACCATCATATAGCCACCGTGACAGCCTCCCTCTGCGCAGAGAGGCCGGGGCCGGCCTATTGGCATTTTAACAACAGCTTGCTGGAGGATGCGGGCTTCGTGGCATCCTTCCGGGAGTTCTGGCTGGCCTGGCGAGAGCAGCAGGGTGCCTTTCCCTCGGTGTGGCGGTGGTGGGACCTAGGAAAGGTGCGCGCCCGGCTCTTCTGCCGTGACTACACCCGGGGCGCCAGCCGACGGAGGGATGCAGCGATAGAGCAGTTGGAACGGGAGGTCTTAGAGCTGGAGAGGCGTCTGGCTGCCAGCCCCGAGGATCCACCCCTCTGTGGAGCGTGCCGGGAGAAGCGGAAGGAGCTGTGGAACCCCGAGGACCATCGGGCCTGGGGTGCCTTTGTTTGATCCCGCATCCGTCTCCTTCGGGAGATGGATTGCGGCTCTAGCTTCTTCTACTCCCTGGAGAAAAAGAGGGGGGCTAAAAAACATGTCATCTGCCTACTGGCAGAAGATGGCACCCCCCTCACGGATCCGGTGGAGATGTGCGGGAGGGTGAGAGCCTTCTACGCAAGCCTATTCTCCCTGGATCCGACCGATCCTAATGCTTGCAGAGTGCTGTCGGAGGAGCTCCCGATGGTCAGCGCGGGCGACCGAGACCGGCTAGAGCTGCCTCTCACTCTGGCCGAGTTCTCCGAAGCCCTCCGTCGCATGCCCACCAATAAATCTCCGGGCATGGACGGGCTGACCGTGGAGTTCTACCACGTGTTCTGGGACGTCCTGGGCCCAGACCTAGTCACCGTCTGGACCGAGTCTTTGCAGAGCGGGGTCATCCCTCTTTCGTGCAGGTGAGCTGTGCTCGCCTTATTGCCGAAGAAGGGGGACCTCCGCGATTTACGAAATTGGCATCCCGTCTCGCTCCTCAGCATGGACTACAAAGTCGTGGCAAAAGCCATCTCGCTGCGGCTAGGGTCCGTGCTGGCGGACGTGGTCCACCCAGACCAGACCTACACCGTCCCGGGCCGCAGCATCTTCGACAACCTATATCTGGTCCGGGACCTATTGGAACTTGGGTGTAGGGATGGTCTGTCGTTTGCCCTCCTGTCCTTAGATCAGGAGAAGGCGTTCGACAGGGTGGATCACGGGTATCTCCTGAGCACTCTGCAGGCGTTTGGCTTCAGACCCAGGTTTGTGAACTTTCTCTGGATGCTGTACGCTTCCGCAGAGTGTCTGGTAAGGCTCAACTGGACCCTGACCGAACCGGTCAGCTTCGGGCGAGGAGAGAACTGGCAGAATTTAGAGGGCGCGTGATAGAGCTGCTCCGGAAATGGACAGGACTACTCCGGTGCCTCTCCCTTCGAGGGAGAGCGCTGGTGCTTAATCAACTAGTCCTGTCCATGCTCTGGTACCGGCTCAACATCCTGGTCCCGGCCCCGGGTCTCCTGGCCAATTTCCGGACATCGATTCTGGAGTTCTTTTGGTCAGGACTGCATTGGGTCCCTGCAGGGGTTCTCCATCTACCTCTTGAGGAGGGAGGGCAAGGCCTAAAATGTCTGCTTACTCAGGTCCATCTCTTCCGGCTCCAGACCCTGCAGAGGCTCCTTTATGGTGCAGGTAGTCCGGCGTGGACCATACTGGCGCATGCCTTCCTGCGCCGATTCCGAGGGCTCCGATACGACTGGTAGCTCCTTTATCTCCATCCGAGAGGTCTTCCGCGAGACCTCTCCGGGCTGCCGGTGTTCTACCTCCTCTGGACCTGGAAACTCTTTTCAATGACCAGGTTCATGGTGGCCACCGAGGGGGCAGATCTCCTCGCGGAGCCCCTGCTACACAACCCCCAGCTCCACGTGCAGGTGGCGGAGTCCCGCTCGGTGCGCCAGAGGTTGATCCTGGCAGAGGTCACAAGAGTCGGAGACCTCCTGGACTATGACCGGGGAGACTGGCTGGATCCCCTGACGCTCGCTCATCACATGGAGCTTTCCAGACCTTGTACTCCCCGGTGCATACTTCAGGAGGTGAAGGCCGCTTTGCCACCCGCTGCTCGGGTTTATCTCGACTGGGTCCTGCACGAGGGCACGCCCCACCCACCCGCTACCCCAGGCCCACCAGACCTTTTAATTGGACCCCTGCCCCATGGACCCAACCGACCCCTTCACTAGAAGCCGGCTGCATGAGATACAGCCGGTCTGCTTTCAAACCGCGCCAAGAAAACATCTCTACACGCTCGTGCTCCACACCCTTCATGCCCTCAGCCTCGTGTCCCGTCCCGATACAAAATGGCGGGACCTCCTGCCACCTTTGGAGGGTGAGGAGCCCCGGTGGGCCAGCCTATATTCCACCTTAGTCCCAAGGCCTGCAGGGGATGTTAGTTGGCGGCTCCTTCACAGAGCCGTGAGTACGGGCGTGTACTTGGCGCGGTTCACTTCAATCCCAGACACCTGCCCCTTTTGCGGCGTAAGGGATACCCTGGCACATGTATACTTGGAGTGTGCCAGGCTGCAGCCCCTATTCCAGCTCCTCACCAATATTTTATTATGTTTTTGGTTGCACTTCTCCCCTCTCCTTCTCATTTATGCACTCCCTATCCATGGCCCCACAAAGTCACGGGATCTCCTGGTCAACCTCCTCCTGGCCCTAGCTAAAATGGCCATCTATAAAACCAGAGTGAGGAGGTTGGCCGATGGAGTCTCCTGTGACTGTGGGGCCTATTTCCTATCCTCGGTCCGTTCACGTATCCGAGCAGAGTTCCTCTGGGCGGCGTCCTCTGACTCCCTTGACGCCTTTGAGGAGCAGTGGGCGCTGTCTGGGGTTCTCTGCTCGGTGTCCCCGTCCGGTTCCCTTCGTTTGACCCTTTGACCGCACTCCTGTCCCTGTTATTTCATTAGTTGTCCCCCGGAATTTTTTGGGTATCTAGGTCCTGTGGATCCCCCTTTTAGGCGGGGGGGGATCCTTTAGCTGTGGACGGGCTTCGCCTGCCCACTTCCCGGATCCCAATAAGACTACTCTTCCATAGACCATCTGGCCTTTCCCCATCACAGAAGGTTTTGAAATGTCTGGCTAATGTTCTCCCCCACTCCCTTACTTTTTTAGTACCTCTACAACCATCCTCATGAGACTGAGATCAAAATTGCCAAAGTACAGTGAAAGCGGTTCATCTTTGTATTTCTGGCCCAACTGGAAGCAGGGGGTAAGAACATAAAACGGCCATACTGGGTCAGACCAAAGGTCCATCTAGCCCAGGATCCTGTTTTCCAACAGTGACTGGAGGTAGATGCCTCAGAGGGAGTGAACAGAACAGGGCAATTTATTGAGTGATCGAACCTGTGTCATCCAGTTCCGGCTTCTAGCAGTCGAATGTATAGGGACATCCAGAGCATGGGGTTGCATCCCTGACCATCTTGGCTAATAGCCATTGATGGACCTATCCTCCATGAACTCGTATGGTTCTTTTTTGAACTATTATAGTTTTGGCCTTCACAACATCCTCTGGTAATAATTCCACAGGTTGATTGTGCCATGTGAAAAAGTACTTTCTTATGTTTCTTTTAAACCAGCTGCCTATTAATTTCATTGAGTGACCACTGGTGCCTGTGTTATGTGAAGGGGTAAATAACACTTCCTTATTCACTTTCTCCCCACAGTCATGATTTTGTAGACCTCTATCATATCCTCCCTCAGTTGACTCTTTTTTTCCAAGATGAATGATCCTAGCCTTTTTAATCTCTCCTACCCCTAATCACTTTTGTTGCCCTTCTCTGAATCTTTCCCATTCTAATAAAACTGATTTGCTTGGTACTGCAGTTAGGCTTACCGGCCTGTAATTGTCAGGATTGTGTCTGGAGCCTTTAAAAAAAATCAATTTCACATTAGCTACCCACTAGTCATCTGGTACAGAGGTTGACTTAAGTGATAGGTTACATACCAGAGTTAAAAGAAAAGGCGGACTTGTGGCATCTTAGAGACTAACAAATTTATTTGAGCAAAAGCTTTCATGAGCTACAGCTCACTTCATCGGATGCATTCAGTGGAAAATACAGTGGGGAGATTTAAATACACAGAGCACATGAAACAATGGGTGTTACCATACACACTGTAAGGAGAGTGATCAGGTAAGGTGAGCTATTACCAGCAGGAGAGTGGGGCGGAGGAAACCTTTTGTAGTGATAATCAAGGTGGGCCATTTCCAGCAGTTGACAAGAATGTCTGAGGAACAGTGTGTGTGTGTGGGGGCGGGGGGAATAAACATGGGGAAATAGTTTTACTTTGTGTAATGACCCATCCAGTCCCAGTCTTTATTCAAGCCTAACTTAATTGTATCCAGTTTGCAAATTAATTCCAATTCAGCAGTCTCTCGTTGGAATCTGTTTTTGAAGTTTTTTTGTTGAAGAATTGCCACTTTTAGGTCTGTAAGCGAGTGACCAAAGAGATTGAAGTGTTCTCCAACTGGTTTTTGAATGTTATAATTCTTGACGTCTAATTTGTGTCCATTTATTCTTTTACGTAGAGACTGTCCAGTTTGGCCAATGTAGATGGCAGAGGGGCATTGCTGGCACATGATGGCATATATCACATTGGTAGATGTGCAGGTGAACGAGCCTCTGATGGTGTGGCTGATGTGATTAGGCCCTATGATGGTGTCCCCTGAATAGATCTGTGGACAGAGTAGGCAATGGGCTTTGTTGCAAGGATAGGTTCCTGGGTTAGTGGTTCTGTTGTGTGGTGTGTGCTTGCTGGTGAGTATTTGCTTCAGGTTGGGGGGCTGTCTGTAGGCAAGGACTGGACTGTCTCCCAAGATCTGTGAGAGTGATGCGTCGTCCTTCAGGATAGGTTGTAGATCCTTGATGATGCGTTGGAGAGATTTTAGTTGGGGGCTGAAGGTGATGGCTAGTGGCGTTCTGTTATTTTCTTTGTTGGGCCTGTCCTGTAGTTGGTGACTTCTGGGTACTCTTCTGGCTCTGTCAATCTGTTTCTTCACTTCAGCAGGTGGGTATTGTAGTTGTAAGAATGCTTGATAGAGATCTTTTAGGTGTTTGTCTCTGTCTGAGGGGTTGGAGCAAATGCGGTTGTATTGTAGAGCTTGGCTGTAGACAATGGATTGTATGGTGTGGTCTGGATGAAAGCTGGAGGCATGTAGGTAGGCATAGCGGTCAGTAGGTTTCTGGTATAGGGTGGTGTTTATGTGACCATTGCTTATTAGCACCGTGGTGTCCAGGAAGTGGATCTCTTGTGTGGACTGGTCCAGGCTGAGATTGATGGTGGGATGGAAGTTGTTGAAATCATGGTGGAATTCCTCAAGGGCTTCTTTTCCATGGGTCCAGATGATGAAGATGTCATCAATGTAGCACAATTAGAGTAAGGGCATTAGGGGACGAGAGCTGAGGAAGCGTTGTTCTAAGTCAGCCATAAAGATGTTGGCATACTATGGGGCCATGCGGGTACCCATCACAGTGCCGCTGATTTGAAGGTATACATTGTCCCCAAATGTGAAGTAGTTATGGGTGAGGACAAAGTCACAAAGTTCAGCCACAGGTTTGCCGTGACGTTATCAGGGATACTGTTCCTTACTGCTTGTAGTCCATCTTTGTGTGGAATGTTGATGTAGAGGGCTTCTACATCCATAGTGGCTAGGATGGTGTTTTCAGGAAGATCACCGATGGATTGTAGTTTCCTCAGGAAGTCAGTGGTGTCTCAAAGATAGCTTCGACTGCTGGTAGCGTAGGGCCTGAGGAGGGAGTCTACATAGCCAGACAATTCTGTTGTCAGGGTGCCAATGCCTGAGATGATGGGGCATCCAGGATTTCCAGGTTTATGGATCTTGGGTAGGAGATAGAATAGCCCTGGTCGGGGTTCCAGGGGTGTGCCTGTGCAGATTTGTTCTTGTGCTTTTTCAGGGAGTTTCTTGTGCAAATGCTGTAGTTTCTTTTGGTAACCCTCAGTGGGATCAGAGGGTAATGGCTTGTAGAAAGTGATGTTGGAGAGCTGCCTAGCAGCCTCTTGTTCATATTCCGAACAGACTCCAATGAGAGACTGCTGAACTGGAATTAATTTGCAAACTGGATTCAATTAACTTAGGCTTGAATAAAGACTGGGAGTGGATGGATCATTACACAAAGTAAAACTATTTCCCCGTGTTTATTTCCCTCACCCCCACTGTTCCTCAGACGTTCTTGTCAACTGCTGGAAATGGCCCACCTTGATTATCACTACAAAAGGTTTTTTTCCCCCCACTCTCTTGCTGGTAATAGCTCAGCTTACCTGATCACTCTCCTTACAGTGTGTATGGTAACACCCATTGTTTCATGTTCTCTGTGTATATAAATCTCCCCACGGTATTTTCCATTGAATGTGATGAAGTGAGCTGTAGCTCACGAAAGCTTATGCTCAAATAAATTTGTTAGTCTCTAAGGTGCCACAAGTCCTCGTTTTCTTTTTGCGGATACAGACTAACACAGCTGCTACTCTGAAACATACCAGAGTTAGTAGTTCTTCAATTTCATATCTGAGTTCCTTCAGAATTCTTGGGTGAATACTATCTGGTCCTGGTGACTTAGTACTGTTTAATTTATCAATGTGTTTCAGAAGCTCTAGTGCCACCTCAGTCTGGGACAGTTCCTCAGACTTGTCACCTAGAAAGAATGACTTGGGTATGGGACTCTCCCTCACATGCTCTACAGCAAAGACCAATGCAAAGAATTGATTTAGCTTCTCTGTAACGGCCTTGTCTTCCTTGAATGCTCTGTTAGCAACCAGATCAGTGGTGGGCAACCTGCGGCCTGCATGCGGCCCATCAGGGTAATCCACTGGTGGGTCGCCAGACCGTTTGTTTACATTTGCACCGCCGCTCGCTGTAGCCTCTCCATGGTCACTATATACCTGATCTGGTAGGAATGAATGTTGTGGATCTAAACTGGGGAGTCCTTATAGAACTGTTCTCTGCAGCATCCAGGGACTGAAGCTGAAGTTTCCCTGTACAGGCTTCTCAAATTGTGCCCCAGCCATGTGCTTTATGGGATCACACCAGTGTTGCTGTTTCTCAAGGCCCTCCAGGCTCACAGCAAGGGCTAGGTGGGCTAGATTTGTCCCTGTGTTGTTGAACAATTAAACACAACAAAGGGATCAACCTTGCTATAACACAGCTTGTCCCTTCTTAGACGGATGGGACTAGTAGTATGTCTTCACTGCACTAAAAGAGCAGTGGCACGGCTGCAGCTGGGCAGTGTCAGCTGACTCAGACTTGTGGGGCTCAGGCTGAGGGGTTAAAAATTGCAGTGTAGATGTTCAGGCTCAAGCTGGAGGCCAGCGTCTGAGATCTTCCCTCCTCACTGGGAGTCAGGGCCTGGGCTCCAGTCTGAGCCTGAATGCCTACACTGCAATTTTTAGCCCTGCAAACCCAAGTCAACTGATCTGTGCTCTGAGACTCAGTGCTATGGGCTTTTTAATGTAGTGTGCACATACCCTAAATCATGTTATAAACAGATTAAAACCCTCCCATACTTTTAGCTATGGCCTTTCCCACAATGTTATGCCAACTTAGTTTTTACTGGATAATTGCATAGTACTCTAGGATGAAAGACACTGATTAATATGCACAAGAAAGGGAGAAGCACCCTCCCTTTTATGGTCTAAATCCTGCAGTACTTACTCAGGCAGAAATCCCATAGATATCAATGGGAATGCTGCCCGAGTAAAGAATATGCTATTAATTAAATTTCAGCAGGAAACATAAAGCTGACACATGTCCCACAGGACACCTTGCAATGGCAAATTTCCTTCTGACTTTCTGATTCTCACACATAGACAGAACCAGTTGCAAAAACTAAGAGAAAAAATACATACAGGTTAGATTACAGCAGCAGTGGTACGGTGTTTACTTCATAAGCTATTTCCTGTTATTAACTGACTAAATTTAATCTTAAAACTCAAACTTGTTTCATTCATAATTGAAATACTACAAGGAAGTGAGCTGTAGCTCACGAAAGCTTATGCTCTAATAAATTTGTTAGTCTCTAAGGTGCCACAAGTACTCCTTTTCTTTTTGCGAATACAGACTAACACGGCTGCTACTCTGAAACCTGTAACTACAAGGACTGCAAGGTAAATGCAGAGGAAGAAAGGCTGTTGTCTTAATTTACTCACTACTACCAGCCACTTATCCAACCTGGCTTCTAACTAGCACTCTGCAAGATTCACAATTTTTCTTTCATTGAATTCCAATCAAAATTGGTCACCTTTTCATTTTGTTTGATTTTTTCATCCCCTGCACTCTGCTTTATTCAAAGTTACCATGCTTTATTCATATTTACCATGAAAATGACTATTTTTGCATTGAGAAAATGCAGAAACATAAACTCTCACTTCTGTTAATGTAAAAACCCTCTTTGCTCAAAAAATAGGTCCTTTTTTCCGTCAGACGCACTCTTATGCTCAAAAAATTAGCTTCTGTTTCACAGGAAAATGGAGCCTACTTGTTGCTCCAGAAATTGACGCAGCTTAGCAAATGTTTCTATTAAAAATGAATTCTGAGTAGTTGTGTATTTTGTTGTAAATATTTCAAACACCTCTGCCCTGTCCATTTTTAGGGGCTAGGATTGAAGATGTGTTAGAGTAAAATCTTCTCATGCTACAGTAGTTTTATTTTTCCTGCTTCCAATATTGCCTTCTGAGGCATGGCTGTTTTATAGATAATCTCAATGCAGCACAACATCTGCACACAAACCTTTTACCTTCAGTTTCTGATGCCATCAGAATACAGAACCACTGGTCAGGAAACAAATACTAATAACATCCTTCCTTAATTTCCTTTTAAGATTTGTCTTGACATAGTCTTCAGAAAAGTAGAGCAATTATGCACAACATGATGAATTTCCTGATTTTAAAAAAATGTGAATGGATAAAGCGTTTCTGAAAATCACTTTAGTAGGTTTACAAAGCCACTACATCAGTTCAAATCCAGCCACGTTAAGCCAAGGGACTTAAACTCTATCAAAAAGTCACTTTTGCTTAAAGATTTATCCTGTGGCATCCTTCCAGTAGAAAATGCCTTATGGCTTCCTAAGGCTTTCCAGTGTTGTTCTTAATGGATATGAATGTAAGCTAAACCTCATGGTTGAGGTAAGGTTTCATGTTGATATGAAATAGATACAGACTTGACTGTGCCTCAAGGCTTAGAAAGGACCAATAGGTACAGATGGCACGAGAGAGAGTTCTAGGCAACATCAACATATTGACAATGTTCTGACTGAGTTGAAGAACTGTTTTGAGCTGGGCTGCAGTGTGATGCTGCCTTCACCTTCACCTAACCAGATGAATAATTCCAAAAATGAGAGGCTGGATTGGTAAATCAATGTAGCTACTCTGGTTTACACCCACTGAGAATTGGACCTGATTTATTTCAATGTGCTGAGTCAGTGACTTTAGTCAAGTTCATCGCAGACAAGTGTCCTACATTTAAAAAAAATGGTCAGCTGACACCACGCTACCACGTTTGGCATCCTTGTTAACCATGTCTTCAGTGAGGCCAAGGCTTGAACAAGCCTTGGAGACTTTCTTCTATTTTCTCAGACCCAAGGGGTGGTTATTCTACAACAGGCTTGAGGTCTGTTGATTGGGAAGCTTGCACTGCTGCTAACCAAGCTCAGACTGCTGTGTGGATAAACAGAGAGCATCCATTGACCCAAGTGTCATTCATCACCAATAAAAATCTACTCCCCTCCCCAAATAATTAATTACTATGTGCACTTAGACTGAAATTCACCCTTCCTTGAACAAAACACAAAGGATCCATCCCCAGCATGAAGACAGGCTTCAGTGCTGCAGTGCAGCCCAGCCTGTGGACTGGAATAACAATTGGTCCCTTTTTATTCAGGGATTTCAGGCCAATGGATCTTAAGTGCAGATCCAGTGGCTGTTTTGACTGGTTTAGCCAAAGAACCCCTCTCAGCACTGGCAAGCCTGCTGCTGCAAATAAGTAATGCAGAGGCCTCTCTGTATGGCTGATGTTCTCCCCCTTCTGAGGTGGGGAAGTCAGCAATGTGGAGGGTGTTACGTGGGCACTCCGCAAAGGGGTGACCTCCAGACTTACTCAACAGTGTATTAGTGCAAGTTTTCCTCTCTCATTTGTGAATTGCAGTTTAAACCTATGACCTCCGAATCAGAGGTTCCACTAATGAACGTAGCCTCTTCTCCAGCACCCTGGCATAGGTTTTGCCGGGGACGCTGAGGAGTGTGATCCCCCTGTAGTTGGAACACACCCTCTCGTCTCCTTTTTTAAAGATCGGGACCACCCCTCCAGTTTGCCAGTCCAGAGGTACGGCACCCGCCTACCATGCAACATTGAAAAGTTAATGTGCCAACATTGTCCAGTGATTTCCACAGCTCCAGACGAATCTTGGGGATGAGATCGTGGGTACAAGAGGCGGAAATAAGGTTTCTCTGCAGTGTGGCTGGGATTACTCTCTAAGACTGGGTGAGAGGCTTGGTTATTCAGGAGTGCCTCGGAGTGAAGCTGCTATTCCTCCAAATGGAGAGAAGCCAGCTGAGGTGGTTTAGGAACCTGATAAGTATGCTCCCTGAGAGGCTTCCTTGGAACTCTACCATGCACATCCCACTGGGAGGCAGACCTGAGGCTGATCCAGGACATGCTGGAAGGATTACATTTCCCAGCTGGCCTGGGAATGCTAGGGAATTCCCCCCCGAGGAGCTGGAACCTGTTGTGGTGGAAAGGGAGGTCTGTTCCTCCCTACTCTCCATGCTGCAGTCTCCACCCTCACCAGGAAAAACAGGTGGAAAGGCATAAAAGAAAAAAAAGAAGAAAGAAGTTTAAATTTATTAGTTATTTGAGTGCTTTAACTTGGAATTTTACTATTTGGGTGGCTCAGATTTTTAACATATTTGGCTTTCTTTTATGTGTAATCTTAACTCTGAATTACCTATGTTTGTAATGTTTGTTTTAGGGATAATTACAATGTCCCAGTAATGCTTTTTTTTACTCTTACATTTGTGATGTACTCTCAACCTTAGCGCCAGCTTAATGTAGTTTCTGTTTTTTGCCTGGGAATGTATGTTTAAAGTGTGTGGGTGCGTGTGTATGTGCACATTATTTAAAACTAGTTTATTCTTCTTACAAGGAAGATGAAATGTGTCTAAGACCTAGCAGGAGTAAGTGGGACATACCCATGCTGTAGTTCATTCCATTCAAATTGGTCTTTCTCAGGGTTTTGCACTGCCACCCATCAACAGTATCTGAGCTCCTTCCACATAAGATAATCAGAGTCTTTATGGAGCTAATGGAGTCTTTAGCTCTTCTCCGTTTTTGGGGTTATAGGTTCCTTCCCCTTCCCCCAAGGATCTTGATGGACAGCTGTTCCCAGTCATGTATGATATGAAATGGCTCAGGACATGTTCTTCTTCAATATTTATACCAGTCTGCTTGGAGAGACTGAGAGACACCATGGGCTCTGGAGCCACCCACATGTAAACTATGGTGGACTTTGTCTCCTACTTCACTGGAAGGAAGCCACATGGTTGAAGAACAGTTGTCTCAGACTCAGTCCAGGAAAGACAGAAGTGATGTTAGTGGGAAGGAGGGAGCTTTCTAAAGATCACATGAGTTGTTGTCATCTCATTTTTGACCACATAAGACCAGATTCAGAGCAGTGCAAGGTGTTGGGCTCATGCTGGATTCCTAATTCTAAACATACAGATTGTTACATTGGGGAGGAATGCCTTCTTCCACCTGTGGTGTATCAGGGGACTATACCTGTTATCCTGGGCAAGACAGTTGGCAGTCCTATTCACAATCTTCAAAGTGTGAAAATCCTGATGATATTCTTGGTTAGCTGTCTCTCTCTTTATCATGAAGAAAAGAATAAATTATACTGTGCAATCTGATAACCTTTCATCGGGGGATCTCAACATGCTTTGCAGACATCCTGGACATTAGCTGCATAACATCCTCATGTCAAGCCTGTTTTACAGATGGGAAAACTGAGGCACAAAGCAATTAAGCAATTTGCCTAAGGTCACCCAGGAAGTCTATGGTAAAGCTGCAGAGGGACATCAGATCTCCTGGCCAATTCTTTGCTTTAGCCACATCTTTTCCCTCTCTCCCTGATTTATTGTAAATCACATTTGATTAATTACTGTACTGGCTAGTGAAAATAAGATGGGGATGCATAAGAAAAATTACATGTCGTTCTAAATAAAACAACAAAAATCCAACCACGCATATGCAGACTGGCTGATCTGTAGGTGTTCTATCCCATGTCTTCTTAATTGAGGTTTTACTTCAAAGCATTCTCAGATAATATTGATAACATCAGCTAAGAACTGTGGAGAGCACACATAAACTGGGAGACTGCCCTAGAGGAAAGACAGTCTTGTGAATGAGTCACCGGACTAGGTCTTAAGAGGTCTAGGTTCAGTTCCCAACTCTGCAGCAGACTTCTTGAGGCACTTAAAATCTCCCTGTGCCTTCTGTAAAATGGGGATGATAATAATGCTACCTACCTTTTTGTCTGTCCAGTCTATTTAGACTGTAGTTGCTTCAGCATGGGGTCTATGTCTTTGTGTATATACAGAATCTATCATTGTGGGCTTTCATCTTGGTTGAGGCCCTCTAGGCGCTACAGTCATACCAATGGTAATAATATAGGCCCTAGTGAGCAATCTGTAAAATGTCTCAGGTTTCAGAGTAGCAGCCGTGTTAGTCTGTATTCGCAAAAAGAAAAGGAGTACTTGTGGCACCTTAGAGACTAACAGATGCTCTAATAAATTTGTTAGTCTCTAAGGTGCCACAAGTACTCCTTTTCTTTTTGTAAAATGTCTGTGTAACTGTTATAAAAGTGCCATCAAAAAAAGCTTCTCTAAGAGTCCCACGAGTTGCTGTGAACTCTCAAATCATATGCCTAGATTCCAGCACACTTGAGCCAAGCACATCATATAAATCCTGAATCCTTCTGTGATATACTGTCGCTGAGCATAAAACATAACTTTCTCGTGTAAGGGCATGATTTCTCCCTGCTTCCCTCCCCCTCACCATTTGAAATCAGCTTAGCTTTGTATCCTTCTTCTTGTTTTTAAAAGTGTAATTGGTGCCAACCATGCTGCAAATCACTATCATTTTTAATGATAATTAGCACTCAGCACAGCTGGTAGCCACAAAATCTTCAGAGTTGCAGTCACACTTGTTACTCTAGCGCTATTCTGTGCACACAGGTCACAACGGTACCATCTGGGAGAATAACAATGAGGTCTTCTCTGACAAAGTGTCACAGTCAGCGTGAGCATAACTTACACTGCCAGGAAGAGAGAGCAAGAAAAAAGTGCAAGGCACATTCTAATAAAAGACCCCAGTACAGTCAAGATTCTTTTTCTTAGAAAGAATCTTAAGAAGTTCCTCTTTTTTTGTCTGCATTATCATCAACTCCCTACCTGCTGTGTCTGTCTCCTTTTTTTCTCTCTATTACTTTCAGTATGCATGGGAACTTCTATCTCCTCCTTTGTTAATGCTAGCAGAATAGGTCTTTCGAGAGGAAGGAATGGGGACCTTTTGCTGGCCTAGATATCAAATAATTTTTCACTTCACGAATAGTGGGGGAGGAAATCCAAATCCCACAATTCTGAAGCTCTTTCTTCTCAGATCATGCTTTGGAGAGGCGATGAGATGCTGTTTACTTTCCCATTTGTCATTTGACAGATTGACACACAAATCCAGGAAGCTATCTGAATTCTTTTATCCTCAAAGGAACTTCCTGGAAAGCAAATCTTAAAGGGCGTGTGTGTGTGTGCGTGCGTTTTATCAGATTTCTACTCCCAATGGTGTCTAAGAAACTATTTATTTAATTTTGACATTTTGAGAGGCTTACTTTCTAAATCCTATTTGAACAGGCTTATTCCTCTACAGCAGGAACAAGAGGCAAATGTAAGTAAAAGCCAAACACAAGCAAATAGCGATGTTTAGTGAGGAGTAATTGTAAAAGGCTCCCTTTGGCAATGGAAGATCCTGTACAATGAATGGTGAGAAGTGTAAGGTTATGCATTTAGGGATTAATAATAAGAATTTTAGTTATAAGCTGGAGACCCATCAATTAGAAGTAACGGAAGAGGAGAAGGATCTTGGAGTATTGGTTGATCATAGGATGACTATGAGGTGCCAATGTGATATGGCTGTGAAAAAAGCTAATGCGGTTTTGGGATGCATCAGGAGAGGTATTTCCAGTAGGGATAAGGAGGTTTTAGTACCATTATACAAGGCACTAGTGAGACCTCACCTAGAATACTGTGTGCAGTTCTGGTCTCCCATGTTTAAAAAGGATGAATTCAAACTGGAGCAGGTACAGAGAAGGGCTACTAGGATGATCCAAAGAATGGAAAACTTGTCTTATGAAAGGAGACTTAAGGAGCTTGGCTTGTTTAGCCTAACTAAAAGAAGGTTGAGGGGAGATATGATTGCTCTCTATAAATATATCAGAGGGATAAATACAGGAAAGAAAGAGGAATTTAAGCTCATTTTTAAGCTCATTTCATCATATTTAAGCTCAGCACCAATGTGGACACAAGAACAAATGGGTATAAACTGGCCACCAGGAAGTTTAGACTTGAAATTAGATGAAGGTTTCTAACCATCAGAGGAGTGAAGTTTTGGAATAGCCTTCCAAGGGAAGCAGTGGGGGCAAAAGATCTATCTGGCTTTAAGATTCTACTCAATAAGTTTATGGAGGAGATGGTATGATGGGATAATGTGATTTTGGTAATTAATTGATCTTTAAATATTCAGGGCAAATAGGCCGAATCCCCTGAGATGGGATATTAGATGGATGGAATCTGAGTTACCCAGGAAAGAATTTTCTGTAGTATCTGGCTGGTGAATCTTGCCCATATGCTCAGGGTTTAGCTGATCGCCATATTTGGGGTCAGGAAGGAATTTTCCTACAGTGCAGATTGGAAGAAGCCCTGGAGGTTTTTCGCCTTCCTCTGTAGCATGGGGCACGGGTCACTTGAGGGAGGCTTCTCTGCTCCTTGAAGTCTTTAAACCACGATTTGAAGACTTCAATAGCTCAGACATAGGTGAGGTTTTTCGTAGGGGTGGGTGGGTGAGATCCTGCGTTGTTCAGGAGGTTGGACTAGATGATCAGAATTGTCCCTTCTGACCTTAGTATCTATGAATGGTGGGTTCTTGCTTTCTGCAGACAAGTCTCTTATCTTTGTTTGCAAAGAGCAACAATCTAATGTGCCATGGGGCGTTACTGCCCATTAGCAAAGGAAACTTCCTAACCCCTTTCAAGGCTGCTGTTAGGGCTGTTTCCTGTTAAATGATAATGACACTTAAAGATGAAAAAGGGTTTGCCAAAAAACCAAAACTGGTTAAGATCCTGAACAGACTATAGGCCAAATTCTGCTTTAAATCTAGAGTAATTCCACCAAAATTGATGGAGCTACTTGTGCCTTATATCTTGATTGAATCTGGCCTAATACGTTGATTGAAACATGGCTATGAGGCTTGGTTACATGTCAGCGTGCCCTAGTAATGCAAAACTGAGGTCAGTGGGGTTTATAGCTGCTTTGTATCACCCAGAGCATACAAGCAAATCTGGCCCTACATGGTATAGAAAATATAAAGTGTGTAAGACCTGATTACCTCACATATACCAGTGAAAAGTCACATGTACCAGTGTAAAGCTAGCCTTAAGTAAGGGAGAATCAGGCTCTTGAATATATGAACAGTCAATATGGGTAGAATGAAAATGTCAAATGTCAGATATTGACTTCTGGTAAATTTAATTACTTCTCTCTGAGGCTTTACATTGTGGGTGGCTTCAAAGAAAAGGCAATTACTATTAAATTGAATTAGTTTTCCTTCTGGATTACACAGTAAAGATATGTGTTGTACAGACTACTTAGATAGTCAACTCTTTGGAGCAGAGATCATCTTTTTTGTTCTGGGTTTGTACAGCCCTTAGCATAATGGGCTCTTAGGCGCTATGGTAATACATATAAATAATATGGTAGGTGTGTGACTACTCAATAATGGGGGTGACTTATTCAAGTGGCCTTTAAGAAAAAACTGTAAATGATCTTTGGTAGTGGGCTGTGGGAGAGACCAGACAGAAATGTGAGCCTGACTCTCTGAGGCTTTACATTGTGGGTGGCTTCAAAGAAAAGGCAATTACTATTAAATTGAATTAGTTTTCCTTCTGGATTACACAGTAAAGATATGTGTTGTACAGACTACTTAGATAGTCAACTCTTTGGAGCAGAGATCATCTTTTTTGTTCTGGGTTTGTACAGCCCCTAGCATAATGGGCTCTTAGGCGCTATGGTAATACATATAAATAATATGGTAGGTGTGTGACTACTCAATAATGGGGGTGACTTATTCAAGTGGCCTTTAAGAAAAAACTGTAAATGATCTTTGGTAGTGGGCTGTGGGAGAGACCAGACAGAAATGTGAGCCTGACTGAGGCAGGTAGGGAGTAATTGGGAGAGAATAATTCAAGACTGACTTACAGCTGGCTTTCTTAGAGGCTACAACTTGCCCCCATCGTGTGCCTTAAAGAACCCCAAAAGAAAACAGCTAGTTTTGAAGGCATTTTTTACATAGCCTGTAGGATGCTGACTAACCCATAACTTCTCCAGTTCTACCATAGATCTTAATTCTGTCTATGGAACTGAAGTATTCTACTTTGTAATTGGAGAGTAGTTTTCACACCTGCTTCAGAAGTCCCTTTCCATAAAAGGATGGGAGATGCGATGTAGAGAGGACATAAGGGCAGCGTGATACACACCCAATGGATGCCATATTAACCAAGTGTCAACTTGGGCAACCTAACTTCAAATGTTCCCCATGTGGTTTTATTTACATAAATTTTTCAATCATAATGCCCTTACTTTTAGATTAAGAAAACAATAATGAGCAAATGCAAGGTCTCCATGAGGGAGCACAATGTGTTTGTGCTTCCTCTGACAGTCTGCACTGAGATCTGAGAACAAAATGGCCACTGAACTCCACACATAGTGAGGGTCTTTAGAAATGTAAAGGTTCCACACACAGAAAACAAAAGGCTTGCTTTCATAGATATACATACCATAAATGATAGTTAATGTTAATATTTTTTTTACCTCAGCCAGGGAATTAAATTAGATTGGCATGACATTAAAGCAGTGTCATAATATCCAGTATAAGTTATAAGTTTAACTATATTTTTGGAAAAACATGCCACAGTTTCAGTAGCCAGGAGGGTAGGGAAGAAGGCTGTACATGCTGTCTTAAAGATGTTTTTGAACATCTTTTTTTCACAAGGACTGTCTAACTAAATGTCCTGATGGGTGGAAGGCTAGGTTGGAGCATAAGAGTTTCAAGTGCTATGTGATTGTAAGGAACTTATCTGAAGTGCCAATTTTGACTGTTGCCAAAGAAGAATGGAGATGTGAAAAATTATGGTGATTTCAAGATAACAACCCTGTGCTTAAAAACAGAAGAATATCCTTTATCATTTGAAATGGGTTTAAATCACAAAATCCAGATCTGGATACAGATTTCAAATACTCCATCATGGGAAATTCACAACCAGGGATTTGATTTTACTTACTATAAAGACAGATCATTTCAAAAGTCTGATCTGGGTTTGGATTTAGAATGCTTCCAAAGGTAGAGATGTTCAAATTCAGGATTTGATTTGAGCCTCTATATTTACCATGTATAGAAACTATGTTCACTGCATTAGGAGGTGCATAAATTCACAGAGCTGGGCTTGATTAATACTTTCTTCTTTCCAAATGGGTGTTGGGGAGGGATGCCTCTGGCTGAACTCCACAGAGTGAATACTGGTATAGGATCCTTTCAATGTCTCACCGGAGTACCATCAGCCTCTGTGATATAGTCAAGAGCCATTGAAACAGGCATTACAGGGAACCCAGTCTGTTTGGTGATATTGTCACAGAGAAAATGAACACAGAAGGCTTATACAAACTGAAGTGTTGCTTAGGCAGGAGGAATTCTTTCAAGAGAATAGAGGACTGATCCATGTGATAAATGGAGATATTCAGCATAAATAACAGGACAAAATAACTGCTCCTGTTCTACAAATGTTGTACAGTTATGCTACTTCCTAAGATTTGTAAACTATTTCAGCCCTCCCCGCCACTTTCAACTGCCCTGAACCCTCTGAATCGGTTGCTCAGGAAAGGATGAAAATGGCAGTGCACTGAGGCTGTAAAAGAAGACAAAAGTCTTGGAGTTCAATTCAATTCTCAGGATACCAGTGAAACTCATTGAAGTCCTTTGCAACTTAAGATGTAGGGCCAAATTCAGTGATGGTATAGTTTACACATTGGTTGGAAAGTGGCAATGTAGTGTGACTAGTACATATCTATGTGTGCAAAGCAAGTGTAATACTGATGCAATGGTCTGTGGGTGACCAAATTGTGCTTTGGCATAAACGGATGTCACTCTCATTGAAGCTAATGGGAGTTTTGCTCACTTGGGCCAGAACTGAATTGGGTCCCAAGAATGTTGCGGATAATGAAAGCATAAATTAAAGTGGGATGGGGGGCGCTTGCTTTAGCACACCATTTAGGTCACTCCAGTTTTATCCCTGGGATTTGCACCTACTTACTTCAGTCTGCTCTGAGTTGAATTAGACTATAATATTCATGGCATTGACCCAAAGCTTCCACTGAAATAGTCTTGTATTGTTTCACTTTATGGTACTGGAGTAACAATATCAAATGCTGCTGCTAAGACCCATTGTATTTGCATGTCACTTGCTTCTACCATCTGAAAAGCACTAGCCTTCAGAAATGAAACCCGATTCTCCTTTCATACTGATCCAAATCCACTGATTTCAGTGGCATTGCTCCTTATTTACAGTGGTGTAAATGAGTTGAATTGGCCCAGAAGAAAATGCCATCAATGGCTCTGATTCAGGACTGCATTGATCCATTTTTATGCCCGTTTAACTCAGTTGAAACCAATGGAGTTTACATTAGCATAAAACTGGAATGTAACAATAGTATATCAGGCCAGTATATGTATGGATGACCCTTTGACATTATTAACAAATTCTTTTAATAATGATCATTAGCCTCTGGCATCCATTTTCAGCCTGAGAGAGAGATTTCAATTAGGAGCGGGACCCATTTGTGGCATAGCTGCATTTAATCTACTGTGTTTTGGCAATGGCTGCCAAGGTTTGGCAATGCTGGGCTTTGTTTTAGTGGATGTAAATATGAAAATTGATTCAGAACTTAGCAAAGCATTCAGAACGCTGCCAAACTGTTTCAGCTGCCACTGGAAAAATAACTGCTACTCCAGGCTCAGCGGTAATGTCATGTTTTTGTAATTACCATTTCTGCTTCTGGTTCTGACTGGAACCTGGAAAAATTAGAGATGGGCTGGCAGAGGTGATGGAATCCACTTTAAGTATAGGTTAGAGTTTAAACTAGAAGGTGAATGAAGGCTAGGGCTTGGGTGTGAGGACAGAAAATCTTGTGAGATCAGCAGTGCTTGCAGGATTTGGGGGAGGGGCTAAACTGGCAATTAGGACTTGTTTTAGATCCCATCAGGAAGGAAAAGCATTGGGGTGGGTTTGGGTTCAGGTATTTGAATCTGACTTTGCTCTCTCTAATCCCTGAATTTGATACTGATTCTGGCTTTGGCCCATCTCTAAAATTAAACATTAAATTAAGAGGCATATGTAAGGACTCGTAAATTGAACATTTCCATATCTCCAAAGTATGTTTTGGGAAGGTTTAGAGTAGTTCTGATTCAATCCAAATAGTTTAATCCACCATTAGTATTTATTTAGTTGAGATCATTGACAGATGTTTGACTTAAGTAGTCAGAAAGATTTGTGTTTCTAGAATACTTAAACTATTGCATAAATTTTTTTTATCCAGCACAAAATAGCACATCCTGAATGGGTCCAAAACAAAGAAGCTTGTCCATTTAGCAATCCAGATTGCCAGGCATACATCACCCCAAAGTTTAACACTCTGCATGGATTTTGCATTGAATACAGAGTCAAGTTTAAGGTTCCTGTTCTCATATTCAAACCCCTTCTTGGGACTGGCACTAGTTACATGAGGGCTTGTTTACATGGGGACACTCAGGAAACCTTAGTTCATTCTTCATGAGGTGTTTCCTAAACAGCTAAAGTGAGCTAAGGCCACTTTACTTCTGAAGGAGAGCGTCCACACAGGGGTTTTATGCATTTTAACTAATGCACTTTAACTTTACATCTTTAAATTTGTCTTAACTTTCCTGAGTGTCCCCATGTAGATAAGCTCTGAGAGATTCTCTCTCTCCTTCTGCCACCCCAGTTTCCCATGACAGCTATGTTCCATAGGAATAATGAGCATTGATCAACGGGGAAAGCTAATCAGTACAGTGATGATTTCCATAGGAGCTGGAACTATGGAACCAACTCTTGGAAGAGACCAGAATAAAAATCATACAACCCACTTTCAGAGCTGAATGGAGAACTGTTCTTAGCGTTAAGCCTTGTCTACACTGCAAATGCTTTGCTAGTATAGCTATGCCAGCAGAGTCCTATGTAGTGGAGACAGTTTATGCTGACAAAAGGAGTTTTTTTCTGTCAGCACAGTTACGCCACCTCCACGAATGACCTTAGCTTTGCCAACAGAAGCACTCTTTTGCTGGCATAGCTATTTTGGCTAGGAGGTGTGATTTTTATTTTTTATTTTTTTTTTTTCAGGGTACTGACCAACATAGCTATGTCAGCAAAGCTTTGTGGTACAGGCTTGGCTTTAGCTTTCCCTCAATAGTTTCCTCTCACAGATGTACATGCATTTGTTCGCACACATTCAAAACCAAGCTTCGTTTTTCAACAAAACTGAGTCAGAGCAAATGTTTATTGAGGGACTTGATAACTCCACAGAGACCACCAGCAAGGTGATTTGTCCAGAGTCCAATTGGTTGGGGAAGAAGGTTGACCTAGTGGTTAGTGTTAACCTATGACTTGGAGGATTTGTCTTCCCAGCTCTAAGACAAAAATTAAAATCTTAAGAATTCTTTGCAATATAACCTGAGAAGGTTACATTTTCATAAAAGTCTGGAGGCAGTTCCCCATATTACATATAAGAAGTGTGGCAGGTGACACTGAGACATGGAAATTTCCCCTCTTTGGTGAAGACATTTCTTTTGGTGAAGACATCAGAAAAACGTGGGTAGAACCATCTGTGGAGTTGATTGAGAGAGACAGAGCATGAAAGGTCTGGATAGCTAGCTGTCTGGTGGTGAAGCAATAGAGGTCCTCAGATCTGGACAACTCTTAAGGTATTTTAGATCTCAGCTCATGTTTATCTTTTGTTTTTCAGGGTTCTCCAAATATTTTTTTTTCAGTTCAGAAATAAACATTTTCAAATCCATTTTCAAAGTGAAAATGTGGTCATTCATTCCCTGACCTTTCCATGTCTACACAAGTCCAGGAAACACTGATCATTTCTTTTACAAAAAAATAAATATTAGATCTTAAATCTGCATTTTCTCAATTGTTTTCCTGCAACTGTCAGGTGAAATTTCAAGGGAATTCTTACTTTATAGATCAATTGGCTGCAGTTATTACAGGGAAATCAAACCAGGTGCAGCTGGAGTCCTCATCTGCTTCCACTAATGTTGACATGGATGAAATGTTGGAGTTTGACTTTGATGATGCTTTGAATGGTAACTTGGAGACCATATTTCAGAGTTTGGAGACTACAGTATTGATGAAGCTTTCAACCATGAGATTTTGTAATTTGAGATTTGAATTTTCTCTGGAGCGGCATAAGATCTAATAAAATATTGTAGATTGAATTAATTTAGTTGACAGACATGCAGCATATGCAATATATTTTATAATTTCTTTACCAAGAGAGAGCCAAATTCTGAAATTTTTATTCCTCATTACTTCTACCCTTACACAGACAAATATTCCATTGACTTCAGCTTCCCATTGATGCACTGAAGTAAATGGGAGTTTTGTCTCAATGAGGACTCCAAGATTTGGTCCTTTGGATCTGCCGAACAGTTGAGAACGATCAGCACCTCTGAAAAGCAGACCCTTAATATATTTTTTCAAGTGGTATATTTTAAAAATTGTGTACAAATTGATGTCCTAGGTACCCTTACTCACTAGGGACAGCATCCGACCTTCCATGTCTATCTCTGCACTCGTAGTTTACCCATGAAATGAAAAACATGCTAATTGGTTAATAAAGCTGCTCTTCCCCTGTCAAGGATGACATGGGATGGATTTGAAATAACATAATTAAAACACTTAACTACTTCATAAATTAAATCAAATAAACCCTTAAATTAATTGTAATGCCTGAAGATAATACAATCTTGTGATTAAAGAAATAAGCAGACCCACAGAATATATTTCCCAGACTATCCCATCCCCTCCCTGCTTTCTACTTGCCTCTTCCCCTTTTTTTAGCCTAAGTCTTCTACAAAAGTCACGTAGTATGGCTAAGTTGGGGGGAGGGATAGCTCAGTGGTTTGAGCATTGGCCTGCTAAACCCAGGGTTGTGAGTTCAATCCTTGAGAGGGCCATTTAGGTATCTGGGGCAAAAATTGGGGATTGGTCCTGCTTTGAGCAGGGGGTTGGACTAGATGACCTCCCGAGGTCCCTTCCAACCCTGATAGTCTATGATTCTAATGTACAGAACCCATGAATAGCTATAGAAATGAAAACTGCAGTGAAAGAAAAATCTACTTGATCAACTAGTCAGCTGCCACTGCTTACTGGTGGTGCTTCCTGAACTTATTATGGGGGTGATAGATTGCAAAAATCTCATGGAGTTTTTGCTCTGCTGTTCAAGACTCAAATTCAGCAGTTGGTTTCTTCTCTCAGTGCTTCTTTTTGGGTAACCGAACTCTCTCACCTTTCTGTCACTTCTGTTTTTTTTCTGTATTGTATTGCCTTTTTCAGAATTACCTCCTTTTCCTCAAATCTTTAAAAGTTTGATTATAACAGCCCAACAAGGCTTCTCACCAGTGGACCTCACCAGAGACCCACATGCTCTCTCCCTTTCAAAACTGTCAATATCTTCACAATCCAAAACCTCTTTCAACTTTTGTTAAAAAGAAAGAGTAGTCAGTAAATGTAAGCTCCAGAAATTCCTCCCCCCCTCAACTCCTCTGCCAAATAGACAGACTAATTATACAGTTGCAGATTTTCCAGCTGCTTTTTCCAATTTGTTTTCAATTTGTTTGTTTAGAAACCACATGGGCAGCAAAAAAGATTTAAAATTCTGTTTTCAGCATCCTTTACTCACGTGAAATTATTCAGAGATGATAGAATTGCTTGCATTCTAGTCCTCCTCAGAAACATCAATGGCTACAGATACCTGACATGATCATACTTCTATTCACAAAAATGTGGTTACACCTTTCTTTGGCTCCAGGCCTCTTCTTTCTGTGAGCTACTTTTGGGCTAGAAGTCTATTGTTTTCGAGCTGTACTTCTTATTTTCATTTTGTCTACTGTTGATGAGAAATCCACCAGTAGAGTCTTCTTCATTAACTCTTTCCCCCCCTCCCTTCTACACTTTTATATTAACCCACTAAAGATTATAGCTAAGATTTATAAAAGTGAGTAGTGATTTTGGGAGCCCAACTTGAGACATCTTAAAGGGGGCCAAGTTTTTACAGGGTCGGCACTCAGCACTCTTTGAAAATCAGAGTCTCAGGTTGGTTGCCCAAGAACTGAGGCACCAAAATCACTACTCACTTCTGAAAATTTTGGCATTTGGGCCTTCACTGGGCCATCAGTCTTTCTGTAGGGCAGCTACTGCATCCAGAACTAGATGCCCATGCCAGCATCCTCACTGCACTGCCAAGTTCATAGTCCATTAAAGAGAATTCATTTATGGGGAACTGCTTTTGTAGTCCCTTTTATTTCAGTGAGACTGTGTTATGGGAAGGAATGCTGGATTAAACACACAGTCAGTACCAGCAGCAATGAGAAGTTAGTAAAAAGTATTGAAATTATACATATGGATATTCTTGCTCCTCTCAGTCTGATCTACCTTCCAGCAGATGGATGGAGGGACTTTAATGGCCCAATGTTAATATGAAGTAAGATCGGTAGGACCTTGCTAGTAATGGACTGGATCCTATAGTCCTTATTCAGTCTTGGCAGGGAAAACTCCTACTGTGTTGGTATGGCTAAGTTATCCTCATGCCCAGTGATGAGCTGCCAAAATCTTAACAAGCGGTTCCCTATAAAAAGTTCTGATTTAAGGGATGTGCCCCAGTATGTATTTTTTGTGCCAACAGGGTTACCATACGTCCGTATTTTCCTGGGAGGAATTTTTAAAATTTAAAAATTCCTCCAGGACGGTGATTTAAGAACCAAAAAGCCTGATCTGTCCGGGAAAATACGGATATATGTTAACCCTACCTAAAGTTCTTTTTTAAAAAGATGGGCCTGAACTAGAAATGAGCTCCATTGCACATGTGTGGGTCCCCGCCACTCCCTGGGGGTGTGCTAGGGTGACCAGATGTCCTGATTTTATAGGGACAGTCCTGATTTGGGGTCTTTTTCTTATATAGACTCCTATTACCGCCCACCCCTTGTCCTGATTTTTCACACTTGCTGTCTGGTCACCCTAGGGTGTGCACATGTGTGGGTCCCAGCTGCTCCATGCCCCCCTCATTGAAGCAGGTGAGCAGGGTTACTGCCCTGGGAACTGCAGGGCACCAGTGGATGTGGGGCCAGCTGCAGACAGGGGCATGGGGCAGGGCTAGCTGGAGGCAGGGGTTGCAGGGCTGGCTGCGGTCAGGGCAAGGGGTGAGAGGGTGGTTGGAGACAGGGGCTGGCTGCGGGCAGGGCAGGGGGTGTAGCAGGGGCTGGTGCAGGCAGGGTGTGCAGAGGTGGCTGGAGACGGGCTGGCTGCAGGCAGGGCAGGGGGTGTGGGGCTGGTGCGGGTAGGGCAGGGGGTGCGCCAGGGGCTGGCTGAAGGCAGGAAGTGTGGGGGTGGCTGGAGACAGGGGCTGGCTGCAGGCAGGGCAGGGGGTGTGTGCGGCAGGGGCTGGCTGCAGGCAGGAGTTGCAGGGGTGGCTGGAGACAGGGGCTGGCTGCGGGAAGGGCAGAGGGTGCGGCAGGGGCTGGCTGCAGGCGAGGGCTGGATGCGGGCAGGGGTGGCTGGAGGCAGGGCTGGGGGTGGAGGGGCTGTCTAGAGGCAGGGGCTGGCTGCGGGCAGGGTGGTGGGTACTCACGGGGAGAGCAGCTCGGAGCAGCAGGACGCAGCCCAGGCCCAGCAGAGCAGCCGGGGACCCACCAGGCAGCAGCAGGAGCCCCAGGGCCAGGGGTCGGGGGAGCAGCAGCAGCACCAGGGCTCCTGTGAAGGGCCAGGCGGCAGCCCACATGGCTCCCACAGCGCAGCGCCCCCGGTGGCCGGAGGAGGAATTACATCACTTCCCGGCCAGAGCCCATCAAAGCCTCAGCGCCTCCTGCAAGGAAGCGGGTTAACAACTGGTTCTAAAACTGCTTCAAAATTTAACAACCGGTTCACATGAACCTGTGCGAACCAGCTCCAGCTCACCACTGCTCGTGCCACCATGATCCCCAGTTGCTGTAATGGTAATAGGGAGCAGGGTGTAGTTTAAAACAGTCCTGAGGTCACTCTTAGCTTTGGGTTTCTCTGGGATGAGGGAGCTGTAAAAGTGGAATTAATCCACCTTTCCCCTTACTCCTGGATCCTCCACTGAGCGCAATTCAGCCAGACTAAAGATATGAGGCACAAAATTTACTGTCTAAAAATATATGTAATGACACACAGCTTGAAACTTTCCAGATAATATTAAAGTGCTCAGATGTATGTCCTACGGGTAGGTGGACACTGGGATTACATGTGTATCAGTTCTGGAACGAGGTGATTTTTGTGGAATGTGGAAATCATGATTGGCTCCTGCACTAAACGATTTCTAGGGTCTCTACTTTAAAAAAAAATTACAGGAGAATCATTAATAAAGAAAGACTTTGTTTCATAATCTATGGGTTTATCTGAAATATTTATTTCACATACTCAGGACTTTACCCTCTGGCTCTGGAAATTGCATTTTAAGTCTTTCTTTAACCCTACAGATTAAACCCTTGGGCCAGACTTAATCACTGAATGCTACTCCTTTGGCCTGTTGTGTTTAGATTGCTGTCCTGGCACTTGTTCATGTCTGTCGCCCTTAGTACTCACCAGTAATATATGAAGAACTAGCATGATTCAAGGCTTGGCATCATAATGGCTTTCTAGTTTAAAAGCCAGTCTTTAGCTGAGCTGTTATCAATGGTAGGACTCAGTCCTCCTGCTTCCATGTAAACTCTCAAAATGGAACGTAAAAGCAACTTGTAAGTTAGGTCAAAAAATAAATGTGTTTAGAACTGATTCATTTAAGCACAAAAATTATGTAATAGATTAAAAAGAACTTTAATAAAGGATGAGCTGATGTTCCAAAGCCCCTTCTGCCTGATTCTGATAAGTATCCAGAGGGAAGTTAAGGATTCCAGGGCCTTTTGTAAAAACAGCAGGGCTCAACACAATGGACCAAATTATATCCTGAGGTAAACTTGAGCAGTTCCAGTGATGTCATTGGGTTGCACAGCTTAAAGTTGTTCTAAAGCACATTAATATAAGTTAGAAACTAGTAGTGCAATGTTAGTGAAACCAAATGTGATAGCCACTATATACTCAGCAATAGCTGACATTTAGGGCTAAGTATGCCTCGAGGGAATCTGAAGGCTTGTTTACACACACAGGTTGTATGACTTTGATTATATTTGTATAACTATGGAAACTGCCCCCCCCCAAGTGTGAACACAGTTACGTGAATATAAAGGTGCTTTATATTGGCATAGTTATTCCCAATGGGAAGGAGAATAGCCATAGTGGTATTACTGCATTCATACCAGGGGGTTGTATCAATATCACTTTTTTAACAGAAATAATCATGTCCTGAACCAAAATAGTTATACTGATACAAATACTCCATGTAGACCAGGCCCAAGTGCATGTGTGTTATGTTTAATTTAGACTCTGTCTAAATTTACTTAGATTATGTGCTGAAAGTCACAAAGGCAGTCTGCCATTCCCAAGCTACCTCCGTCCCCACATGCATTCCTCATCTCTAAATTTGGTCCACTGCGTCTAAAGGAGGTTCTGTCCTGGTCTACACACAGGTTTTGTACCAGTATAACTGTTTAGGTTAGTGGTGTGATTATTATTATTATTTTTTTGCCAGTATAGTTATACCAGTACATCCCGTTTTGTGGATGTAGTTGCACTGGTACAGTTTATTCCTCTTCCCATAGAGGAATAGAAATACCAGTATAAAGTAGGGCTGTTCATTAATTGCAGTTAGCTCATATGATTAATTCAGAAAAATTAATTGCGATTAAAAAAATTAACCGCTATTAATCACAGGTTTAAACAATAGAATACCAATTGAAATTTGTTAAATATTTTGGATGTTTTTCTACATTTTCATATAGCTTGTATTCTGTGTTGTAAGTGAAATCAAAGTATATATTTTTATTATAAATATTTGTATAGTAAACATGACAAAATAAATATTATTTTTCAATTCACCTCATACAAGTACCATAGTGCAATCCCTTTGTCGTGAAAGTGCAACTTCAAATGTAGATTTTTTTTGTTATATAACTTCACGCAAAAACAAAACAATGTTAAACTTCAGAGGCTACAAGTCCACTCAGTCCTACTTCTTGTTCAGCCAATCGCTAAGAGAAACACATTTGTTTACATTTACAGGAGATAATGCTGCCCACTTCTTATTTACAATGTTACAAGAAAGTGAGAACAGGCATTTGCATGGTGCTCTTGTAGCTGGCATTGCAAGGTTTTTATGTGCCAGATATGCTAAACATTTGTATGCTCCTTTCATGCTTTGGCCACCATTCCAGAGGACATGCTTCCATGCTGATGATGCTCATTAAAAAAGTAATACATTAATTAAACTTGTGACTGAACTTCTTAGGGGAGAATTGTATGTCCCCTTTCTGTTTTACCTGCATTCTGCCATATATTTGATGTGATAGCAGTCTCGGATGATGACACAGCACATGATCATTTTAAGAACCGTTTCACTGCAGATTTGAAAAAATGCAAAGAAGGTACCGATGTGAGATTTCAAAACATAGCTACAGCACTCAACCCAAGGTTTAAGAATCTGAAGTGCCTTCCAAAATCTTAGCGGGATGAGGTATGGAGCATGCTTTCAGAAATCTTAAAAAAGCAACACTTGGATGCAGAAACTATAGAACCCGAACCAACAAAAAAAGAAAATCAACCTTCTGCTGGTGGTATCTGACTCAGGTGATGAAAATGAACATGCGTCGGTCTGCACTGCTTTGGATTGTTATCAAGCAGAACCCATCATCTGCATGAACAAATGTGCTCTGGAATGGTGGTTGAAGCATGAAGGTACATATGAATCTTTAGCGCATCTGGCATGTAAATATCTTGCGATGTTGCCTACAACAGTGCCATGAAAATGCCTGTTCTCACTTTCAGGTGACATTGTAAACAAGAAGCAGGCAGCATTATCTCCTGTGTGTAAACAAACTTGTTTGTCAGACCGATTGGCTGAACAAGAATTAGGACTGAATGGACTTGTAGGTTCTAAAATTTTACATTGTTTTATTTTTGAATGAGGTGTTTTTGTACATAATTCTATATTTGTAAGTTCAACTTTCATGATAAAGAGATTGCACTGCAGTACTTGTATTAGGTGAATTGAAAAATACTATTTCTTTTGTTTTTTTACAATGCAAATATTTGTAATCAAAAATAAATATAAAGTAAGCACTGTACACTTTGTATTCCGTGTTTTGTAGTTGAAATCAATATATTTGAAAATGTAGAAAACATCAAAAATATTTAAATAAACGGTATTGTATTTCTGTTTAACAGTGTGTACAACATTAAGTATACTGCTAAAGTTAAAATGGTATAACTCCTTTATGTGTATGTAAGCCTTGAGTTGTTCAGAAGAGGGGAGTTTGGGAAGAAAAGCAACTAACAGTGTAAGAAGGTGTTAATTAAGCTAGCCCCCACCTTCTAGTATGTTTGTTTCCATTCCTTTCTCAGATTTTTTTTGATTGGCTGTAATAAATTGACCATCTACTGCTTGGATATTTTTGTCATAGATATAAAGCATATATATTAGCATGAAAACTACTGAATGTGGAGTGAAAAGTATTGGCAGCTCTTGAAAAGTTGAAACAGATTCTGTGCATGAAAGCTTACTCATATGTTGGATAGTAGTAATCATAAAAGGTAATCTTGAATACTTAAGGCCTGATCCCGAGTCCTGTACTTTTGTGAGTAATCTCACTGATACCAAGGTTGTCTGGTGTTTATACAAAGCTGAAACTGTATATTGTGTAAAACCAAAGGTGACAGCAAATACTAGATACTGAAAAATCATATGACTACTCACAAGAATAATGACTGTATTCATAAGTAAGTGTTGCAGGATTGGGCCCTTAATTAAATAGTTTTCTAGGAGGCACATGATTCAGATGGAATGCTTCAGGAATCCATGTGACATCTAGAGTATATAAAATGTCTCCATTTGTGAGCTGGAGATGCTTTAGATTACAAATGTAGAGACTAAAGCCAAACTCTGATTCTAGTAATACTACTGTAACAGTCATTGATCTAAATCAGTGGTTCTCAATCATGGGTACATGGTACTCAGAGGTCTTCCAGGGGGTACATCATCTAGATATTTGACTAGTTTTACAACAGGCTACAGAAAAAGCACTAGCAAAGTCAGTACAAACTAAAATTTCATACAGACAATGACTTGTTTACACTGCTCTATATAATATACACTAAAATGTAAGTACAATATTTATATTCCAATTAATTTATTTTATAATTATATTGTAAAAATGTGAAAATAAGCAATTTATCTGTAATAGTATGCTGTGACACTTGTATTTTTATGTCTGATTTTGTAAGCAAGTAGTTAGTTTTTAAGTGAGGTGTAACTTGGGGGTACGGAAGACAAATCAGATGCCTGAAAGAGGTACAGTAGTCTGGAAAGGTTGAGAGCCACTGATCTAGTTATTCTAGATTTCATTGGTGTTACTGAGAGCAACATGGACTCTGAGCTGCTAACTAAAGTTAGAATAATGGCACAGGACCTGACTCACTCCTGATTTACATTAGTGTAAGAGAGAGAGAAATTATTTTGATGTTAATGTAGTTGTACATTAGACCTAGTTTTGTCTTGTAGATGAGTATTTTCTTTTCCTGCCTTAAATATATATACCTATTCTGTTTTAAGAATACTGTAATGAGCCAGGTGTGATGAACTTGTTAACTCATTATTTTACATTTCATGTGGATGTAGTACTGGTGAAAAGTGTTGGCAGACACCCTGGAGACTGAAGTCCTGTGTCTGTACACAGAACAGGTATGGTATGGACAGTCACTCATTAAACTCCACTGCACTGTCCACCAGCTCTAATCTGGAGGAATCACTTCTAGGAGGGAGATTGTAGTTGTCGTTATGAGATTTTCTCTGTCCTTTCTTCTGTCTATGGAGAGTGGCAACAATGGTGTAAGAGCATCAGACCCCAGTCAGCAGGCAGGATTGAACCTGGGACATCTGGAGCTTAGTGCATGAGCCTCTACTGCATGAGCTAAAAGCCATTTGGCTCTTAGCTATGGCTGTAGCAGACCCATTAACCTCTAAATGATCTCAGTGCCACTAGAGGGGGACAGAGCACTAAACCCAGTGGGTTTAGGTGTGTGGGTTACAGTGGCAGTTAGTAACAATTATGGCAAGTTTTTATAATGTAGGCATCTGGCCATTGGAAGCTGGACATGGGAGCACCTGACGGTTTTCACATTGGCCACCAAACACCCATCATACAGCAACTACTTATGGTTCTTATCAAGCTTGGTTGGATTTCAATTAGTAAACTGCATGTGAAGTGCTGTATATCCCCTTGTAGGGCATGGGCTGTGTGTACAGCACCTGGCACAACAGGACTCCAGCCTTTATTGAGGCATTAGGCAGTATTGTAATACAGAAAAATAACATGAATTACCAGCCTCCTGAACCATCTAGTCAACTGTGACTGGAGGCCAAATTCTCTACCACTTTTACACTGGTGTATTTGTTGTCTTTAGTGGATTCACACTAGTGAGAGAAGAATCAGGCCCTAAGTCTGTTTTATGTAAATAGACACATGCAGCTCTTATGCCAGAATATGGCCCGGAGAGCAAACACACTAATTGTACAAAGTTTCATTTTATTGTGGTGTGTTCCCTATATCAATGATCATTGATGTAAATTCTGGCAGCAAAGGAATCATTCTTCACACTTACGCTGTAATTTACAGCCACCTTTGGTTTTATATAATGCACATTTTCAACTTTGGATAACATTTTTAGTCTATCGGGGAAGACTATCAGGTTTTATTAAACTGGCATATACACATTGATTTTTCCAGCTGGATACAGCCACTTGGCAAACATTGCACATTTTAACAATATATGAGCTAAATTACACAGTTTAATAGCATGTTTGAATTATTTTATATGCAACATATAGTCACAGGAGTACATGGCAATTTCTCAATGCTTTGCTTAATTTGAGTTTTACCCCTAGCTGGAGGGATTATAATAGAAACAGACACAAAGAAATACTTTAGAAAAAGAAAATGTGTACTGTACATTTCCACAAAGTAGAATTTAACTAATTTGTATTCATTAGAACAGATTATTGATATAAATGCTACATGTGAGTAAAAGTTGCAAAATGAGGTCCTATATTAGATCATTTACTAATATGAAGTAGAATAGAACCAGACTCTGGCATCCTCAAATCAAACGGACTACTTGTATAAGTGATCACTAGTATGAGTAAGGGCTCTACAAACTGGCCCACAAACATTTAAGGGATAGATTACAATACCCTGACTCACAATGTGTCACAGTATCCTACTCCTCAAATATTTCAGTTGGATTCAGTGGGACAACTTACCAAGTAAGGTACTACTCAGCATTTGTGAGGATATTGCAGTCTGGCTCCAAATGCTCAGTTCTACTACCATTGCTCACATTGAGGCTATGTCTACACTACCGCATAGTGAATAACGTAGCTGGAGTTGATGTACCTTAAGGTCGAGCTACCATGGGGTCTACACTGTAGGCGGGTCGACGGGAGCAAATCTTACTCTTCTCGTCTGGAATAGAGTACAGGGGTCAACCGGACAGCGATCTGCAGTCAATCTGGCAGGTCTTTACTTTGATCTCAGAGAATCAATCCTGGCTGTAGTGTAGACCTGCCCTGAGTGACTAGGACTAGGACTAGTAGTCCTTTGTTTCACTCTATGATTTGCACAGGGAGGTACTACTTAATGTGCATAAGAGTACAGAACTGGGTCCTAACACCTGAACCACTTGGGGTATCAGAAGATGGAGAGTGGAAAAGGAGGGTGGAGAGTTGAACATACAAAACCCATTCTGCATAGCCAGTAGTTTACTATGTATTAAGACTGTCTTGAATGTAAAATGTTGTTGGGAGTCACCTGTGTCCTGCCTAGAACACTTGCCTTGTCACGGGGTGGTGGCCACTGACTTCTAGAAGGCTGAAGATTTTTAAATGGGGATGGGATTTTGGGGTGGGAGAGAAAGACAGGAATTTGGTTGGATTGGAGAGAGAGATGAAGAGCTGTAATGCCACCAATAATCTTTTTATTTAGTAGAAGTAATTTATAGGGAAGTAATTTGCATCCTTGCTAGCTGAGTGATGGAATCAGTCTTAGACTAGGAGTTAAATGTTCAGAGTTGGAATGTTGCCATTGTTTTTGTTACTGTTGCTCCAGATGCCAAATTTATGCTGTGCATTTGCCACATAGCTAAATGCACAGAGGACATTACATTTGCTTTATTAGACTACTACTAGCTGAGGGATCGTCATATGGTAAGCTGTGATCAATAAATCTTGTGTTCATTGTGGTTATTCTGCATGTCAGATCCTAGTCTACATTTCAGTCTCCAGTGTAGAATGTCTGTATGGCTTTCTTGTACCTTTCCACCTCTACAGCAAGAGTTTTATTCTTGGCTCCTCATCATGGAATCCAATTTTTCCACTATCTGTTTCTATCAACAAAAAAAAGTAATGGAGGGTCTGATCCTGCTTCTGTTGAAGTCAATGGGAGTTTTGCCATGAGAGGAAGAGCAGGCTCAGAACGGGCAAATGAACACAGAATTCCATTTTCTAAACACTGTTCATAGAATATCAGGGTTGGAAGGGACCTCAGGAGATCATCTAGTCCAACTCCTTGCTCAGAGCAGGACCAATCCCCAACTAAATCATCCCAGCCAGGGCTTTGTCAAGCCTGACCTTAAAAACCTCTAAAGAAGGAGATTCCACCACCTCCCTAGGTAACCCATTCCAATGCTTCACCACCTTCCTCGTGAAAAAGGTTTTCCTACTGTCCAACCTAAACCTCCCCCACTGCAACTTGAGACCATTACTCCTTGTTCTGTCATCTGCTACCACTGAGAACAGTCTAGATCCATCCTCTTTGGAACCCCCTTTCAGGTAGTTGAAAGCAGCTATCAAGTCCCCTTCATTCTTCTCTTCTGCAGATTAAATAATCCCAGTTCCCTCAGCCTCTCCTCATAAATCATGTGCTCCAGTCCTCTATAATCATTTTTGTTGTCCTCTGCTGGACTCTTTCCAATTTTTCCACATCCTCCTTGTAGCGTGGGGCCCCAAACTGGACACAGTACTCCAGATGAGGCCTCACCAATGCTGAACAGAGGAGAATAATCACGTTCCATCAATCTGTTAGCACAGTATTGGTATCTTTACTACATGGAACTCTCCTGAGCACTAGTTTCTGAAGCAAATGAACTGAGTGTCCTTCTGGTCAGAAATCCTTGTCATCTGATTGTCATGACAGGTGTCACCCTTTGACCAATTTGAAAATTCAAAACCCCACTGGATATGTGCATACTGTCTTATTGATTGGTTCAGTAGAAAAAAGGTTTTTGAATGCAGTATCAGATCAGAATTTTAATATCAGAATATCATATTTTACCATGAATATAGGAAATAAACCATATTGTTGCCTTGCAGATTTCCTTAGTGGAAGCACAGGGTACCTGGATAGCTTCTTAACCAGGAGACAAAATTTAACTTTTATATCTACAGTTCATGGGCCAGTTAGCCTACTATACATAGTTTACTGGTTAGCATGTGATGTTATTCTAAAAGCTTTTAAACAGCTTTGGAATGAATTATCCGGTGGCAAGGGGGCATGGCCAGCAGGGCTGTGTTACACCATTGAACTGCCCCTGGAAACTACAAATAGGAGGGAATAACCCATATATATCAGAATTGTGGGAGATGCTGTTAAAATTTTTTTACCCATTCATTTTCCTGCCATGTGAGTGTGAGAAGACAAATGTTTGCCTTTAGAGCGTCTCCTTCCGCCTGACCTTGCCGCAAAGCTGAAATCAGAATCTTCCAACTTTGAGGAAAACAAGTGGGAGTGTGGGGGAAGCAATTTAATGTGCGGCTTGTATGTAGAGCTGGCCAAATATTTTTTGCAGTTAGTGTTGCCTAACTCAGCCCTAGTTTCTGTTTGCAAGTCATTCAGAAACTGATCCTGATTTCTGCAGATACGTCTGTTTTCTGTCAAATGGTTTACATGAATCATTTTCAGCCTGTGAGTTACTTGCACACTATCAAATTCATTTGTTAGTTGTTGGCTGTTTGTGGTAAGTGATTTGTCACCTATATCATATGAGGTCTGAGTCTCCGCTGGGTAAATTAGCATAGATGATGGAAGTCATTGGAACTACACTGGCTTGCTCCAGCCGAAGATTTGGCCCATAGTTTTGCTTCTGCTGCCTAACTGGATGATTAGAATTTTTTTTAAAGAGGAGAATGATGAATCGCAAATGGAGAATAGTGAATTTATACTTCTGTTTGTGAGGGAATACCCTTGTTTGTATGTGAAGGAGGAGCAATAATCCAGCCATTTGTTCAAACAAAAAGGGGCAGGAACATGGTGGAAATGAACAGCCATTGTGAATGTGTACAAATATCTGTAAATACTGAATGTCATCCTGGCCCTATTGAAGGTGATGGTGAAAGTTCTGTTGACTTCAATAAGGCAGTGATCTGACCCACGTTTTTGTGGCGTCAAGTACCCTACTTGTGGGACCACTTCAAGTTAAATATGGGAGGGAGGAGCATGTAAAATGAGTTTTTCACTGGAGACCACTGCAGATAAGAACAGACATTTTGTTCAGCTGCAGTCACAAGCAGATGAAATACAATTAGGTCTATGTGTCAATGTGTGCATGTACGGTAGTAGCTTCTTCACTTGTTGCAAAGGCTGAAGGCAGTTTGAAGGGATAGAACAATTTCAATAATATCTATTTAACATGCGTCTGTGAATGTTTTGTTACCCTGAATGAATGAAAAAGAGCCAGAGGCCTGCAAAAGGCTAATATGAAGTTGTAGGTTGAGAATATGCATATTGAATTATTAAAGGCCACATCCACCAGTTTGGCAGCTGCATGTTTTCCTGTATCTCTACCCCCACCCTGCATCCAAGTGCGCTGTGCCTGTCTAGCAATGAACAGAGAAGCTGACAATGTGGTATAGATCAGAACTAACATTGGGAAAGGAAAACTTCGACTTTGACTAATGCCTAATTAAATCATATGTTTGGGATCTACTGGGTCATGAACTGTGAGAACATTTCATGAAAATTATGAGTCATAACTTAAAGAGACAGGTTTGTGACAGTTGCACAGCTGTACTAGGCATGCAAGCTACTCTTTTACACTCAAGGTTGATTTCCTGTAAAAAAAAAAAATCAATCTGTGATTTGCAGTTAGAACTGAACTTCCATTACCCCCTTCCTAGGTACACTGTGGCTTTTCTAACTTGAGAGGCATGAATGTTGAGTCACATTAGAACTGCAGCCCTTTTGGAAGCTTACTACTTTTTCATTTCTGCTTGAATCTGGCAACCTTGCATGTAAGAGTGCTATGATGTGTTTTGACCTCTAGAGGGTGCTAACAGCATAATGTAAAGAGATTTTCTCTACACTGCCAAAGTTCTAGGACTGAGAATTGACTTTATCGTTCATTTCAAATCTTTACCCTGTATCGTTCCCCAAAACATCCTTAAACTGAATAGGCAACATTGCTTTCAGATTGCTTGTCAACTTCATGCCTCCATTCTTAGACTGAGAGAGGGTTCATCAAACCCCACTCCATGTTCCCATGTGCGGAGATCCTTGTGCGGGTCAGCAGGGTGAGGGGTGGTGTGCCTGGGAGGGGACCAGGATTCTTATTTTCTGAGGCAGATAGAGGCCAATGGCAAATATGTGCGAGAGACTCTTCAGTCAGTGGTTGCAGCAGGAAATACTGTGTAATTCCCTCTCAAAGAGAGCAATTGGACTCTGTAAAACTGTCAGACCCTGTCCAATCTACAAAGTGCGTTCAGTCCTTTTAGGGTACAGTCCTCACAGTAACAGTCTAATGCAGTGGTTTTCAAACTGGGATATAAGCTCTCATCGGGGCGGGGGGGGGGGAGGAGGGTGGTGGTATGTGAAAAAAGTCCTAAAATGGCGGACAGCACATTTTGTTTAGCAAGACTTTGCAATCTAATCATAGGTGTATTGTGATCCTGTCTCAGATGGGAGAATGTAGAATGCAGTAGAATACATTATTTGGAAAGGGGTATGCAGCCTAAAAAATTTGAAAGCCACTGGTGTAAGGCAATAAGAGAGGAGAGTAGAATGGAGGGTCACACCCTGTATTGTTAATACTCAGGTCAATCACTGGACAAGCAAAGAAGAGGGAAATTTAGAGTCGTAACCAGTGTGCTTTAAATAATTTATTGCTAAATTTCTTCAGAAATGTGTCCTCAAACTCTCATAAGAGTTTTCTTGTTGAAATTTTTAAATAAAGAAATAAAACAAGGGGAGAAAAAACATAAAAGGTGCCTAGCTTCTCCCATACTATTTATAAAAGGGAACGGGGGAAGCATACACAAATGAGTAAATACATATTTAATTCCTAGTTACTAAAGTTTCAGTTAGAAAAACCTCTCCTTCTCCTAACTTTTACTGTTAAGCTACTTGGCATTGCCACTTCATTGATTTGATACATTGATTCTATTATAGCAGGACTTGCAAGGAGTACAAATACATAAAGTATAGTTCCCTAAAGAGCAGGCTCCTGTCTCAAAAAGGATTCTTAAAGACTAGCAGCAGAAAGAGTACTACTAAGCAAGCTAAATAAAAGCAGATACAATCCATAAACAATTATGTATGTGCTTAAAAATTCTCCTTTGGACACCAGTGCATTTGCTGGTAGAAGTCACCTTATGAATATCAGCAGATGAATTATTCTGTATGAGTAAAGAGTTGGAAAAGCAAAGGACATCTCACTTTTTGCTTTAACCTTGGGGAATATAAAAGATCTGGCTTTTGCATCTCTTCAAAAAACACAGTCACTGCAGGGGAAAATCCCATATCCACTCTGAATACATCTAAATAATAGGCATATCAATGAAATGCCAGACTCTGGCTCAACGATGGCCAGTATATAAATCATACAGCATGCTGTGTACATTGGATTTACACCCAAGTACAAATCTAAGTGTTCTGTCTTCTGTGAAGTTTGTTCAGACAAACCGAAGTGGGTCCACTAAGAATTATGTCTTTATATTCCAATTCTGACAGCAGAGCGGAATTGACTATCTTAAATCTATAATGTAAGCTAAGCATCTTTTTATGACCGCAACATCAGCAGGACTTGCTGGCTAGAAGAGAATCTCTGTTTTATTCCTGGTTGTCTCAATGAAGTTGGAACAAATAGACAAACTGGAACTGACTATATTAATTATGAATGATATTAATTGTGAGTTTAATCTCATTTTTAGGCTCACGAATCATTTGCAAAGCAATCCTGACTTGAGAATGCAATAATTGTTCCTAAATCTTTGCTGTATAGTTTAGATTTCAGTCTGTGGGTTGTTTGTGAACTGTTTCTTCCAAATATTTGTTATTGTGTGACTGGGTATCTAAGACACATGGTACAGTTTCTAGCTGCTGATTGAGTGACTCTCACATTTTAAACAGGATAATAACTGGCAAATAATGAACTTTCAGTACTAATTAAATTATCCAGTCATCTCTAGAAAATTCAGTATTCTCAAGGATTTCCACAAATACCCGGTGTTGCTATCTGAATATTCTCAGATACTGGATAGTGTAATTGATAGTCAATTGGAAGTTGGCACTCCTATTGACAAAATATTTGTGAATAAGGGTTTTTGTGCCTCTGTTTTTATTCAACTAGCACAAGTGTTATCACTTCCCAGCTCATATGATTTCTGTGTTGCCAACTCTTGGGATTTTATCATAGGTCTTGTGATATTTGATGGTATTTTTCAAAGCTGTTGCTCCTGGAGACATTTAATTAGGTGAAAATCTATTTTCATTTTTATAAAAGTAAGTTTCTAGCCTTCCTGATTTTCAAAAATTTATTCACAATGTGACCTGAAGGCAACGTAAAGGCTCAAAAACCAGAAAGAATCCCAAATTTATTTATTGATTATATATATATATTTAATCCTTATCATGATCTTTGGTCCTGATTCAGGATTTTTAAATGCTTGAGGTTGGCAATACTGTTAACTACTAATATTTTCTTCTCCAATTTTTTCTACAATCCAAAATATTGGTGTATTTTTCAGAAAGAAGGAAAAAATTGATCATTGTGAAATTGGAGTAGGGTCATATGGCCAGTGTTCAAAGTATTCCCTAGCCACCTGTATTGTTAGCTCAATGTAACTGTGATCTGAACACATTTTTTACTTTCTGATATGTTGTTCAAGGGTCAAATTCCTTGGTTCCCAAGTGCAATGAAATCCATGACATATTGCCCTGCTAAAATGAAAGCCTCCCTACAGCATGCAAAAAAAGATGATAAATTTCCTTCTAAGAATAAAGAAGCACCATGTTTGTGAACAGTAAAATTTAAAGATTTGGATGATGAAGTTAGTGTGTGTGTGTGTGTGTGTGTGTATGTGTGCGCGTGTGTGTGCGCACATACATTTATATTTTATTCATTATATATATACACAAATATTTTATTATATACAAATAAATACATTTTTAGAAATTTGGAAGATAGTCTATGTAAATAGACTAATATTCCTTCTGAACTGACCCCCTGTGAATTATTCATGAACCAATCCAATTTTTGTGAATTTATTCATTGTTCATATGTACTTATAATAGGAGGAATAAATAAATAGTAGTTAGGGTAAATAATTTTCAGACAGACAATGGAGTTTTAAAACTTTCTGATTAGGGTTGCTGCTATTCAAACCTGATCCAAAGCCCATTAAAGTCAAGAAAAGGACTTTTATGGACTTGTGTGGGCCTTGGATCTGGCCATTTTGTTAATGGATGCATAGTGAAATGAATAACAAACAATTTTTCATAAAATATTGTGCTAATAAGGGTGATCCTCCAATGATTGGGATCCAGATGTCTTTGAACTGTTAAGCTGGCCCATACCTTTTCACTTGGTTGAGCTATGTTTTCTGTATCCAAATACCTCTGAAAGTTGGGGAAATTGTTTATTTGAATGATGTAGATTAAATCAATGCAATGGAAAGGAATAAAAAGCCAGCAAAGGAAATGCATTGCAAGGAAGTAAAGAGGAGAAGAAAATTATGACAAGGCCATTAGTGAGGTATATATTTCACCGAAAAGGGCATTTTACTGCTGTGAAAACAATGAACACATTTCAAAAAAGAAAAACAAACAACGGTATATATTTGTCAGGGGCAGGAGTATCTTTAACTTACACTCTCCTACTGCCTTTTCCCTTCATATTTTCCCTGAGTGTGGTGGAGCCTTGTTTCCTTCTGGCTGTTCCCTCTTTATGGAAGGCCACACTCCCTTTTTGTCAGTTAGCTGTGAAATTTGAACAACTGTTACCTGGAACTGCGCATATGGGCAGCTGTCTAGTTTTCATGTGCATTGCATCCTTTTCCTGAGCAATGTGCTGGGCCTGGTGTTGGCATAATTTTTTTTGCCACTTGTAAGCCATGCATGACACTGAACAATTAAGCCTTAAGTGTGAAGAAGGTCTCTTAACAGTAAGTAAACAAAAAATCTAAGTGAAGGAATGAGGAGGAAAAAGAGAATAGAGCCAGAGAAATAATGGAGATCAAAGAAAGAGAGAGACCAATCAGCGTTCAAAGCTTTTCAGCAAGAAACACTTGTTCTGAGTCCATAAGAGCTAATCACAGAGCAGAACAGTTTGATAGTTCAGTAAGATGGATATTCAGACGCAACAAGCAGCTATCAAATGAAATGCATTATAATCATCTAACAGTGAGTGAAAACTGCCACACAGTTAACATTCTCATCTTAACTGAAAAAAATTCTTGACAAAAAATGATAAAATGGAAGACACACATTCCGCATGTATGGGAAATGTCAGAGTCTTCTTGCAAGAACAATCCTGTGCACAATAGCAAGACATGAGCCTACTTCCGATCATATTCCTCCAAAAGCCAGATATAGGCCTGGTTTTGAGAGGCACCAGAAATTCAGCCCTTCTCTACATCAGACCACTGGTATCTATGGAAGGGTGCAGTGAACAGTGTCCATTCTGCACCAGTCACCAGCCCTGGTGGGGCTGGTAGATTTAAGGCTTTTGATGATTTAGTTGGAGTATTTAGGAGGTTTCCTTCCCAGAATTTACTAAAAGCAAAACCCCATTTCCAGATGCAACTCTGCCAGTATATGATATAGCAAACAAAGCAGTAATTTTATGACAGGGCTGACTCAGTCAGGCTAGCAAATGGGAACATCAGGAAACCTAGGAGACACAAGCTGAAGTATCCAGCCCCTTGGATGAATCTCCATCCTGAAGGAAATGCCAATATTTCAAAATTTGTTTTCATCTTCAATCAGGACAAAAAGTCAGAATATTTTTTAAAAATTGAAATGGAAAATTTTGATTTAGAAACGCCGAAATATTGTGCTGCTGCAGGGCCTCATGGAAGCTGTAGTTTGAGTGCCTTATTCTCCTCTATGGTCTGAGCTCTTCCATCCAGACTACACATCCCATGATGTACTTTGGTCTTGTGACTCCCATGATGTGCCACAACCAGTCAACAGGAGGGGAGACACTGCAGTGCATCCTGGGTGATGTAGTCCGATCAGAAAGCCCATCCCATAAAAAAGAATGGGGTCATGATGCACTTTATCTACAATTCCCAGGAGCTGAGATGAACACAGATTAATGATGAACAGACCTGAAATGAAATGTTTTGATTTGGTTTGGCAAACCGATGTGTTTTCTTTGGGTTGCACAAACATGAAGCTAAATCTCATTTAGCTTTTTCCCAATGGAAACAAATTTATTTTTTTGGCAAGGTTGAAATTTTCCACATGAAAATTGTCTATTGAAAAAAAACTTCCGTGGAAACTTGCTGACTAGCTCTAGTCCTAATGTTTAGACAGGTCTAAAACTGGACTTCAATATTGTAGGTGCAATTACTTGTGTCTGTAACTGTATTCATTTAGATGTCTAAAGACTCAATTTGCAGCTGCAGTCAGGTAGTTTGCTAAATCATTTCAAATGTCTCTGCAGTACTGAAGGCCAATTTTGAAAAGTTAGCCCTAAAAGTACTAGTGACTGAGGGCCAGTATTGTGAGCCTATACACACAGATCTGAGAGATGCTGTAGATTTCTGAAATACTAGGAAAAATGTCCTTAATGAAGATTAAAAACAGAAGTGCATGATCTCTCCCAAGAAGAGAGATCCAAACCTCTCCATGGAAAGAAGTTCCCAACAGTTCTAAGGAACCTAAAGTGGTATCCTGGGGAAACCAGATAACTAGCATTGGCTGACCACACTGTGAGTGTATGTCTTCACTGCATAGTCAGCCTGGCATTTAGCCCAAGCCCTTAGTCACTGCCTGCCCACTTCCCTTCCACACAGAAAACCCTCTGACCTGGGTTTGGAGGCGCTTTAAGGCCTGGCTAGCTTTCCAAGCTGGGGATGTGGGTTAGAATCGGGGCTACAGTTTAATTCAGGGTGCAGCCTGACCATTTCCAGTGAGGATTCAGGAAAAACAAAAACAAAAACCAAAACCACTCAAATGTTGGTAGTCCTCCAATGCCCTTCCCACAATTCCCTCCTGAGGACAAAGTTCTCCTGCAACTGACTAGGAAAGAATCCTAGATTAGAGCACCTCGGCACAAAGAACCATGGCAGACACTCATGAGCGAGTGCAGAAACTGTGGTGACAGTAGTATGGGTAGGGCTTTGCAGTGGGCTTGGCTACCCAGGTGCCAATCACCTGGGCTAAGTGTGCAGTGTAGGCATACCTCAGGACTTGGAACATAGTTGATGAAAACCTGAAAGATCAGGCTGCTTATTTAGTGGATATATATTATCAATGTAAATTAACAACAACATCTTAATATTTTCTTTCTAGTGTATTGGGAGATGACAAACTGTAAGACTGTGGATAATATCCAATATTAAAAGGTGACCTGGAAAGAGGGTGAGAAAACATTTCCTGCGCCCTTTTGTGCTTCTTTGAGGTGTAGAGAAAGCTTGAATTTTTTTTTTTTTTTTTTTAATAATAGGCCGGGGTGCTGGGCCTTCTGGGTTGTTTGTTCTTCACATTGAAAAATCTGGTCTAGATAGGAGAAGCAGTGAAATCCACAAGAATGAAGAGTGAGTCCAGCAGCTGAGAGGAGAATGGGTTATTTAGTTCGGCTTTTTAAAAGGCTTTTGTTTTTTTGCTGACACCTATTTCCCTTTGATGACTGATTAACCTTTTGGAGAAAATAAGCCTTTGTTGAAGATTCAGTATTTCCACCTCTTCGGTTAGATGTCAGTAGCTCAATAAACATCTTCTGAGATCTCCAACAAATCCTGTAGCAAAACTAGAAAAAAGGCACAACCCCAATTTAAAAAAAAAATCCTTCTTTGTTCCCCTGTGGGCTAGGTAGGCGAGTATGATTACCTCATTTTACACATGAGGAAAATGAGGCAGAGTGCTTGGAATGAGTTGCATGAGGTCACAAAAATGTTTAGTGTTAGATCTCAGTACTAGAAATGAGGAATTCCCAGGCCTCTCTTCAGACCACAAGATTTCTCAACAGAGTGGAGAAAAAAAGTCAGTGCTTAGAGAGTTTGAATAGGTCTGGGTGACTGGGAAAAAGCTAAGGTTGCTAACACTGTATTTAAAAAATAAGTGACTGTTTTCTTAGCACCTATGCCCCACCCTCCTCCTGATATTATTAGTATTGTTGTTGCTAGTGTGTGTGTGTGTGTGTGTGAGGAGGGGAGATGGCACCTCAAAAATTTACTTGCATCTTAGCTACAAACCCTGCCCTTGTCATTTCACCTCAAAATTTTGTTGTGAAAAGTAAATTGGGTCCCCAAAGTCCATTGAACCCCATAGTAATAAATCACCCAATCCTGGAAACAAAGGCTGACAGGAGTTCCACATGAGTGGTGCTTGCTGCCACCTACCTTGGCCTCCTTCCACACTTCAGAATCAATTACTGCTGTCCTTCACAGCTCTTTATTGGGACCTGCTGCTGCTGTTGTCTCTGTTCCTGTTGCTCTCCTGGATGCCAGAAGGCCCTTGGCCTGTGGAAGGGGGCACTGAGATCTTTCCTCCTGTTGGGGAAGGGGGTTGCTTGGTTCCTCACTCTTCCCCTCAGAAGCAAGGATTGAGCTGGGGCAAACTGGGATCTTCATTGCCTCCAAACCTTGTGGAAGAGGGAAGATTCCAGCAGCCCATACCTCAGGCTTGTAGGTAAAGATCATAGCACTTAGCTTTGATCTGGGTTTCCCTCACTATCCTTACTCTAAAACTGCAAAAAAGGGAAGGGCTGGGATGGGGGAGCCCATATCAAAGCTCCTGCCCTGCAGCTGCACTAGCTACCAGTGCCTGCTGAGCATCAGTGGAGGAGGAATGCTAAACTCAAACCAGCTAGCAGCAGTGTAGCTATGTAGCCGCTCAAGGAGCTTTGCCACTCATTTAGCGTCTTTAGTATGCACCAAATTCATATATTGCACATTTTTGAAAAGGGAAGATATAGCCAGAGTTTCACGCTGTCCTTTTTTGTGTTAGGTGATTTAATTCCAACCTTGGGGGACCAATGTTCAAATGATGCAAAGCCTTTGTCTTTGTGGGAGGCTGTCTGATATGGCAACAGATAAAATCTCCCTGAATCAAAGAAAACATGTCCACCAACCAGGTCCCAGTTACCACCTTTTGTATTACAGTACCATCTGCGGCTGTACTGCTGGCACCCTTTTCAGAATCAAAGCTCCCCATTCCTGACAGCCAGTTACCAGCACTACATGAAGAAAAGTGAAAGAGGCTGGCAAAGAGTTGCCTTGCCTTATCATAATATAATGACAGTTTGTGCTTCTATGGCAACTTCCCTTTGAGAATCTAAAAAGCCTTCCAACCATTAACTAAGCCTCACCTTCCTAAAAGGCGTGTGTGGTGTAATCCACATTTCAAAAACTGATAGATAAAAGCATAGAAAGACTGAGATTATCCCACAATACAAATGAGTGGCAGTAAGGGGACAGGACCCAGGAGTCCTGACTCCCAGTTCCTAGCTCCAACAACTGACACTTTTTAGACATAAATAGTGATACCCCTCTGCCAAGTGAGACCAGACTTTGGGGTCTTGCAGGTCTGTTTCCCATAGGAGGAGAATTTAGTGACAGGATGTCTGAGAAGTTTCTTGGTATAACTTGTTTTATTTACACACACTGCACTCCTTGAACAGCACACTGGCAATCCCCTTCTTTTTCAGGAATCACAGCCAAACCACTCATGCCCAGTTCTCAGGGAGCAACTCCACCATAAGAATTGAATCTTATTAGAAAGATTAAGGCAGAGAGCAAACTCGTGCTGCTTGCAACAGCTCTCTGTAAAAGGAACTGTTGCATAAAATTAACAATGCAGCATTTCTTCAAAGACTGAACCAGCTAAGAAATCATACAATTATGTGTAATTGCACCACCTGGTGACTCCTGCCAAACAATATTTGCTCCAGGCAATTAAGGAAGCTAAAAAATGATCACCCCTTCCAATGTAGTGGTTGTATTTATTTTTATTTTCTGAAATGGTATGGAAATATTGTTTAATTATACATTGCCACTACCATATGCATCCGATTTTTCAAGAAAAAAAAATCTGTCCTGAGTTTTGTCTGATTTGTAGGTGGAGGAGAGACAGCATAAAGAATTCAGGATTTGGCTCTATTTATATACATATTCAATGATAAATAATACACACAAATATTTACATGTATATATATTGTGTGTATACATGCATAGGTAATTTGTGTATTAGCTCCAAAGTGTCAATGTTCCATGCAAATTTACTACATCTCTGCGATAGAGCCCTTAAACCGGATTTTTCTCTCTCGCTTCTTTTATGTCAACTATTTCTCTGTTTATGTTGATGGTGTACTCTTGAGCTACAATAGTGTAAGTCAGGCTCCTTTACTTTAAACTGCTCCAAAAGTATCAAAAGTGCGATTCAAAGCAAACCATACAAGACTTCCAAAGGATGTAGTAAATATCATTTGGGAATAAGGAAAAGAAGAGCAGAGAATAGCAAATATTTTGCTGCTACCACTGCCACATTCATGCTTCACTCCTAAAATATTGTTCTTATTTTTATGGTGATTTATGGCTATGTAGTCACAGGATCATCCTGACAGCGGATCCCTGTGTCATGAGTTAAAATGCCATTAAATGAATAGTGACACAATCACAACAAGGCTACAAACAACTTCTTAAATCATAATTTTTAAGCTTCTGAGCTGAGTCGCAGGGGACTAGAACCGAAATTTGGATTCTTTTTGGAGTTTGAGCTGTTTATCTTTTCTACTCAAGAGAAATATGGGTATATGCAACCTTGTAAAATTAAAATTTGAATGTAATAAAAATCACTAAAACAAGGACTTTTAGCCTTCTCTCTCTCTCTCTCTTTTTTAAAATAATTCCAAAGTGATGTTAACAAGCCCTGGCTGTTAAATCATCATAATAGCTGCATTGTTCTCTGAGCCAATGCAAAAAGGGATGTCTTTTTTAAAACATTTCAGCATTTGACTTCTTGCCCATCATCCAAGTCCTATCTTGTACCAAAAGTGCTAGAATTAAATTAAATACCAAAGAGGTTTTGTATTTGTGGGGCAATCTTTGTGCTCTAGAAGACGTAATTTCTTCTTGAATTAAGAAATTCAGCTGCCAAAAGCTAATGAATGTATAGACCTTCTATAGGCCAATCGTAAATCAAATAGTAAGGAAGGCAGGTCACTTCTCTGAGCATTGTTTTCCTGGCTTCTGAGTGGTTTTGTTGTCCTCAGTGTCATGATTTGGCACAGAAATCTACATCACAATTTGAGATATTTCCCATCTAATATATGTGACAGGAATTTGGATGGTGAGAAAACGGAGACCTCAAAAATAAACACCTTGTTTCCTTTGATATCTTTCTAAATATTCAATGCTAATTAATTATTATTATATTCAGAGAAGCAAAATTGTCTAGTTATTACAGCATAGGACTTTAAGTCTGTGGAGGACTTTAATTCAAGATTTCACCCTGACCTTAAAACTGGGCTGATGCTGATTTGCTGTGTGACTTTGGGCAAGCCACGTCACCTCTCTGTGCCTCAGTTTCCCAATCCATAAAAGAAGATATTTACTTAACACGTGAGGCTTAAACAGTCAGGGTCTAAGCCACACTCTGTTGTCATTAATGGAAAGACTCAGATTGATGTCATTATGCTTTGAATCAGGCCCTTAATGCTTGCAAAAGAGCTCTGAGATCCTCCTGTGGCAGATGCTGTAGAAGTGCTAAATATTATTAGAGTTCAGAAGAAAATTAGAAAAGTAAACTATTTTACTAAGAGTCAGAAATTAGTTGTACTGAGCTTAATTGAAATTACATGAATAAATGGATAGAGAAATGAACAGTTCTGTCTGGTTCCCAAGTAATAATAATAAATAATAATGATTACAAAACTTTGCACTTATATAAACTCAATGGAGTTTTTACAGAATCATCACTTTTCTCAATAGAATAGCAAGTTGTATTACTTAGTGGACAGAGCACAGGACTGGGACTCAGGAGAACAGGGTTCCATTCCTGGCTCTGCCACTGGCCCGCTGGGTGACCCTGGGCAAGCCACATCACACCTCTGTGTTTCCGTTTTCCCATCTGTAAAATGGGGATAATGATACGGCTCTCTTTTGTAGAGTGTTTTGAGATCCACTGAAAAGTGCTATGTAACAGTTTGGTATTATTTATTTACTTGGATTTCAGCAAAACAAAAAGGGCCTAAGGTGTCTAGGCATCTTTGGCATGTATTAAAAATACAGACTAATTGAGACTCTGATTCAGCAAAAGAATTAACTATGTGAATAACGTCAAGTACACAAGTAATCCCATTGATTTTAATTGCTTAATGTTGCCACATGCTTAATGTTACACTTGTGCCTTGTGAGATTGGGGCCTCAGACAACAAAAAATAGATGGACATGTTTCCTCAAACCAAAAGGGGAGAAAAAGACCCCCATTTCACCCAGTCATGGTCAGGGCCTCATTGATGTGTTTGTACAGTGTCTAGCACAGAGACGTGCACCATGGTCTAAAGAATGCAAGACAAGAAACAGCCCGTGAGTGTAAAAAATTATTGGGGAGATAGATTGGGAGACACTTCACAGCAATATTCTCTGTGATTTGTTGGCTTTTTTAAACTATCACCATCAGAAGCACCCAGACTTTTATAACTTTTAAATTCACTATGCGTGCTAATTCCTGCAGAGCCCAAGAAGAATTTTCTTGGGTGGAGTACAGTCTATGGGTTATCTCAGAATTTAAACAAATGTGATATTTTTCTTCAATGCAGCCTGTTGTATCAAAGACATCATCAAATTCTTCTGGCTCATTTAGATCACACACAACTACCATTGTGTGTCTGATCTGTCGTAATTCTTTATAAATGTTCAGCCCTAATACAGCCTGTGCTTTCAGACTCTGTCATAAAAGCAATTGACTTCACAGTGCCTTTCTATATATACTCAAATGTTGATATCCCAGTAACCCAATTATTTCTTTCCACTCTATGTTGCTAATTTTACTTTTGCTTTTTCCATCTTGGATTTTTTTTTCTGGCCATATACAGGTTTGGATGTCAAGTATCAAGTTTAACTGACAGGGCCTTTATTCAATTCCAGAGTTACTTTCCATTCTTTTATTTTCCTTGGTATTGATATGAGTCAGAGTTCCAATAAACAGTTCATATAGTATGGGGCTTGCATCATTCATTCATCATTGACTAAAAACACACCATTTGCTTTGCACATTTTGGCAAACTAGGTTTTCCTGTTAATTACTGCAGATATTCCCATTAGCAGGATATGCTTTTCTAGGATATTTTTTAATGTCTCCCATAGATCAGCTTTTGCCCAAGTTTATTGCTCATTGATGGTGCTCATTATTTTTTACTCAATAAACTCTTTCTAGAGATTTTATATTATTCCCACACCAGCTCTGGTTACTTACATCATGTGATCACTCTGTACCCTCAGTTTACCTTTCTGCAAAATGGTTATATATATCTACCAAATTTTAAAAGGGTGTTGTGTGAGACAACTAATTGACTCTATGAAATGCAAACAGCTGTGCTTAACACAGTGTTAAAAAATTTCACAAATCACTAAAAAAAATCAATAAACAAAAAGAAGGTCCTTACTAGAACTGAGTAAATATTGCTGGGGGAAAACTGCAAACATTATATGAATAATAACTGTGAATTTGTTAATTTACAAACAACTGTGAATTAGTTTTCTGTGACCAATTGTGTGACTGAATTTTGTTTGCAAGAAAGTTTTAGGAAAGAGCTGTGAGTACGTGTGACTATACAGTCACCTGTATACTCATCTCAGATCTGGCCAGAGGGTTTAGGAATAATTCAGCTAAGGAGCAGAGATAATAATTTGTGAATTATTGATTTTAGCCATACAGTGGGTGAAATTCACCCATAGGCATTTAAGTAGAGCAAATAATTGACGTTTTTGATTTGGTGATGTGATAAAGCGGGACTCACCACTTTGTGGTGCTTCCTGCTGGCCATCCTCAGAATTAGCTCTCAGCCCTTCCAGTCCTCCTTCAGCTAATGGTGTCACGCTTGCCATCATGGCTGTCTCCACTCTTTGGACCTGCATCACTCCCCAGACCACAGCATCCTCTTCTGGGCATGGACCTCCAGCTGTGCCCCCACTCCAGTAACTTCCCCCTTCCGGGGCACCGGCAGTCCTTGGTCCCACCACTTGCTTCAGCATTCAACTGCAGTCCAAGGTCCAATCCCTTGCCTCGGGGCAAATTGCAGTCTGGATACCAGCCACTCTCCTCATTGGCACATGGGGATCAAGGTGGGAGGGGACCCAGGCCCGCCCGCTACTTTGGGTCCTGACCCAGGGACCCTATAGCAGCAGCCACCTACTGTCCTCCTCCAACCTGCTGACTATTTTCCCTGAGCCACTTCCCCATAGCCCTAGCACCCTCTCAGCCCTTGTAGCAAGGCCTCAGCCTGGCAATGGTCAGCCAGCAATTCACCCTTGCACTCTGCTTCCCCGGCCCAGAAGCGCTCTATTCTCCAGGCAGCCAGTCCTCCTCCCTTGCTTTCCAGGGAGAGACTCCCCTCTGCTCCACTGAGCAGTCCTTTACATATGGCCCTCGCCGGCCCTGATTGGCTGCTCCAGAAAGCCTTCCCCCTATTGGTGGGTTTAATAAGCCCTTTCCTGATTAGTGGGTTCTGCGCAGCCTCCCTGGTGCTGCTTTTAACCCCTTCTTCTCCCTGTGTGGGGCAACCGTCCCACCACAGGTGGCTAAACTGAAAAATAAAATGAAGGAAAATACCCAATCATTTGGTTTTGAACTGAAAGGTTTTTTTTTTTTTCTCATCAAAAAGAACTGAAAAAATTATGTTCGGTTCAAATGACATGTTTCAAATGTCAATTCAAAGCAACGTTTTGAAATAAAATGATGATTTGACATTTCCAAATTTTTTTTACATTTTTTTTCAGCCAAAACTATTCGCCAATCTGACCCAAATTTGCAAATCTGAAAAATGCATTTGTTTTGGTAAATGTACTGTTCACTGAATATTTTTTGCCCTACTCTTCTTCTAAGTCTATTTAAGTCTCATTTTGAACACTTAAGGGGTGCATAGGCCTTGTTCTGGACTTCTACACAGGGTGAATTTCACTGAGTGTGGATAGTGAATTATGAATAGTGACTACATGAAGCTATAGTAATGAATAGATTGTGAACTTGTTCCCTTTCCATAGTGAATATGTTAATATAAACCATTTACTGAATACTTTTGAATAACGAACAAACTTGTAAAAATGGAATTCTGTTCATTAATAGTTCATGAACAGAAAAAGGAGTTAAATTAGTTGAATACATAATTCACCGCACATAATTTCCATGCTGTAATCTCTCCAGCAATTTACTTAACTCATCCACATTGCACTTCCTGTGTTATGGAACACACTGAAAAACATACAGAGTATGTAAATACGTTTAATTAGGAAAAACAGGAAATTCATCTCTGTGCATAGAGCCAGCACAAGATTTGTGCATTGTGGCAAAGTTAACATTGCAGTAGGAACTGAAACGTTTTAATTTCCTGACTTCTTGTGATAATGTGTGTAAATTTTAACTATGCATTCACTGAGGGCCAACATTTTCAAACCAGGTGCCTAAAGTTAGGCTCAGGTCCATGTTCAGGACCTAATTAAGGGTACATCTACACTGGGGGGAAAAACAAACAAACAAACAAACAAACAAACAAACAAAAAAGACCTTTGGTAGTGAGTTTCGGAGCTGAGGTCAATTGACTTGGGCTCATGGGACTCACGCTACAGGGCTAAAAATAGCGTAAATGTTCAGGCCTGGGCACTAGCCCAGACTATGAAACCTGGAGAAGGGGAGGGCCTCAGAGCCTGGATTCCAGCCCAAGGGGGAAAGTCTACCCTGCTATTTTTATTTTTATTTATTTTTGCAGTGTAGGTGTATCCTAAGTGGCCTGATATTCAAAGGTGCCAACAGATCCCTTTGGCTATAATGGAAGCTGCTGGGTTCTCTGCACTATTGAAAATCAGGCCAGAGTTTTTTGCATTTTCTATCTTAGGAGGTGTTTTGGTTTTAAATAAAAATACTGCACAAATGGTAAATTTGGGGTATTTTATAAAAAATATTATGAATCAATTTTCCTTGGTTGGTTTATAATTACCATGTTGGGTCAAGCCAGTGGTTCATCTAGTCCAGTGTCCCATCTCTGACAACGGCTAGCATCTGATGCCTCAGGGCATGGTGCAAAAAACTGTATAGTGGACAAATAATATCTTTCTAACCCCTATCAGTTAGCAATGATTTTATGCCTTTGAAGCATGGGGGTCAAATCCCTTCTAAAACATTTTTTTAATTTTTTTATCCTGTATTGGTTTCTATCTAAACTACAGATCTAGAAAGGCATTTCTCATTCAAGTGCACACAATTGCTAGAAAACTCTCCAGGAATGTAGTGGTCATTAAAATTTAGAAGTATATTTATAAAGTTGTAGCAGTGATCTTGAGTCTATGCAGATCCTAATGCTTAATGACCATTAGCTGCTTGTTTGGACATTATTTCCCAGATCATCACCAAATCCCCAGGAAATGCCTTGTGTATTGTTTTGCCAGAATATTCTTTTTAAGAAGCAACTTTCTCAGTTACTAAATCAGTGGCCCAGAGTAAGATTAATGATTTACAGCTTTTGCTGGGGGTTTATATACAAATGTACAACTAAAAGGGATTTTAGTTTATGTGAAAGGCTGAGTTTCCTGCTAGTGTTCCTGCATACTTCTGGCATCAAAGGAAACCTGGATTCTGAGAGCACTACCAGGCAGACAATGAGGAATCTGTACTCATTAATGTCTCAGTGAAATGGAGAAAAGAGGTCAAGAAGCACTACATCTTCAGCCCTCTATAGCTAAAAGGTGCTCTGATTTGCTGATAACATTCATAAGGCAGACACTGAACAGCACTTGCTACTGGCTGCAGCACAACTTTGTTGGTAAGGATGATGGATCTAGTGCTATTTAAAGAACAGTGCAAAGACCAAACAATGTAAACAAAATAATGGCAATAAGAATCCCTATTGACTGTCTCCTGTTTTCTATTATATCCCACAATAGAAGTTACACTGCTCACACTACATCTAATGGATGTTGTACTGAACTGAACTAAAGAACATAACAGACAGGCATGTTTCTTTCATTGTTCACTGAGGCCTTGAACACCAGTACTGCAGTGAAATGGTGGGATTTTCAAAAGCCCTTAGTATTGGCCAAACTCCTTTATTCACTAAAGCCCATAAAATCTTCCTCCCACAGCATGATGCTTTTCAGCTGTTGTACAACCAGTTCCAAGAACTAAGAAAAACATTTTTCCTTTGAGTTATTGTCCACATATACATTCCACTGTAGGTGTATGTGCGCCCAGTGCGCTTGAGTTCAACACTTTTGCCAGCAATGCTACTAGGTGGCCCATGCACCTTTGCTCTCCTTATGTTCTCAGACAAGGGCATAGAAGAGGCATGTCTGCCACCTCTCTTTCAGGTCCTTCTTACCGCCTATGGTGAGAGATGGAGTTTCCCATAGCTTTAGCTTTGGTTAGCTAATGTTGTAAACAACTGTTTTTGTAAGTAGTTAACTTATAGTCTAGTCTAGTAAGTCAGCATTTAGTATGCTATAGTTATTATTCTTGGTGATAGTTGCGTTTAGTAATTGGAGGATTCATTATGAAGAAATTCCCAGGTTTTAAACAATGTGCCTCATGCAGGGCTGTTATCTCTATCACAGATTAGCACGATAGTTTAATTTGTTTAGATGAGGGACATATGTTCTGTTTGTACCTCCTTCCCCATCAGAACTCAGAAATAGAGGGGCGGTCGTCTAAAGATTCACCTCATGAAGGAGGTGATGCAACCTGCTTCTGAGCCAGGTCCCGACCAAGATACAGGGGACTTGGATTCAGCTCAGAGTGCCCCTCCAGCTGCTTTTCACTTGAAACACAAGTTTGAGTGAAAAATGTCATATCTCGCCTTTTCACTCAGATTCAAAGTGTCCTAAGCTCCCTGACTCTGGCAGGGATTCAAGGACTTGTTCTCTTTTGAGAAAATTGTTAACAAAGTCTTCTGATACTGCTTCAAAGCCTCACAAATTTAAATGGTCACTGGTTCTGTCTGAGACAGCATCATCCACTTTGGTTCCCTGGGGTCCATCAAGATCGGTGTCTTCACCAGTACAGAATACTACCTCTTCTCAGCTGATTCAGCTTGCTTCAGCATGTTAGCACTGATCTGTATGCCGGAGATGCCCTTCATCCACAGGCTTTCTTATTAATGGGAGATCTTTTGTTTTTCATTACTTGACTTTCCCTTGATACAATAGACTCCTTTTCTGCCTCCTTCAATGACATCAGCATCACTGGTGTCATCAACATCATCAGTGGCCGTGCTGGCACCACTAGCTCCATTGATACTTATGACACCACCGATACACACAGCACTGCCGCCACATACTACTCACTACTGATGTGCTCTCAGATGCCCGCACCATCAGCATGCCTCACACCCTTGATGCTTGTGCCAATGACTTGTTTGGCACCATCACTACCATCTGACGCTCCTCTACCACTGTCCTTGGCTTTGTCAACTTTTCAACCACCCCAACCACCCACAACCCCAATGGGAACTGCTCCTCCCTATTCTGAGGATGGGTCATTTCTTCAGAGTCTGAGAAGTGAGGGTCCTGTTTCTCCACCCAAATCTTTTATCCAGTACAGGTCATTGGATACCAGACCTAAGAATCAGCACTGGGTCCCTTACGGAGAAGCTTTAGCGTGGGGGTCCTCCACCATGGATGGCTTATTTTATGCCATTTCCTCCATGCCCTCATTGGTCGTGGACCAACAGACTCTAGGACTCCATCTCAAGCCACTTTTAGGAGGAAATATCCTTCTTCTGAAGTGCAGGATCCTTCTGTGCAGCACATAGCAACCCTTCCTCCACCTTCGGCCCTGGAACCTAAGAAGGAGGACGAGTTGTTGGGGGAATCATTAGACATTGCTCCTCCCAGATGAGGCAGTCACCCATATATGCATTGAAGCAGAAGAGGTTTTCTATTTGGGCACAATCCCATACTTTATCACCCCAACACAGAGAGATTATACATGTGCTGAAATATCTTCTGCCTCTAAAATCATCATGCCTCCTCAGATAATTCAGTTAGAATTCACCTGGCTTCTGTTTAGACAATACATCCGCCAATAGATTGGTTTTCCTTCTTCTCTCATTTACTACACACGCTCTCTCTCTTTTTTAATGGCCTAATCAACACTTACTCCCCATGTCTGCTCTGGTACCTGTTTGGGATATAAATTTAGTTTTATCTAAACTTATGGGACTCCCTTTTGAGCCTATTGTGACAACTTCATTGCCTTAGTTGACTATGAAGATGACATATTTGGTGGCAATCACTTCTGCAAGAAGAGTTTCAGAACATTAAATTTTACTGGCAAAGCCTCCTTTTTATAGCCTTTCATAAGGATAGAGTAATCCTTAGGTCACATCCTAAATTTACACCTGAGGTAGTGTCATCCTTCCATTTAAACTGAACCATTAATCTTCCAGTGTTTTTTTTTCTGCCAAAACCCCACTTGTCTAAGGTTAAAAAGACACGGCATATGTTGGATGTTCATTGAGCCCTGGCATTTTATTTGGACTGTACTAAACCCTTCGTATCTTCTTCCAGACTCTTTGTAGTCTATGTTGAAAGAGCAAGGGGTCAAACGGTATCATCTCAATGAATCTCATGCTTCAGTTCTGATTGTATCAAACTCTGTTACCAGATTACTAAATTCTCTCCTCCACAGAGAATAACAACTCCACCAGAGCTCAATCTACCACTTCAGCTTTCCTGAGTAATTTTCCAATGGCAAGATATTTGCAAGGCAGCAGCATAGTCATTTGTGCATACTTTTTCTACTCATTACACCATTATTCAAACCTCTCGTGATGAGGCCAGCTTTGGCAAGTTTGTGTAGCAATCTTTATCAAAAGATACAAAATCCCACCTCCTGTAAGGGAATTGCTAATGACTCACCTACCGTGGAAGGTATATGTGCACAATCATTCAAAGGAGAAAAAACAGTTACTTACCTCACAGTAACTGTTGTTCTTTGAGACGTGTTGTGCACATATACATTCCACAACTGTCCCATCTTTCCTGCTACTTAGGACACTACTAACAGCAGTAGGAAGGAACCGAGGTGGGGAGGTGGCAGATACTGCCCTTTCATGCCTTTGCCTGAGAGCACGAGGAGTGGGGTGCATGTGCAGCCTAGTGACATTGCTGGCAAAAGTCTCTGACTCGAGTGCACACCTACAATGGAATGTATAAGTGCTCAACACATCTAGAAAAAACACTGTTACTGTACGGCAAGTACTCTGTTTTTCTATGATGTAAATGCCCATGGCTGGTTCAGAATGGCTTGTTCTTGGCCAATGTGGAAGCATCTTCTCAAGTTTTTTGGTAATTATGGTAGTACAACCCTATATCTGAGAATCAGTAGCCAATTCAAACAAAAAACTCTTCTTAGTTTGACCAGGCACAGGATAGCCAGTTTGACCAGGCACAGGGTAGTCAAGGATGATTGTAGATTCTTGGCCCAATGAAACAGGAAGGAGGAAAGAGTGGGAGAGGTAAGGATGAACTAGATGTTCACAAATGATAGTCCATGAGATTTGGCCATCCTGAATCAGGTGCTTTTTAAAATCATGTCCTAGACCCATTAGAGGTCCCTTAAACGCCAAATGATTCTGTAATTGGGACATTCATTCTCTCTCTCTCTCTCTCTTTTCTAAAACAATGTTGCTCAACTGGTGGTGATGATTGCAAAGTCTGTGGTAAAAATAGTCCTAGGCAGGGTTAGAATTGCACCTTTACAATTAAGCCTTGTCGATCCCAGTTAAATCTTTTGACTGCATAAGTCAAACCAGGGTGAGATGCTCTGTTTTTTTCTTGTTCTTTTCCTTTGTTCTCCTTGCCCCCACCCCGCTTCCAATAAAAGCTACTGCAGCACAGGCATGTCAAAACCCTGAAAGTTGTCTGGCACTTCAGATCAAGGAATGGATTCAAATTCACTGCCTCAGGATATATGTCAAGTCTCTGCACTTATCTTTTTCTTGTATTACTGACTTTTCAGCTTTCACTGGAGTAGCTCTCTGCTTTCACTTGTTGCATTCAAACCTCAAGGAACAGAATCTAGTAGAAGGTGGTACCTGAACTCTAAGCTATGCAAGGGACCCTTCCCCTGAAGTGTCTCCCTGGCTAGAAGAAGAAGAAGAAGAAGAAAATGAGGATGGAAGAGCTGGGTGGGGGATAAGAGTGAAACTGAGTTGCCTTTAGGAATAACCCATAATTTTTTAAACTGTTATAAATTAAGAGTATTGTAGATCATAGATTCATAGATACTAAGGTCAGAAGGGACCACTCTGATCATCTAGTCCGACCTCCTGCACAGCGCAGGCCACAGAATGTCACCCACCACTCCTATGAAAAACCTCACCCATGTCTGAGCTATTGAAGTCCTCAAATCATGGTTCAAAACTTCAAGGAGCAGAGAAGCCTCCCTCCAGTCAACCATGCCCCATGCTACAGAGGAAGGCGAAAAACCTCCAGGGCCTCTCCAATCTGCCCTGGAGGAAAATTCCTTCCCGACCCCAAATATGGCAATCAGCTAAACCCTGAGCATATGGGCAAGATTCACCAGCCAGATACCCAGGAAAGAATTTTCTATAGTAACTCAGATCCCATCCATCTAATATCCCATCTCAGGGGATTTGGCCTATTTACCCTGAATATTTAAAGATCAGTTACTTACCAAAATCCCATTATCCCATCATACCATCTCCTCCATAAACTTATCGAGTAGAATCTTAAAACCAGATAGATCTTTTGCCCCCACTGCTTCCCTTGGAAGGTTATTCCAAAACTTCACTCCTCTGATGGTTAAAAACCTTCGTCTGATTTCAAGTCTAAACTTCCTGGTGGCCAGTTTATACCCATTTGTTCTTGTGTCCACATTGGTGCTGAGCTTAAATAATTCCTCTCCCTCTCCTATATTTATCCCTCTGATATATTTATAGAGAGCAATCATATCTCCCCTCAACCTTCTTTTAGTTAGGCTAAACAAGCCAAGCTCCTTAAGTCTCCTTTCATAAGACAAGTTTTCCATTCCTCGGATCATCCTAGTAGCCCTTCTCTGTACCTGCTCCAGTTTGAATTCATCACTTTGAGATCACTTTGACTACTGTCGAAATCTACAATAATAATAAACATCCTGGGCAATTGTGATGGAACAGTTGATGTAAATATATTCACAGTGGTTAATATTCACTGGCACACTGTGTTACTTCCAGATTTATTCTGTGAAGCTTCTGAGTTCAGATTTATTTGTTGGGAGATTTTAACCTCTTTCTGAAAGATAGCTTAGATGGGTCCTCGGGGGCTCCTCAATGACCTGAAAATCAAAAATCAATCCTGGAAAAAGTGGAAACATGGATTAATTGCTAAGGAGGAGTACCAGTACTTGTACCATAGCCAGGAATGTGGAGGCCCTGCTATGAGAGAACCTAGGGGTGTCCCTTTTCCTTTAATAATATTCTATTACCAATTTAATCAAAGTATGCAAATAATGATTCATAGAAATCTAAAATTAGTAATCGGTTGTGAATACCTTCATAACTAAACAAATAAATAAATTGCCTATTCCATTTTATTCTTAGAGAGACACAGTAAGCAAGGTAATGTCTTTTATTGGACCAACTTCTGTTGGTGAGAGAGACAAGCTTTTGAGCAGCACAAAGCTTTTCTTCAGGTCATGTGCTCCCCTGCATTTTACTCTTGTCACTAGATAACTACTGGAAAAAAGAGTGTTTTTCTTACCTTCTTTCTGCTGAACAATGGAGTGCTGTATTGACGAATTCTTCTCTCACGCCCTGGAAGTCCAGTGTCTTGCAAATGTCACTTTCTGTGGCAATGTAACAGAGTCCTACCAAATGTTCCTGAGATATGGTAGACCTCAAATAAGTTTTTATCAACTTAAGCTCTGAGAAACTTCTTTCTACTCGGAGCTGTGAGAAACACTCAGAGAGCAATACACGTGTTTGGGTACACTGTGGACACACTGCTCCTAAAAATGAACTGAAGTATCTTAAGTACATCCACAGGTTTCAGCAAAACACCAGAAAGACTCCAGAGTTCATGTACGAGCTTGTGCCTGTTTACATCCGCAATACTGCCATCAAAACTTTTCAGAGCTGATTCCAGGGTACTGCACAATTTTTTCCAATTCACTTGTTGAGAAAAAGTTTGCAAAAGTTTTTCATATCACCCAGGAAGCCAAACACATTCATGTGCACTAACAGTAATTCAAAACTTTCTCCCAGCTGCATGAGAGCATCTATAGCAACGCTCAAGAAGTCAAATTAAAATCTCTTTTCTGCATTGCCAATAACTAGATCCTCTGCTTCATAACTGAACAATTTCTTCTTTCTGTGGACTCATGTTTTAGCTAGTTCCACAGGCACTGACATTTCTTCTGCTATCTGTTTAGCAGTGAACAATGCCTCTTCAAATCCATCTTTATGATAATTCTATATTTCTGTCTGAGTAGCTTCCATTAATTTGCTGACATCATCAAGACCAGGCGTTGAGCACCCCAATATTTGGCTTCCAATATTAATTTAAAACAGTAAGTTGTGCCAAACCACAAGGGTGACGATGAACTGAAATGAGGAGAGTTCATCTGTATATACCCAATTATCTTTTTGTTGTTTCTCTCCAACAGTGCTGATTGCACACTCTCTGTGTCTGAAACCACACAGCTTTGACACTTTCAATTTTGTTCTCCCACCTTGTATCAGAGAGAGGCTTCAATGTTGTTTTCACACAGGATTTCAAAACTAGCCAGCTAAAGCTGCAGATACATTCATTGAAGAACACCGAAAAAAGGTTTTCGACCAGCTTGAAGAATTTTCTTCTTCATTTAACACTAGATTTAAGGAATGCCTTTTTGTTCTTTCGAATTAAGTGAGTTTGCACACCTTGATGCTGCCCTCTTATATTAGCCCCTTATCATATATCCCTGTCCCCTGCAATTATCAAATGTCATTATACCTTGTCTGGATAACTCCTGAAGTACCTCATATGACAGAGCTTTTCCTGCAGTTTCCTGCACATTCAGAAATGATAGGAAGTGCTCTTCATTTACTTCTGTGTTACTCAAAATAACATTTATTCCTTGTGACTTATATCACATGTGCAATCCAAAATAAAGGAGTAATACTTCATCTTGTTTATGTTAATAATTGTACCTGTTATCTGTTGAAATAAGTTCAAAATGATATCATTTTGTACTGTAGGGCTTAAGTAATGGGGTCTTTCTTTTTTAGCAAAGGACAGTCTACATATTCCTTCATCACAGGCTCAAATTTAGCCATTAACTTGACTTGGCAAGAGAAGTTTCCATTTTCATGCTCATTCAGTATTTCCACAGATCCGTGAGATGCTAGGTTCAGCTAAGTGAAGAACAATGGCCACAATTCTTTCAAATACACCTCACAAGTGTTATTGCTCAAAATTGAGAGAAGATTGTGAAGTCTGGTCAATTGGAGATTGTTTTCAGGCATAGTTCCAATTCTCTCCACTGTATTTCCAATATGAATGTGGCTTTTTCTCATGAGTTGAGAGTTGTTTTGTAGATATTGCTATTCCTGAACACCACCTGAACACCAATGAGACTATGCTTATCAATCCCAAATAGTTTGCAACAAAAACAGAACACTGCATCTATTTGACTTGAATATATGAGCTAGTGTCATTGTACCTTTTTTCCATTTTCTTACATAATTTTCTTTTGTAAACCTTCTTATGTTGTGACTTGGAAAAATTTGCCTTTAGCTTGCAACAGTCTGGGCCTCACTATGGTTATTCTAGTTTTGCCATCTATGAATTTGGGCTATGTTGGAGGATCACTGACGTCAAAAAGCGACATTGGAATTAGTGGAATGTTTTTCTGAATTGTGGCTACCTTCTTCTACTTGTTGCAATATAATGCCATAACTGTCAGATGTTTCTTGCTCCTTATTTTCTTCATGCACTTTTAAGCTTTTTTTAAGCTTTTTTTCCTGGATCAGTTTCTCGGATTGATTCTACATTCAAAGAGGTGTCAGGAGTCAAAAATCTCCCAAGTGCACATTTATGTCTCTTAATCTGCTCCTCTCCTCTTTTCCTTCCTTTTTGCTGCACCTGATGTAAATTTTCTGAAACATACCAACATCTTGCGGAACAGGGCCTGGATGTGTAAACGTTTAGTGCTAGAGGGCAAAAATGGCAGTGAAATGATGCAGCTTCCTCACCCTGTCCTTGCTGTACTAGGCCCTCAAGCCCTCTCTAGCACACACACTGGTAAGGCCAAACCCAACTGCAGACACAGACTGAAATCAGCTCTACGGGGGAAGATTCAGCTCAGGGATTTATCCAGCACTCACGTGCACACCTCCTTTGGGGTGTAAACCCAAAATAATATTGTCTTGTGCTGTATAGAGATATCTGCACAATGCAAGCTCATATTGGGTTTGCCATTTCATGTGCCAGTTCTTTTAATATTCTTGGGTGGAATTATCCAGCCCCGCCCCAATTGGTCCCATTAAGCTGTTTGAGTTTGTCTTTCACCTTGGTTGAGATAATTTCTACTTCCATATCCTCATTTCCATTATTCACATACCACTACCGCTTAGTTCCTCATTACTCGTATTAAAAACTGAGGGAAAATATTCATTTAGGTGTTGGATCATGCCTACATTATCTTTAATCTCCACTCCATCCTCAGTCCTTAATGGGCCAACCTTCTTTTTCCATGTTTTCTTTTTTCTTTATATGGCTAAAGAACTATTAGTTTTAATTTCCTTTGCAAAGTCCAACTCTGCTTGGCTTTTGACAGTTCTCACTTTTTCCCTACATATTCCAGCCTACAAGAGGTAGCTTTCCTTGCTGATCCATCCCTAATTCCATTCTTTGTAGGCTTTCTGCTTTCTCTTAATAACATGTTTGAGATGCTTGTTTATCCAGTTTGGTCTGCAACCTTTCCCTAACAATTTTTTCTTTTTGCTTGGGATTCAGCCTTCATATAGCTTCTGCAACTTTGACATAAAACAATTCCAAACTTCCTCCACATTGAGATCCTTGAGTTCTTTCCTAACTAAATCACTTAATTTTTTAAAGTTTGCCTGTTTGAAATCAAAAGTCCTTGTTGCAGACCTATTTTTGTTTATCCTTCTATTTAGTTTAAACCAAATTAGATCATGATCACTCACACCAAGGTTGTCTTCCACAACCAGTTCTTCTATAAGGGTCCTCGCTACTTACCCACTACTAAAATGGCATCTCCTCTTGTTGTTGATTATTTGGTGAAGAAATCTGTCAGTGATCACATCCAGGAATATCTGGCCCTTACCGTTATTGTAGCATTTGTCCTCCAATCTATATCTGGGAAATTAAATTCTCCCATGATTCTGCAAACACTTATGCATCTACTTAACTTTAAGCATGTGAATATTCCAAATGACTTCAGTGGGATTATTCATGTGCTTGACATTAAGTATGTACTTAAGCATGCTGGCCTGATCCAGCAGAACACTAAGTCTCTTGCATGATTGAGTATAAAATGCTCAGACTCATTATCCCTCTAGTGAAATTCCAATAAAAACAAAACATAACTTTACTTCTTTAAATTTCTATTGCTAACCACAATTGTTTTTAATTAGGTTTTGATTTGGGTAGTGAGGGAGGGAGAAAAATCGTATTGATTGACACATCCAGGATGAGATTTTAATCTCTCGGAAGTTGATGTACTGGGTTAAAATACATGGAGGACAGAGATAGTGAACAGGAGCAGCAAAGAGGGGAGTTTTGCGAGGGAGTGTGAGAGCCAGATCCACTTAACAAATATACTCTAAATTTAGGGCAAAAAACAAAGAACAAACAACAAAAGCCTTGCAAGAATAAAAACAATGCAGGCAGATGGCCGGCAGTTGAGCAGGGGCTATCCAGTTTATTGCACTGAATGCAGCATGTACAATTACCTGCTTTGTGGGCAAGTGGAATATGTGAGCATTTGATGCAAGGAACTCGTGGCCTTCAGAGACTGAGTATGGGCTCTTGAGATCAGAGTGGCTGAACTGGAGGAGCTAAGGGAGACAGAGTGGTACATGGTCCAGACATTCAGGGACACAGTAGAGCAGTCCCACCCCCAGCCTGAGAGCTTCTGTGCTGTTCAAGAGGAGAAAAATCTCAGAGAAGGAAAATATCAAGCTGGAGCAGAGGCAAGCAATCCCATAGTTGGGAGGCTCCTTCCAGATGATGTCATGGTATCTATTGTGCTAAGGATACCCCTCCTGGGGAGAAACCTCAAAAAACCAAAAACCTGCCAAATATGCCGCCACTGGAGAGAACAGGAATATCGAAGGGAGCTGCCGCCGAATTGTTGCCGATGGCGAGACCTGAGTCAGAAGAGTTGCCGCCGAATTGCTGCTGCAGGAAACAATGGAGAGGTGCTGCTGCCGAATTGCCACTGGGGCTGCTGCCCAAGTGCCGCCCCAAGAACAGCTGGAGTGCTGCCCCTTCAACAGCGCCACCCCAGGCACCAGCTTGCTTAGCTGGTGCCTAGAGCCAGCCCTGATCATGGGACATGGTGATAATAGGTTACAAAAGATATAGAATTAGAGAATAGGTTGCACTGGTGGGGGAGTGACACTATGTGAAAGAAACTGTGAGTCAAATATAGTACAAATCTTAAATGAAACAAACTGTACTGTAGAATCTTTATGGATAAAAATTCCAGGCTTGAATAAAGAGAGTATAGCAGCAGGCATATACTACTGCCCACCTGATCAAGATGGTGATAGTGTCTGTGAAATGGTCATGGAGATTAGAGAGACTACAACAACAGAAAACCCAATAAAACTGTGGGATTTCAACTATCCCCATGCTGGATGGGAACATGTCACCTCCGGATGAGATACAGAGATAAAATTTCTAGACATCATTAATGATTGCTTCTTGGAGCAGCTAGTCCTGGAATCCATAAGGGAGCACAGGATCTGGTCCAGGAGGTGAATATAGCTGAACTGCTTGGCAATAGCTGCATAATGTAATTAAATTTATCATTCTTGTAGAGGAGAAAATACTGGAGAAACCCACTACAGTAGCATTTAACTTCAAAAAGGGAAACTACACAAAAATGAGGAAGCTGGGCAAATAGAAATTAAAAGGAACAGTCACAAGAGTGAAATACCTGCAAGCTACATGGAAACTATTTCAAAACACCATAATAAAGGTTCAAACTAAATGTATACCTCAATAAAAAAAAAACCAGAAAGACGACCACAACAATACCACCACAGCTAAACAGTAGATTAAAAGAGGGACGTTAAATTCTACTGAGAAAAATAGAAAGGTGCATAAACAGGAAGCGGTGCTTCCAGCAGATCCCATTGGCCAGAGCAGCGAACCGCGGCCACTGGGACCTGCGATCGGCTGAACCTGCAGATGCAACAGGTAAACAAACCAGCCTGGCCCGCCAGGGGCTTTCCCTGCACAAGCGGCGGAACAAGTTTGGGAACCACTGTGTTAGGGAATAGTCAACATGGCTTTTGTAAAGGGAAATCATGCCTCACCAATCTATTAGAATTCTTTGAGGGATTCAAGTAGCAGGTGACAAGGGGGATCCAGCAGATATAGTGTGCTTGGATTTTCAAAAAGCCTTTGACAAGGACCCACACGAAAGGCTCTTAAGCAAAGTAAAGAATGATGGGATAAGAGGGAATGTCCCTTCATGGATCAGTAACTGGATAAAAAATAGGAAACAAAAGATAGCAATAAATGTTCAGTTTTCACAATAGAGAGAGATAAATAGTGGGGTCCCCTAAGGACCTGTTCTGTTCAAAATATTCATAACAGATCTGGAAAAGGAGGTGAACAGTGAGGTTGCAAAATATTCAGATGATACAAAATTGCTCAAAATAGCTAAATCTAAATCTGACTGTGAAGAGTTACAAAAGGATCTCAAAACTGGGTGCCTAGTCAACAAAATGGTAGATGAAATTTAATGTTGATAAGTGCAAAGTAATGCACATTGGAAAACATAATTCCAACTATACATACAAAATGATGGGTTCTAAATTAGTTTTTAGTACTCAAGACAGGTCTTGGAGACGTTATGGATAGTTCTCTGAAAACACCTCCTGAATGTGCAGTGGTAGTCAAAAAAGCTAACAGAATGTTAGGAACTATTAGGAAAGGGATAGATAATCAAACAGAAAATATCATAATGCCATTATATAAAGCCCAAACTTGAATACAGCATGCAATTCTGGTCACCCCATCTCCAAAAAGATATATTAGAATTGGAAAAATTATAGAGAAGGACAATCAAAATTATTAGAGATATGGAACAGCTTCCATAGAGATTAGAAAGGCTGGGACTGTTCACTTTAGAAAAGAGATGACTAAGGGGAGGATATGATAGAGGGCTATAAAATCATGAATGTGAATAAGGAATGAGAAAGTGAATAAGGAAGTGTTATTTATTCATTCACATAACACAAGAACCAATGCTCACCCAATGAAATTAATAGGTAGCAGGTTTCAAAATAACATAAGGAAATATTTCTTTGCACAATACAATCAACCTATGGAACTCATTGCCAGGGGTCACTGTAAAGACCAAAAGTATTACTGGGTTCAAAAAAGAATTAGATAAGTTCATGGCGGATAGGTCCATCAACAGCTATAACCAAGATGGTCAGGGATGCAACCACTAAACCTCTGACTTCCAGAAGGCAGGACTGGATGAGAGGGGATAAATTACTTGATAATTAACCCTGTTCTGTTCATTCCCTCTGAAGCATCAGGCATTGGCCACTTTCAGAAGCCAAGATACTGAGCTAGAGGGACTATTGATCTGATCCAGTACTGCCATTCTTATGAAACTTTGCAGTTTTGGTTTGCAGGGGTTTATCAGGCCCCTCAGAGCAAAACACAGCAGAATTTCACTTCATTTCTGTTGAAACCCCAAAGGAACTGTTATTGTAGCACATGCTATTGTCTTTCTCTATAAGTAAGCTTTGCACTGGGGATATAAGAAGGTTGAGGAAAGAAATTCTCCCTCCATAGTCTGGAAGGTTGGCATGGAGTGACTGTACAACTGCTCCATCTCTATGCAGTTCCTGGGCTGTAGTAGTAGCAGTTGGTTCCTCTCCAACGCTCTATATGGGGAAGTTGGATCCACATATTCTCTTCCCCAGGCCGCTTTCCTCAATATTTGTAACAATCCCTTCCATGTTTCTGAGCTGCTTCAAAGAGAACACCATTGTGTCAGAGAAGAGCAGACCCTCTTTGCAGCTCCCTTGCTCCATGCAGCCTTCCACATCTACTGAGCCAGAGAAGTATTCGATTCAATAATATTGTCTATTCATATTTCATAATATGTAGGACCCATATAGAAATGAAAGCAGGGTTGGGAGTCAGGAACACTTTTGGCTCACGCTGGAGCAAGTCAGATTAATTTCTGTGTTCCTCAGTTTGCCCATGTGGCAATAAGATTTCATAGGTGTGCTAACTGGTTCCTGAGGATTGATTAGTTCCTGAAGATTGATAGAATATTTGTGCAATGCTGTTTTGAATAGTTATCGCTCCAAGTATTAAGTACAGCAAATGTCTTGAAGGTCTATTCCCTGATGCACATCACTCTGTGAAACCACAGTTCTGGCTTCTGAGGCACCTGATATTTATAGAATAAACATTACAGAGGTGCCAGATAACTTCATCTTTCATCTTAACTGTGTAGTTGAGAATGAGCTGAGTTTTGCATTTAAAGCAAGGGTTCAACCTCTTTGTAATGTGAGAAAAATAGTGTATCCACCCCAAAATGACAGGGCTTATTCTTTGAGTACAGAATGAATTTATGGACAATTTAAATGTAAACCCATTAATTTTGTTGAGTTTAAAATAAACAGAAGGAAAGGCACCGTGGTCTAAAGGATGGCATGTGAGCTTAAGTCTGGCCATCCTGAGCTCTAATCCTAGTTCTGCCACCAACTCACTGTGTGACCCTGTGCAAGTCTCGTCATCTTTCTGTCTGTTTCTGCATCTGTAAAAGGGGAACAATAATTCCTTTCCTCCTCTGTCACAGGGATGCTGGAAGAACTAGTTAACATCTGTGCTTTGAACATAAAATGCTCTTAAAACACTAAGTATTACATAAAATATAACTTTCTCCCTGATGGGAGGAAGCCAGCATCTGTTCTTTGGCTGGAAGGCAAGAAGGAAAACGCGCTCTAAAGAGCCTGAAGAACATGAGGGATTGATTTTAAAAAAAAAAGGAAAATGGGGGTTAAAAAGCTATATCACAATATAGTGAAAAGCCCTCAAACAAGGTAACACAGGAGACATATACAGTGGGAAATCCTAAAAACAGTTTATTTCAGCACTTGGTGTCAGACTTCAGTGTCTGAGAAACAGTTCCAGTACAATGAAGTTACCAGACTACTGAACAAACTAGATGACTTACAAAAATATCTACATGGAGGATGCACATAAAAGCAAATAACTCCACCAATGGAGGTGCATTCAAAGCTGTTCACTTTACTGGATTTTACAACTGAAGAGGAGTACAGCACATGAGCAAAGTCACTGATCCACGCAAGCTGTGTATAGTGTGACCATCAAAGTACCATTGGTGATGAAATTGTCTCCCCCAGGAAATATTAAAACAGTTGGAGAGGGGAAAAATGTGACTGGTATGCTATTTTTTAAATTAAAACTTGATCTCTATGTACATGACATGTAAATTTTTTAAAAGTTGTAATAATTAAATAAAAGATATCTTGATACATTTCTTATCTCAGAAATGATGTGGGGAAGTTTGTTGAATAATTTGTAACCTGTACTAGCCATGTAAACAAAAAAAGTGACTAGATAGATGATATAGATATATCTCCACACATAGATTCATAGACTTTAAGGCCAGAAGGGGCCATCTTGATCATCTGGTCTGACCTCCTGCATACTTAATTACAACAGTTAAATACTGGAACTGTAGGAGGCAAGAGGGCACAACATGATAAAAACTAGAACGGATAAGTAGGGAGGTGCAGAGTTGTGAAACACTTTGAAGATTAGGACACAGGTTTGGACATGATACAATGAAAAAAGGGCAGTGAGTGAAGGGATTTAAAGAGGGGGATGATATGGTCAGCATAATGGGCAAAGAAGATCATATTCATACTTGCATTTTATATGGATTGATGCAGGTGTCAGCAAGGCAAGAGAGGAGGAGGTTGCAGTGGTTGGGATGGGAGATGATGAGGCCTGGCTGAAAGTTTTAGTTGTCTGGGGAGGAAGAAAATGTCAGATCTTAATGTTATGGATGAAGCCATGGCAAGATTTGGACAGAGCCTGGATATGTGGGGCCAAAGGGAGGGTAGAATTGAATATGTGTCTCATATTAGAGAGCCATTTGACTGGAGAGTGGATGGTATTGTTGACAGTGACTGAGAATGGGGACGGGGAACTTGGAGGATTTCAGAGGTATGACCAGGAGTTCAGTTTTAGCCTTGTTGAATTTCAGTTGATGGTGAGATATCCAAGAGGCAATGTCAAAGAGATAGGTAGGGAAGCAAGATGGATCTGGGATAGAGAAGCTTACTTGAGTCATTCAAGGAAAGATTGTGGTTGAAATCATGGGAGTGGATGAGATCACCCAGAAAAACTGGTGATTTATCAGGTCTGATAAACTGCTGCAGGAAATGGCCAACACCAGGAAATAGCCAGACCCAAGAATATGAAAATGAAGGAACAAGAAGTTCAGATCTGAATTTTATGTTGTAACAAGCTATTTTGGGGAAAGAGAGTTTAATCTTAAACTACAAACCCGCGTGGAAAAAAAAAACATTGTTCCATAATGGGTGGGTCAGTAGTTGAGTCATTTAACCTTGATAGCTCCAGATTGCCATTTGGATGGCTTCTCAGTGATAGTCCTCCACCAAGTCATCAAGTGCCTTTCCTGGGCCCAATCTGGAATGTTATTCAATAGGCTTGCCTTGGGCAAATTCAAATGAGTTTAACACATAATATACAAAGTAGAATTCCTAATCTGATACAAACACATCCTACTCTGTCACACCTCTCATTAATAGAAAGTTAACACGGCTAGTGGAAAGAACACTGCAATGGGATTCAAGACCTGTTTTTTCCCCTAGCTCTGCCAGACTTGCTATGTGACCTTGGGCATGTCATTTGTCTGTTTCCCCTTCCATCCTTTGTTCATCTTCCTATTTAGCTCTTTAGAGCAGAGACTGTCTCTCACTATGTTTGTAGCCTGCTTTACACAACAGGGCTCTGAGCTCAACTGGGGTATCTAGGCACTACTGTAATCTAGTACGACTACTAATAACCATGTCTTTTGTGTGTGAGTTGTTATAGCTAATGCTAAACGAATACTGCAGGAGTGACTAAATAAAATACTAAGTACTAGATTGAATTGAATGTACTAGAGGGAGCTTTAGAGAAGGAGAAGAGAGATGTATTTTTTTTTAAAAAAACTATTACATTTGCGTATGGAATACAGCAAAGTTAGGCAAAAGCCAGAAGCAATTCCTTTCCCCCTGAGTGCCTTCCTTTGTGACTACCTGAGCCCTACTCACCATCCTCCTTTTGTAAGAACTTTTTCCCAGCATACCTTTCTGTGGTCCTTTAAATTTGGCAGGTACAAGCAGCTATAGCCCTAAAATGGCTATTTTGCAGCTGGTTCCTCTCTTGTAGCTGGTAAACGTTCTTAACCTGTCACTTGTCAGATGCTTTCTCTTTCTTGTTCTGGAAGAGATGGCACATTCTTACATTGTGAGTTTGCTTGGATAAAGAAACTAATTTAATCCAGCTGACGGCTTCATGCTTGCTTACTGCAGCCAAAACACAAGTCCTGTTTTTGACAAGTTTGAATCATACCTGGAAAGCATTTTTCAGATATTAAAAGTTCCCCCAGGTTTCTTCAGGACTAGGGCAATATCATCCCTTCATGACGCTGTGTGATTTGTTTGTTTTCTTTTCCTTAAGAAATATGCAAGATTTTCATGTTCATGAGAGATGTTGGTCTATTTAGTCCCAGGGGAAGGGAAGAGAGAAAACCCTTAAAGAGGCCTCAGGACAAGAACAAAACCTCAGCCCCATAAAAGATGCTAGACTGACAGTGCTGTAGACTGAAGACCTCTTTTTAGCCGCAGATTAGTTACATCATTAGTTACATAGTACTGCTTCCCCATCCTAAACAGCAAAATGGCTCTAGGGGTACTACCTCTAACATTGAGAGTGTATCTCACTTTTCATGTCCTTTCACACCTCATCCTTTCTGTAGCTCTCATCATTATGCTATCTGAGCAGTTAGGATAGGTTTAGCTTAGCACTTTTTCTTCCCCTCCCCACCTAGAAATGGGGGATGGGGGGTCAGCATTGTGGGACTATCAGTTACAATGATCTAATAAACTAACCCCTATAACATATATTAGGAACTTGTTGCCTGATCCAAAGCCTAATGAAGTCAATAGAAAGACTTTTGTTCAGGCACTTTGTCCATAACTTTTTATACACCACCTTGAATAACATACTCCATTCTGTCAGCGCTGTCTGCAGCACCAAGGCTCCATCCAAGACCCTTCATAATGTCAACTGCAATAAATAATGGAACAAACTATTCACACGTCATATGTGAGAATGTACCCTCATTTTACAGCCCATCTATCAAATATACATGTACTGCAGCTTAGCAAACCAGTAGATTTATGATTGTAACTGCCCTAGCACTGTTTTAGCTGCTTTAAAGGATCATTACTTCAAACACTGCCTAATATAAAAATATATTTTAATTTATTGGAGAGCAGTTCATGAGACTCTCTGGGCACCTTAAAAAAACAAAAACAATCTAACTAAACCCAACATTTTACAAAGTAGCTAACAATCCTCAAATGCAAGAGAGGGAGCGGATTTAGAACATCCTCACATTCATGGGTGTTCAGGTCTGCAGTTTTGGTTTGGCCCATTATAAAGATAGAGGAGCCATTCCAAACATACACAAGTTAAGGGGATTCAAAGTTTTGGTTCAAGCATATCTGTAATCTAGGGCTTCCATGACCGTTTACCATCCTCTAGATTGTTCTATGAAATTATATTTAATAAAGCAACTAGAAGAGGATGGAAATGTATATCTTTTCCTAAAGAGAGTTGAAAATTTACAAAATGAGTTGGATGAAAGACAGAACACAGGTAAGGAAGAGTCTTTAAGAAGAGATTTCTGTTTTTCGTCATGGTGGAGGAAGAGAAAATGTAACCATGCCTCTCAAATGACCAAAGCCCAAATGTGGATTTCAATGTGTGACAAAGACCCAAAATATGAGAGAGGGGGAATTTTCATGCAAAAATGCTGTAGAATTCCTTTCTTTAGTATAAGTAACTCTTTCTACAACTTTAGTTCATGCCCCTTTATTTCTGATGTAATTGATCTTCATCAATAAAAGTGAGGGAACATCAATTTGATAACTGTGGGATTTAAATGGATGAAATCTAGAAGCTGATCCAAAAATGGAATTTCCCATAGGAAATTCTGACACTTCAACATTTCCTTTCATTCCACATTGGGATGAAAAGTTGAAATTTATAGCTGAACAAAAACTCTTAAGAATTTTGTTTTGGAAACTTCAATGTTTCATTCTGATAATGTGAAAACATTCCTATAAAATATTAAATAATATATATTTAATATTAAATATAATTCATATAAATATAATACAATGAATTAAAAGATTTAATAAGTTAAGTCAAAATAAAGTCAGTATGGAGCAAAATGAGCAAGTTGAAATGAAACAAAACATTTGAAACAAAATTCTTCCTTTTGATTCAAATATTTTTGAAACTTTTTCTATCAAAAATTTTATGAAAATCTACATGTCCCTGTGAAATGTTTAAATTTTGACAAAACAGTATTTTCTGATGGAAAATTCTTTTGTCAATATTTTTTTTTTGGACCAGATCTCGTGACATTCCTTCAAATGAGGGCATTTGAGCTTGTGGCTCTAACTTAGCCTTCTGACCCTCTCTAACTGAATTAGGGTACGTTGGAGAAGAGGAGCTATCAAAAAGGGAAGAAGGGAGATGGATTCTCTCCCTGAACAACACTGTGCAAACTCCAAGGCACTTTCATAGGCCTTTTCAGCGAATGTTATTGATGTTATGTTATCCCAGTGATTCCCAAACTTTTGTTCTGGTGACCCCTTTCATATAGCAAGCCTCTGAGTGTGACCCCCTTATAAATTAAAAACACCTTTTTATATATTTAACACCATTATAAATGCTGGAGACGAAGTGGGGTTTGGGGTGGAGGCAGACAGCTCGTGACCCCCCACGCAATAACCTCACAACCCCCTGAGGGGTTCCAACCCCCAGTTTGAGAACCCCTGTGCTATCCCACATTTAAGATTATGAATATGTAGAAGTTGGTCAAACTGACAGTAACCTCCATTCACATCTCAGGGAACACAGGAGAGCTATAAAGTTGCTCTGTTTGGAAAATTCAATTCTAGCAGAATTACACGTGTATGGCCAGCAACCCCAAGCAGATTGGAAACTAACCAGAATATTAGCAAAACAAATGACCACAAACCATAGAAAATTCTTAGAACCATGGCATGACAAAAAGTGCTCAAAAAACATGGAAGGGATGATTTATTAAAGACTTACACTTTTGTATATACATAAAATTGCACAGTTACTCTTGGAAAGGCTTTTAATTCATTTGGCATTGTATGGAATATCAGGCTTAACTAAAACAGCCTGTAAAACATTTGTATCCTTATCTCTGTATCACCAGTGTGTGTTAGGCAACTCCCCAAGCACAAATCATTGAAGGATTTTGAAAGTACACCAATCTTCTCACCCGCTTTCTACAAAGCAGAGAGAATTCCCATACAACAACAAGGACAGGAGCTCTTACTGTGCAGTTTGGTAATGAAGTATGGGAGGATGCCCTGGTGTTACACAGATTCTTCCAGGATCTTTAAGGACCAGTTTATGAAGCCTGTGGTTTGCAATTACACAAGCAGTTCCACTGAAATTAATGGGACCATTTGTGAGCAATTGCTCATCAGTGTAAATATCTCACAATCTGGCCCTCAGTGTTAAGTATCTGACAAAATGTGATATAAATTATTCCACAGAAATACCCCTTCACCTTCTCACATCCTAGCTCCCTTTCAGAAAATCTGGTCATTTCAACTCAAGTTATGTCATAGCTTCTACTTAACTAACAAAGCTGTACAAGTGCCGTGTGGTCTACTATAATGGTGGTTTCTGGTTGCAGTGGAATCTCTGATACTGGCTGCTGTAGTGGCTTTACACATATGCTCTCTGGCTCCTGCTTTTTCTCTCCTGGGGTGTTTTCTGTTGCAGTACAAAATAGCTACCAGGACTCCGAATGCAAGGAGTTATGAATATTAAAAGAAGAGATTGAAATCACGTGTGCTTGTGCAGAACAAAATAAGTGATTTTAAACTTCATTAAACTCTCCCCAGATCCCCATAAATGAGCAGAAAGAAGCACAAACTACCTACATTTAAAAGGTATGGCATTAAGTACTGTGTATAAAGGTTAAGAGCAGTGATACAATAGGTCAGATTTCTGTACTTAAGCAAAAAGAACTGGCCCCAAAAGTACATGTTCCAAATTGGGCTGGATTTGTTTCATTAGCAAAGAATGAAGCTGAATGCAGGCTAAGTTGAACAAGTGGAACTTAATTAGACCACGTGTACTGCTTTGTCCTTGACGCTGTGTTGCTTCCAGTTCAATTCCTCACATTCTCTATTTTCCTGGTGGCCTCTCAGTAGCAGTCCCTCCAGGGACCATGGGCCTCCTGACTCGAGTTCCACTTACCATGATACAGGAGTAAGGCTAAATATGGCCTGGATCAACCAAAATCAACTTGCTTGTTACTGGGAGGGACAGGTGGGGTTGCAAAGTGAGAGGCCCCTCTGAAAATATGTTCTAATTGGTTTTGCCTTTCTCAGAGGAAGAATGACCTTTCACATTTTTGGGGCCCCTTTATAAACATAGGCCTCAAACCTATTTGTGTACTTGGACTGGGTGGGAGGTAGCCCTTTGAAAAATTCTGTGGTAGCTTCAGTCTGACCTGACCTGGAATGATTCAGCATATCCACCCAATCTTGCCTAAGTGGCATATGAAGAATTCTTGAATCTTGCTCAACCAGAAGATAGATACAGAAGTCATTGGTAGAATTCTATGGTCAGTGTTATGTAGGTTGTCAGCCTAAATGATCATAATGGAGCCTTCTGGCCTTAAAATCTATTAATCTAATACCAAAGTTAGTGTTTCTTGCATTCAGGGAGTTCTACAGAGGCTTCTCTCTTATAAACCACAGGCTATCCCAAGTGTCTTGCTCATAGCATTACCACAGCATGGTCCTCATTGCCATCATTATGGTTGCGTCAGTGTTTCCATCATTAATCTTAATTTTCAGAGGTTTATATAACTGAGCTGTAAAAATTAGCTCCAAGGTGAAACTTGGCAGACAACGTTTAGCCTAGAAGTGAATTTTTTTGTTTTTGGTAACACTTATAATGGAATAATCTTCACCATGCTTAAGTATGCATTTCCCTGTCTGAGCTAATTTATTATCCCAGGTGCTCCGGTAGGTGATAGCTGATTGGGTAATAAAGGTTGGGGAACTGAGAGTCTTAGTCTGGATGTGCTGAGAAAGGTCTTGGTTTATAGGAACTAGTCCAATTGATACTGAACGTGTCTTGATTTCAGCTTTCTGTGTGTGCCTAGAGTAAGGGAGAGTCATGTTTTAAATATATCTAGATAAATAAGTGTCATTTAGATGGGCAGTTTTCACCCTTAAAATCTTTCCAGTTTTTTACTTTATAATTAGTTGATATCTAAACTTCCCCGTACTTAAGGAATACCTAAGCAACCAGTGAATACTGAAGTATCATTAGTACCTCAGGCAACTGAAAATTGCGTGACTGCTGGAATACAACAGCTGCTGTATATCAGTGGAGTAGCCTCTGGTTATTACAAATGTTTCCGATGTTTGTGATTGCAATACTACGAACCCCATGTGTGCAAAACTCATAAGTCAGTCTCTAAAAGAAATCACAAATGGTCTTAGAAATCACAAGATTAAAAAAAATGCTGCAATCTGTGTTCTTTTTATTTGAATTCGAGGTTCCGAGCCTTTTAGATTCACATTTTCAAGATTTTCTGCAACAGTAAGGGGTAGAAAGTTTCTCTCTCTTTTTTTTAAATGAAACCGGAGATTCTCATTTAATAAAATGAGTTCAGGAGTTGGGGTTTTAAGAAAAACACCATTTATCCCTGATTCTCAATAACATCACAAAGATTGTTAACACTCTGATCATTAGCAATAGGTGAAAATATTATGCACTTTCAGGCACTTTTACTCCTAGGATCTCAGAATTCTTTAGCAACATTTTATTAAGCCTCATAGAAGCTCTTTGTGATAGGTAATTATTTTTATTCACCTTTTGTTGACTGGTAATTTGAAATGATTTTCCACAGAGTGAGTCCAAGGCTTTGTCTTCACCAGGAAAAAGGTATTTTTATCACCTGGACAAGGCAGTGAAGTCGCATGCAGTCTAGGTGTTAACATACATTAGTTTCTGCATAATAGCAATCCTGATATTAGCAACTTCCAGTTAAGGTCACCGTGGTGCTGGGAACCAATCCCATCCCATGAACTGCCATGTTAATAGGATTCAGATATTGGCAACGGTATGCCACTTATTAGCAACTTTTTTTTTAGAGAAAGGCCCCACCTGCAGGCAGGTTTTCCAAGCTGCAGCCAGGGAAGGAAGTGCTGGGACATGCCCTCTCTGGCTGCAGCCCCTTCAAATGTGCCTGCAGTTGGTGTTCTGCCCATCCGGGTGCAGTAGCAGGGAGTGGGGCTGCAGCCCGCATATCAGAGCTGCACAGGACCTCTCCCTCCACTCTCCAAGCTGTGCCCTGCCAGGAGGGCCAGACAGGGAAGAAAGCACTGGGACATGCTGAGCCTCAACCCCTGGAGAGCACAGGGGGAGGTACATTGCAGCCCCTAGCATACCCACTCGCTGTAGAAAGCCCCTGCATCTGGGGTGCAGCCCCTCTCCCTGCTGCTGCCCTCCCCCTTGGCAATTTGCAGGGCTGCAGCCAGGAAAGACACGTCCTAGTGCTTCCATCCCTGGCTGTTGCCCCACCAACCTACCTTCCGCTTATTAGCAACTGCTGGATAAAAACACATCTTTTTCCGAGTGGGGACATGGTGGCAGAACCCAGTTAGAGTGACACCCAGTCCTTTCACCACCACAGCACTGTTCCTTACATAAGATGGCATGGTTGTAGGCAGGTGGCTTGGCATAGGCTTAGTTTTCTTAGTCATGGTAGCCTAATGTAGATGCGATAATGACATTAGCACAGCTGGGTAAATATTAGTAGCAAAAGTTTTGTTAATTGAAATATGCCTATTTTCAAGGTGGTGGAAACAGGAGGTAATCTTGTGAAAAATTCTAAACTATAATGTGTGTATCTGTGTATTTCATTTACTGCTGGATAAATGCAAAACATTACAATGTAGTCATTACTTTTAAAATTTTGAATTGCTTTGGTGAGTCTTGGTCACATAAATCACAATTACTCTGATCCCTGAGGATGTCAACACTGCACTGTGGCATGGCCACAGCTGGCTCGGGTCAGCTGACTTGGGCTCCTGGGGCTCAGGCTGTGGGGCTGTAAAATTGCAACCCAAGCTTGACCATCTACACTCCAGTTTTGTAGACCTGACTATTGGGCTCAGAGCCTCAGGGTTTTTTTTTAAATCATAGTGTAGACGTACCCTGATTAGCTAAGCACACTCAGTGTGATCAGAGCCATTTTGATTTCTTGTCTTACAGGTGTGGCCCATCTGAGTTGGTAAAAAAAAAAAAAGGTTGGTGGTAGGAAGTGACTGTGTGCTGCTCTCTGGTGGATTGTGGGGAAGAGGGTTATTTGTTAACTTCAAGGGGGAAAGTCAATCTAGGAGTTTTGAGGGACAGTTGCCCTGACTGCTGGCTGTTTGTAACATTAGAAATTAGGGAACAGTTCATCCATCAGAGAAACCAGAGGGATGTAGCAGGCCTGTCCTTCCACATAAAAAGACAATAATATTTGCCGGGAATTTTGTGGACACAGAAGATTGCATTGCATTCCATTGCATTGCACTACTACTCGGGTAGTTCAGATAATTTGGACAGGGATCTATAGTCTGAACCTTTAAGGGTTCCCCATCACTTGACTCACATAATTTGGATATGCTGAAGCTGATTTTGCAAGAAGAACCACAATAAAATGTAGAGCTTCTGAAATTTTGGGAAAAAATAAATTTTGAGGTCTCAAATACCACACAAAATGAATTAGCAGAAAAAATGTGTGAAATTTCTTAGATTCATAAATTCCCAGGCCGGGAAGGACTGCATTGCAATCGTCTAGTTTGACACTCAGACACGCAGGCCATAGAACTCCCCAAAATAATTCTTAAAGTATATCTTTTAGAAAAACATCCAATCTCGATTTAAAAATTGCCAGTTATGGAGACTCCACCATGACCCTTGCTTGGTAGATTGTTCTAATGGTTAATTACCCTAAAAAAAATTCCGCCTTTTATTTCCAGTCTGAATTTGTCTAGCTTCAACTTCCAGCCATTGGATCATGTTACACCTTTCTCTGATAAACTGAAAAGCCCATTATCAAAACTTTATTCTCCAAATTGGTACTTATAAACTGGGATCAAGTTAACCTTTAACCTTCTCTTTGTTAAACTTTATAGATTGAGTTCCTTGAGTCTATCACTATAAGGCATGTTTTCTAAATCTTTTAATCATTCTTTTCTTGGTGCTTTTCTCCAAACTGTCTCCAATTTATCAACATCCTTCTTGAACTGTGGAAACCAGAACAGGACACAGTATTCCAGCAGTGGTCACACTAGTGCCAAACAGGTAAAATAACCTCTCTGCTCCTGCTCAAGATTCCACTCTTTATGCTCCCAAGGTTCACTTTAGCCCTTTTGAGCCCAAAATCACACTGGGAGGGCATGTTCAGCTGATTATCAACTACAACACCCAAATCTTTTTCAGAATCACTGCTTCCCACGACACAGTCCCCCATCCTGAAAGTATGCCATTAATTCTCTGTTCCTAGATGTATACATAACCATATTAAAATGCATATTGTTTGCTTGTGCCCAGCGTTAATGAAAATCCCTATTAATGGTCCAACAAGCTCCTCAGCCAGATCTTTTCAAACTCTTGGATGCAAGTTACCTGGAACTGCTGGTTTTAAAACGTTTAGTAACCACTGTTTAACATTCTCCTGAGATACTATGGAATGAAAAGAGTGTTCTGCTGTGACTACCATATGTACATAGCTTAGTGGTTTGAGCATTGGCCTGCTAAACCCAGGGCTGTGAGTTCAATCCTTGAGGGGGCCATTTAGGGATCTGGGCCAAAAATTGGGGATTGGTCCTGCTTTGAGCAGGGGGTTGGACTAGATGACCTCCTGAGGTCCCTTCTAACCCTGATATTCTATGATCCTCTGTTTTTTCCTCCAAATACAGAGCAGAACCACAGTTTTGCCTTTTCTGCATTAATATTGATAATTCTACCATTTCCTTCTAGTAATAGACCAATAACATAATTAGAATTCTTTTTGTTCCTAATATACTTTTAAAAAATTATTCTTATTGTCCTTAATTCTGCTGGCCATAGAGGTCTCCTTGTATCCCTTTTCTTCCCTTATCAATTTTTTACCATTCCTAACTTCTGATTCATTTTCATTACTACCAACTTCCCCTTTCTTCCATTTGTTTTATATTATTTTTAAATTTCTTATAACTGTCTTCACTTGCTCTATTAACCAAGTTGGTATTTTAACCAGCACAGCCTTCTTCCTCAATAATGGCTTTTTGAGCATTTAGTAAAGTGTTCTTAAAAAATTTCCAGTTGTCATTCACATTCTTTCTGCTTAAATTCTTCCTTCCAGCTTTTTGTCTCATAATTGTTTTCAGCTTTGTGAAACTGGCCATTTTAAAGCTATATACTGTATTACTGGTTTGGACTTTATTCTGTTTGCACATTGTAAATGTGATCAAGTCATGATCACTTATCCCTAAGCTACCATTAATTTTTAGTTCTGTGATCAGTGCCTCTTTATCTGTCAAGATGAAGGCTAACACAGAATTCTCCCGTGTAGGATGCAATACTTTTTAAGTTAAGAAATTGTCATCTATAATATTAAGAAATTTCAAGGATGTTTTAGTACTGGCAGCATGAGACCTCCAGCGTATGTCACTCAAATTGAAGTCCCCCATGATCATGCAGCTTTTTCCCCCTATATGTTACAGATAGGTGCTTAATGAGCCAGTTATCCTGTTCTTCAGTGTGATTTGGTGGTCTGTACCAGACAGCAATTAATACCCCATCTTGAACATTATCTGTTAGGTCACTGATCCATAAGCCTTCAAGATCATTTTTTTCCAAATTGTCAGTGACTCAGAAACAGAGCTAATGCTATTTTTGACACAGACTCTCCTCCCCTTTTGCCTATTCAGTCCTTCCTAAATAGTTGCTTATTATTCATTTTAACATTCCAACCATGTGAATCATACTACCAGGTTTCAGTAATACCAACTAGATTGAATTTATGCTCATCAATGAGCAATTCCAATTTCTCTTGTTTGTTATCCAGGCTCCTAGAATTGGTTCAAGGACACTTAAAGAATTTCTTCTCTTCATGTTCTTTGGGTCTTTGAATAACTTTTTTCTCGACATCTTGATTATTGAGATAATTAGAGATGCTTATGTCTTCCTTCTCCTTACCCTCCCTTTTTGTTATTAGTTTAATACCCTTCTGACTACTCTAGCCACCTTGTTTCTGAGGAGATTGGTTCCTTTTCTACTGAGGTGAAGGCCATCCAAACTATATAGCCCCTCTCTTCCCCATGGAAGGTGGACCAATGTTCCACAAAACCAAAACTCTCCACCACTTACCTTGCCAGTAGTTCATTTCCAAAACCTCTGTCTTCCTTCACTCACAGGACAGAAAGGATCTCAAACAAGATTACTGGGACATCCTTCTTCTTAAGCATGCTTTTGAATTCCCTGAAGTCATCTGCTACCTGTGAGATATCCTGTGACACATTATTAGTGCCAATATGAACCATCACCAATGGACCGTTGCCCATCAACTTCAGAAGTTTATCCAATCTTAGAGTGACATCTTATGCCTTCGCCCCAAGAAGGAAGCACACCCTCCTGTTCTCTGTCTGTTCCTGGAAGAATGTTCTTTCATTCTTCTGAGTATTGAATCTCCTACAAGAATCATCTGTCTTTCTTGGAGATTGGAGATCTTCTTATGGGAAAGCTTGATTTAATTATTTTCTATAAATACATCAGAGGGATAAATACCAGGGAGGGAGAGGATTTATTTAAGTTAAGCACCAATGTGGACACAAGAACAATTGGATATAAACTGGCCATCAACAAGTTTACACTTGAAATTAGATGACCATCAGAGGAGTGACATTCTGGAACAGCCTTCTAAGGGGAGCAGTGAGGGCAAAAAACCTAACTTGTGTCATGACTGAGCTTGATATGTTTATGGAGTGGATGGTATAATGAGACTTCCTACAATGGCATGTTGCCCATCTGCGACTGTTAGTAGCAAATATCTCCAATAGCCTGTTATGGGACACTAGATGGGGAGGGCTCTGAGTTACTATAGTGAATTTTTTCTCAGGTGTTTGGCTGATGGGCCTTGCCCACATGCTCAGAGTCTAACTGATAGCCATATTTGGGGTTGGGAAGGAATTTTCCCATAGGTCTGATTGGCAGAGACCCCAGGGAGTTTTCACCTTGCACTGCAGCATGGGGCATGGATCACTTGAAGCTTTAAACTAGTATATGGTGGATTCTCTGTAACTTGAAGTCTTTAAACCATGATGTAAGGAATTCAGTAACTCAGCCAGAGGTTACGAGTCTATTACAGGAGTGGGTGGGTGAGGTTCTGTGGCCTGTAATGTGCAGGAGGTCAGCCTAGATGATCATGATGCTCTGAGTTTCCTCTAAGCTGCGTGGCTGCGCAGCTGCCTATTAAGCCCCACGCAGGGCCTCAGGGCCCCAGCACAGACCTGCCACAGTGGGGAGAGGCGCCCCTCCCTCCAGCCCCAGCACGAAGCTGCCCTGGATTTGCTGCAGCCAAGGGAGAGGCATCCCTCCCCCGGCCCCAGTGTGGACCTCCCCTGGACTTCGCGGCCAGGGTAAAGGAGCCCTTCCCTCGGCCCAGCACAGTCCTGCCGGAGCTGTTCAAGCTGGGGGGAGAGACACCTCTCCCCCGGCCCTGAGCTGCTGCACTGAGAGAGGGATGGGAGTGTGGAGAGTCCTCTCTCCCCAGTGTAGCCCCTGGGAAGCCTGCACCCCAAACCTTCCATCCCCAGCCCCACCCCAGAGCCCACTACCTTCACATCCCAACCCTCTGCCTAAGCCCTGAGCCCTCACTACATCCCGAATCCCGAATCCCCAACCTCATCCAGAGCCCTCACCCCTAGCCAGAGCCCTTACTCCCTGCACCCAATCCTCTGCCCCAGCCCTGAACTCCCTCCTGCACCCCAAACTCCTCATCCCCACCCCAGAGCCTGCACCCCCAGCCAGAGCCCTCACCCCCACACACCCCAACCTCTGCCCCCCCACACTCTGAACCCCTCAGCCCCACCCCCACCACATGAATTTTGTTATGTGCACCAATATGAAGGTGATGTGTCACACATGGACGTAAAAAATTAGAGGGAACACTGATGATGGTCCTTTCTGGCAATAAAGTCTTTGAGGTTGGGTCGAGATTCCACCCACAGAAGTATCCTATACATCTCTCCATTCTCTCATCTGGATCTTGAGAGACATTTTTCACAGTTTCCTTGGTGAGGTCCTCGTATCAACTGTAAACTTTTAGTTGTGTGGAATTCCTCCTGGTCCTCTTTTCTCTGGTAGTCAAAGCTTGCGGATACTCGTCCATCTCCAGTTGTGTAGAATACTGCCTTGACCTCTTGTGTTATGAACTTCTCTCTCTCTCTCTCTCTCTCTCTCTCTCTCTCTCTCTGTGACTTCATGACACCCAGCTCCTTTCTTCCTTGAAACTGGGGTACTGATGTGTCCCAAATTTGGCTGTCTAGGAACTCCTGAGATTCCCTGATTCTCAGTAGTGTCTCTACTTGCCCTTCCAATCCAAAAATCTTTTCTTCTAGCACAGCCATCAACATACACAGCACAAAAACATGCTACCAATTTCATCATGTGTTCATTGTAAATCTTAAATATGGTTTTCATAATCAACTGGCAATTAGTTAACATTCAATACTGTCTTATTAATATTCTGAAATGCCTCTTGGCAATTCAACGTTGGCAGCTACTTAGCAAATGTGGGGAAAAAAGGTTTAAACTTTAAACTTGTATTACATTTTATGAAAAGCAAAGAAAGATGAATGTTTAATATTTTTTTTTCAAACCCTGTCCTTTTTAGCAGTTTTGATTTTGTATGATCCATCATGGTTTGGGAGGTTTGTATATCCTCTTTGGTGCAGAGTGATGTTAGCCAAGTCAGAATGGTGAGTCTGGGCATCAAAGGGAGATTCTGGGATCTGTAACCTGACCCAACTCACAGGAATCCCTTAAAAGTAGAACACAGATATCCTTGAGCAGGGGTAGCTTGAGCTTGTTGTGCCTCCTGTTTGAATTGAGCTTTCTGATGCCCAGTGGACTTTGGTACGCTTAAAATCCCAAAGACTGAGAGTGTCCCTGGCTTGATCTGTGTCAGAGCACTTGACAGTGCAAAGGGGAGAAGCCATGGTAGGGCCCAGACCCAGAACACTTCAGGGAAAAGGAGTGTCATGGTGTTAGGTGGAAGTATGGCGGTCAGGCAAGATGGAATGCTTGAAGGTACTGCTTGTTGAGGGAAGAGCAGGCGGTGTTTTAACTTTAAATAAGTGGCTTTAGTTTATGCTGTGCTAATGTAGTAATTTCATTTTAGAGATAGTCTTGTTGGGGTAAAGATAAAATCTTCCTGAAACACTTTTCCATTTTACAGTATGCTGGATTGATTCTGAGTCTCATTTCTATCAGCCTCCCCCTCCCCCCCCCCAATACAGCATCTATGAGTGGGAGAAGGTGCAACTGCAATTACCCATCCTCTTTGTTAATAATTAAAAGTCTGATCGTGCAGGATCTTTAGCACTTTCAACTCTCATCAGCCTCTCACAGGATCAGGCCCTAACGTGGGCTAAAGGCAGATGTTTTAGGAAGTTTCACATTCCTTAATATTGTTTGTTCACACATCCCAGCTGATGCTAAATTTTGTTAGGGAGGTGTTAAACATCTGTAGATGAAAGGGGCTCTGTCCATCTCTGGAATGAGTCACCAAGAGCGGAGGACTGAGTCCAAAAATTACCGCCAGCCATGGCTTCTGAGATTTTTTTTCCCTCCTTTTCATTTTAATGGAGATATTCATTCCATTCCCATGAATCTGAATTTGGACATATTCTACTTCTTTTCTTTGGACATATTAATAACAAATTTGGAAAGGCATAGTGTTTTTTTTAAAGAATTGGAATAGAAATCGCAATATTAGGTATTCCTCTCCCCCTGGTATTTTATTTGTAAGTAAAAAATTGTCTAAAAAATGTAATAATACCTTGCATGGGATTTCATCTGAGGAGTTCAAAATACTTTACAAACTTTATTTAAGAATTTCCCGGGGCGGTACCAAAGGTGTTATCCCCATGTTACAGAAGGGAAATAGAGGTAGTGTAGTGACTTGCCCAAGGCCGTTCAGGAATACACCCCAGGAATATTGACTCCTGTCCCAGACCCCTGCTCTAACCAATCAATAACACTCATGGTCTCCCTCTTCTTCTCAGTAGCCTCTTTGTTTCTTCTGTGAATTGATGTGACATGGATACAGACCTAGGCAGCTCTGTCTCTTCCCTCCCCACAACCAGCCTGGTTTTAAACCAGGCCAAATATCCATCCAGCTTTGAGCATGAGGAAACAGGCCCCTGTGAAGTATCACTGTACAGAAAATAAACAATGTGAAAAGGCCATTCACCCAAACTCTACCTTCCATATACATGGTGCACAGCCCCACTCAAACCCATTTAATGTGTATCATCCATGATTTATAGGTTGGATGCCCCAAACAAACACACCCCGAAACAAACCAAAAACTAAAAACACCAAATCAACACCGTAAAACAAACTATGATTTCAGAGAGCTGCTGAAAATGAAAAGCAGGAACAGGCACCAGGGATCTTTCAACAAATGTAATTTAAAGGGCTCACTTTCAGCTCTCTGGGCATTTTGACAAGCATTTAGTGGGATTCAAGCAACTACTGAGTAGCCAGGGGCAGCTGTCTCCCTGCAGCTTGGCCATGCTGAGGTAGGGATTAAGAGTTGTGTGGTGCACATTTTGAGTCCAGCATGAAACCAAGTCTGAAGTGTGTGTGACTGCCTGTCATGACTTTCACTAGGCAGGGAGTCAACACCCTTTTCAGTAACGAGTCTGATAGTAAAACTGCCCTTGCCAAGGCAAACAGCTCATTGTTTCCAAGGCCCTGGGGACCACAAGAGAAGGGCTGTAGCTCCAGGTGGCTGAAGCACAGGAGAAGGAGGGGAAAAAGGGGAGGTGGGACTAGAGAAGCTGGCCCGATAGGAAAGAACAGCTCTGAAAAAGCAGTAGCAGCAGCCGCCTCTCATTACAGAAAACAGGTTTAGAAATTCTTAGAGGAGATTGGTGTTTAAGTCTAACAATAGGGCAATATTTTATTATAACACAACTTTCTCCCTCATTATCTAAGTGACAATAGAAGACAACAGTGTGATGTTTCCATTTGATTAGGTAATAATGTAGTTCCTGAGCAAATAAACTGTGGTAATGAAGAGATCAAATAGCTTATCTCAACAAATGACCTAGACTGTTTTCTCATTTCCTTTACAATTAGAAATTTGCTCAAGGTGCAGAATCTTCTTCTGGATTTCAAACACCGCAAAGTTTGGTTCAATCCATTATGACAATAGAGGGATATGTGCAAAATTTGGATCTGGATTCAAATGTTGACAATACCTTAAAAGTACAAGGGAGTATTTGGAATCAAGATTATAGTTCAAGATTTTCTTCATATTTCAGATATAAGAAATAATGGACCTTTCCCTTCAACAGCAGTGCCTTGCACTCAAGGATCTTAAGGTGCTAAACAAAGATCAGTTAACTGAGTTTCAAACTCCCCTGGGAAGTAGGAAGCACTGTTCTCTCCATTTTAAAAATTAGTAAATCAAGACATCGAGAAATCCAGGGCTTGATCCAAAGACCATTGAAGTTTAGAAGAGTTTTTCTTAATTTAAATGAGGTTTGAGCTAGGCCTGTTATGCGACCTTACAATCTCCTTATTCGTGAGTTAGTGCAGCCAGGCTGAGTCCCCGAAATAATGATACTGGAACAGGCTCAATAAACCGCAGAGCTACATCTATTTAGTATTGGGAGAGGTTACAAAGAGAGCTCCCCTCCTGCTGCTCCTGCAAAATAGCCTCCCTCTCCCCAAAGCTGAACTTTCTCTCAACTATTTCCAGAGACAGCGGTCCTTCCCCTGGGAGGAACCACACCCTTCAGGGGCTGTCTGTGAGTGCTAAGAAACACGCATTCACCCAGCCAGCACATTAACTCTGTTACAGGCTCCAAGTGACTTTCCAAAGGTCATCTGGATTTTTTTGGCAGGTCAGGTCCAAAACCAGTACAGGGGAGCCGGGGGAAGGACAAATTCCAGTTCAGATCAATGCAAAACATCTCATGAGATTTCAGCCATGTAGTGCCAAAATCTCACAAAAAGAGTTCAGGAGGTTTTGGTGTAATCCACAGCAGTTTCATCCAATATATTATGCTCCCTAATCTGAATTAGAATCCTACCCTGACTGGAACAATGCTTGTTAGGCCATCTAACAGGTTCTCTCTTATTATTGACACAGAATGGGCAGTTTAATACCCCAGCCTAAATATCTTTCCTGATGCCTAGCCACCATATTGAAGCTTTTTCTGTCTCCCAGTACTTGTCTGACTTTCTTGGGAATTACTATTCTAGATCCATGCTTAGAAAGCCTCAGTATTCTCCCAGCCATATCTTACATACCCCAGCATGCATTGCAGTTCTATGTCTTCCTTTGTAGTATGTTGAATGTATTCAAGAAGGGGATTTCCCATGTAACAATGGCTTTCCACTGCCCCAGCACAGGCTTGGATCACATCTAACTCTAGGTCTCCTGACAGTTTCCATAGATCTTGAGAGAGCATCAGCAACAAGTATTTTCTTCCCAGGCACATACCCAACTATAGGATTGAATTTGAGCACGTGTATCAGTAAACATGGACAATGCAAGGGGGCTTTATCAAGATCTTTCCTATTCATAAGTGGCCCAAGGGGCTTGTAATCACTGATGTATTTGTATGATCCCAGTCCACAAAGTTACTGGTAAAAATTTTCAAATGCCCACACGCTGGTCAAACATTCTTTTTCAACCAGGGCATACTTTTGCTCTGTAAAAAGAAAAGGAGTACTTGTGGCACCTTAGAGACTAACAAATTTATTTGAGCATAAGCTTTCGTGAGCTACAGCTCACTTCATCGGATGCATTCGGTGGAAAATACAGTGGGAAGATTAATATACACACACAGAGAACATGAAACAATGGGTTTTATCATACACACTGTAAGGAGAGTGATCACTTAAGATGAGCTATTACCAGCAGGAATGGGGGGGGAGGAAGGAGGAAAACCTTTTATGGTGATAATCAAGGTGGGCCATTTCCAGCAGTTTGCTCTGTATCTGTGAGAGTCCACGAACAAAAGGCAACTGGCCTGAGTTTCCCATCATGCTGCTGAAGGAGTACACCACCCAACCCATAACTACTTGCATCTGCACTAATAGCTGTTGATTTGTTTGGGATGAAGAAACCAATGACTGATGTTTCCACTATCAGCTTCTTTGCTTGTTCAAATGCCTTATCCTGGTCTGGTCTCCATGCCCATGCTCAGGACTCTCTGAACAGCTCATTTAGAGGCTGTAGGGTGGTGGAAAATTGGGTATCTCCCCAAACAAGTAATCATCCCCCAAAATAGTCTGTTTTGTGATGCTAATAATATGACCCTCCCTGCTCCGCTACAGATATTTGTGAACTCATCAACTGTTTCAAGAAATCCTTAATGCAAGAGCCTGAACATGGATCTTGTCAGCTAAAATGTCATTTAGTTCAACTCAGGGAAGAATAGATCCAAACTCTTCTTTCTCAGTCACTCACTGGCACTTGGACTCACCTCGGTGCTCTTGCCACCTTTGAGCCAGTCAGGATCAGTGAAGAAGCTATGGAAATAGGCATATGGGGTGCTGTGTGACATGTTCCTGGGCTAACCTCTCTGTTGTTGTTGTTGTGGGGAAGTAGATGCTTAACAACGGTCCCAGCCCTCCATCATTATGGGAAAGGGGACTCTCACAGCATCTGGTATCAGGAGGCAGCTGCAGTTTGCAGGCCTGAGGTTCAAACCCTGGCTAAAAAAATTACTTTCTCATTAATCTCTGGGCAAGTGTTCCTGCTTTTGGGATCCCTGGTGAAAAGAAAGGGCCAAAAACTTGCTGAGTCAAAAAGATATATTAAATTACATAGAGAATGAGTTGAAACCTGTCTGAGGGTCTGATCCAAAGCTCACTGAAGTCCATGGGATGTTTTTCATTGCCTTCAGTGGGCTTTGGTCAGTGCCATAAATACAGGGAAGCTGACCTTAGTGGAATCATGCAGCCAGACTAAAGGCGTCAGTTTCTGCTAAGAGGTCAGGAATTTTTAAGATAGACAAAAATACCCTACGATGTGGGCAAGAGAACAGTGGGATAAACAGGCAGAATCATGCAGTGAGGAAAACACCAAAGATGTGTTGAAACCTCTTAGGAGAATGCATAAAAATTCTGCATTAACTCAGACCAAAACACCCATCTGGAAATATAGGGTCAAGACATCCTCAGTATGTACAATAACCCAGAGAGAGGAAACCTATTGTTGATATATTTTTGAAAAGGCATGGCAAATATATTTCCAACATGTGCAATATACTGCAGGTTGACTATCATTAAAATGTCTTCTTTTGAAAATAATACTCATATGTAGATCATTCCAAAAATATACTAATCATATTTATAGCCATGCTTTTGGTAGAATGTATTATATACTTTTGCTGATAGAGGCCTCTAGTAAGCAAATCAGAATAATATATTTTCCATTGCTTGATTTGGTTAAACAGCCATCAGGATATATTGAATATTTATACATGGGATATTTCTGATATCAGGTATACATATAGGGCCTGATTTTATACATAACAGGCCCTAAAAGTTGCACTCATCTAAACAAGGAAAAGAAACATGCCATATGACTTGTGCAAAATCAAATAAAACCCACTTTTATATTGAGTACAATAAACTGCTTCCAGACAATCTACAGACCAAGAATTATTTGCATAAAATATTTTAATTTGTCTGGTAACTTCAGATAGTCACTAAAGTTGAGAAAACAGTAAGTTTCTCATGAACAATTTTTAAACAGGAGAAAAAGGCTAAATTTACTGAGTAAATTGTTTTCTATGAATTATTTGCTTAGCTCTGTTATATTGCTTAATCATCATACTGAATAATGTTATACTCAAAATTATTCTGATGATGATGATCTTCCTCTGAATTCTGGTGTTCATTTCTATTATTATGCTGTTCGTTCATATCAGATGACAGAAGGGGAGGATGTAGATTGTTGAGAGAGAGACCAGGACTCATGCACTTCTTAACTCGCTGCTTTACCATGGAAAAATTAAGCCAACTGGTGACTGAGCCTATGTGGTGCTGAGTCACTCTCAACTCCCTTTTAAGTCAATAGTCAATGAGGGAAGCTACGGAAGATCATGCCCTTAGTTCATGTGATATTAGGCCCTGATCCAAAGCCCACTGGGAGAATTTTAAACAGTCCCATTGGCTTCAGTGTGACTGGGATCAGGCTGTTAGTGACCAAGCACCACTGTGATGGTGAAAGTGAAACTCTATTAGGGGTACGTGCCTTAGGAACTAGGAGGTGACCTAGCTGTGCCTTTCCAGGCAGAGCTGATCACAGCATCTGTATGTACTGCAGCTGGGTATGTCCCTACCTGTATGTGTGCTGGTAAAAGTGCAGGCTGAAGCCTGGAAGAGGGCTTGACAGGCTGGTCACAGCAATACAGTGTAAAGGGAGCCCAGGCTGGTGGGTCGGGGGGTGCAGTGGTACCCCAGTTCCGGGTGACACCCTGGAGGGAACCCATGACAAAACCAATGGGAGAAAGCTGGTTTTGAGGCAGGATTGGAAGGAGTAGAGTGAAGAAGGATGCTCTAGATGTAGGGAGCAGTGTGGAGAAAAACAGCACACAACTGAGTGTGAGTAAGAGACTGGTCCAAGGGAGCAACAAGTGCCGAGTAGTTAGAACACAGGGTGTTCATGATGGAGTGAAGAGAGATGAGCTGTAGACATACAGAGCATGGCCTGGGGCCTTAAAAGTGAGCCTGTCTTTATGGAGAGACAAGAAACTAGTGAAGAGACTTGAGTGACATTTTTAATGTAGTGGCAGAGAAAAAGAGTATTTTAGCTGCTGAAAACTGGATAGAGTGGAGATTGAAAAAGGGATAGGCAGGAAGGCCTGAGAGGAAGAAATTACATTAGTCCAGGTGAACTAGAACTGTAGTACGAGCCAGGGCTTTGGCAGTGAGAATGGAGAAAGGGGCATGTACTGGAAACATTAAAGGGAGAGTCAACAAGATTTGACAAGAGCCTGGATATGAGCCGAGAAGGAAAGGGAGGAATCCAAATTACTCTTGAGGTTGCAACTTCGCATGAAGGAGATATCAATAGAGCTGTCCATGAAGATGGTTTAAATGGAGTGGATTTAGGGGAAGGATGAGAAATTCTGTTTTTACCATGTTTATGGTGGAATATTCATGAGGACAAATTAATAGAAGGAGTCCTGAGCCTGGATAGAGTGAAGGGGGTAGGGATTTGACATAACTGTGATTTCCAAGCACACAGACATACAGGTTGTTTAATGTAAATAAATGGGCAAAGACTATCTTTGGGTGAAACATCATGAATACATTCTTTTCTTTAATGCTATGCCTTGTAGCATGCAGTGAGTTATCAACCATGTAAAACCAAGCAAATGGCCTGTACTGTTTGTTAACTAATTACTTTCCCCCTCTGCATTCATTGATAGATTCCAGAAGATTTATGTGTACCTTTTACTTGTGGCCTGTAGTTCAAATTGCTAAGGAAATGCAAGTCCACAGAGTAATGGAATCCATAGCCTAACCCCAACAAAGCATTTGTTTATAAATAGGAAGAGAATTTTCTAATAACAGGAGGCAGATGTTTAACATCTTGATTCATTTCAAATGTACTTGGTCTCACTCAGCAAGCTCAAAATCAAACAACAGTGAACAAGCATAGCTTTATTTATATCCTTGAGGGTCATATTAAAATATATTTTGTGTTTTCTGCAGCTTGTGAGCTGACTACAAAACAGTTTGAACAAATTTGGGAGAGAAACTTTCAGAGCTGATTATAAAAACCATTTCATCATATCCTGATTTCAGTTAGTATTATTTGTTTAATATTTTAATCACTCTGCATATTAAAAGCCGCTGGTGTGCCTTGGAGGTTTGTTAGTATGTTGATCATTTTACACATACTTTCTCCGCCTCCTTCCCCCCATCATTTAAGGCAACAGTACATTGTTGATTTTTTACATTTTCAGTGGGTTGCATGGCTTTGCAAATTTAGAACACTTAAGTGTTCTTTTCTGCATTGCAAAATATATTTTTTCAATCCTGCTGGTATAGAAATTGGGGTAATAGAATTAAGTTATTTTGATCTGTAGACTGATGCAAAAAGCCCACTGGAGGGCTTAAAAGCAAAAACACAAAAAATTTTTTTTTTTTTACATATTGTAATAGGTCTTGTTTACAAAATGCATGTAAAGTTTCTAGTGATTAATATCAATTAGCTCCAATATGTTTTGACTGGCTGATGATTAAATATTGTGGGGCAGATTCCTAGGACATTTTCATTCTTCACTTCACAGCCATTACACAACACTGTTACAGCTGTCCTTGCATCCAGATGTTGGCTGTAAAGCTCACTGAATTTAATATAGCATGCAATCCTCCTGCCTTTTCAAAACTGAATGAAGCTACAATGTCTGTGTTAGCATTCTTTTCTACAAGCACTGTTTCAAGGCACCTAATCCCAGTGTGGTTTGGAAAGGGCTCAGATTTCAGCTAAACTTGTGCACAATCACTTCATTTGTTTGAAGTTATCTTTCTCATTCAAGGTGAAAGAGCTTTCTGAACATGCATGATACATTCTGTTCCTACAGGCATTGGCTTTAGAGGCAAATGCCTTACATTTCTCTGTGATTAGTCCACACCCTCACCAGTGCCCCCAATTAATTCTGGCATTACTAAACAAACACTTTCAGTAAGGTTTACAAGGCTTTTGCCTGGAACTCTTCACAGGAAAAACAGTATTTTTGTTTTAACGGGTCTTATCATTCTAGGCTCTTTCGCTTTGCCCGCTAATATTTTCTAGTCTATTCCAAGTCCTCTCTCCCCTTCCACTTTGCTTACTACAGTTATGCACCATTTTACAAATAACAGGTTTACGTTTTCAAACCACTTCACGAACAGGCAGCTACACATCTCCTGTTTATTTTGAACAATAATACTTTCCACTTCTCTGCTGCCTGCCAGCTGAGGATCTCAAAGTTATTTAAAGATTTTAATGAATTAAGCCTCCAGGCAGTGCTGTTCAGGTAGGTATTATTATTTCTACCTTCATCAATGGAGAAGCTGAGGCACAGAGAAGTTGAGTGACTTATCCAAGGTAGTGTAAGGCACAGTCAAGAATAGAACCTTTCACTTCCATGGGAGCCTCTTGGCTACAGTTGTGAATGATTAGTTGAAAATCTACCTCTGTGGCAGGAGAGGAGTTGATTGTTAGCTGTCCCAGGGATACCTGACAAGTCTTTTTAATGTTGGGAGGGGTATGTAATTTGATTCACTCTGTACCACTCATGGTCTCATTTGTCACCTGAGAGCTCAAAGAGCGTTGACAAATGTAGCTAAATTCCCATAATATTCCAGCATAGGGGTGAGACGTGGCACAGAGTATGTCCTTCAAATGATACTTGAGCAATCTGATTGGCTAATGGTGAGTCCCAGCAGCAGGTATGACATCTTAAACCTTAACTGCCAGAATACAGACTTTTAAAAGCATCTCCTGTCTTTCCCCCACCCCCATGTTTGTTAACACTACAGATAGATAGATTTTATACTTACAGTAAGTCTCAACAGGGCATGCCTTGTTGGGCCATAATCACACTTCTCAGGTAGCTGATGGCACTTGCCTTAGGAATCATGTCTCGCAATACACCCAGGGAGTGCAATTATGATACAACGAGTGCCCTGTTGTGCCTTATTATTCAAGCTAGGTACTAAAGCAAGTGTTTGTGTGTGCACACATGCAGAGACAGAGCACATCTGAGCCGATTCTTAACAGTTAATTAACAAATCCATATTAACCCTTTCCCCAACTTTCTTTAATTCAAATATTTTTTCGTTTTTGCATTCGTGGTACAATAAACCAGTGGTTCTCAAGCAGGGGTACGTGTACCCTGATGGTACACAGAGGTCTTCCGGGGATACTCAATACGTCTATATCAGTGTTTCTCAATCTGAGGGTTGCAACCCTAAGGGGGGTCATGGGACTGGTTTAGGAGGGTTGCAAGTGGAGAGCTGGCATTATGGGGAGGCAAGCAGGGCAACTGCCTGGGGCCCTGTGAAGCTAAGTTACATGCTTCAGCCCTGGGCAGCGGGTCTTTGGTTTCAGCCCCCCACCTGGGGCTGGGGCTTCAGACAAGGCTCACAAGTGAAAAACAGGCTCAAGTAGCACACAGAAATGTAAGTACAATATTTATATTCCAATGAATTTATTTTATAATTACATGGCAAAAATGAGAAAGTAAGCAATTTTTCCAGTAATAGTGTGCTGTGATGCTTTTGTATTTTAATGTCTGATTTTGTAAGCAAATAGTTTTTAAGAGAGGTGAAACTTGGGGTCCGCAAGACAAATCAGACACCTGAAAAGGGTACAATAGTCTGGAAAGGTTGAGAACCACTGCAATAAACTACCCCAAACTCCTCCTTTGTCATTTTTATGGGAAGTTAATTCTGGTACAAGGTGTCAGATTAGTCTTCAAGGCTATCAAAGTCACCTCTTCATCCTCAGAACATCTACAATAAAGGTAGTGGCAGCATGAGATTTCTCCTCCGCCCCGCCACGCCCCCACTGTCCTGCCCTGCCCTGCCCTGGCTGAATTTCTCACCTGAGAGCAGGAGGGACCATGTTCATCTCTTCAATCTTAATGTTTCATTCAGTCTTTGGCCTTTCTACCAAAAGTGCAAGAAGAATGTCATTTTAGCACCAGTAGTGATGCGGACACTGTTCCACTGGGAACTGGACTGAAACTCCCAAATTCATTTCACATAGAGCACACAACTGTCTGATGGAGTGGATCTGAACTGACAACCTGGAGGTAAAAGGCCTGGTAACCCATTATGGAGCCCCTGAGCCATCCCATCCTTCTTTTTATTTTTTTTTATAATTTAATTTTTTAATTCAGTTGAACACAGATACACAGAAAGGATATCTAATGTATTAAGTTTATATAAAATATCAATATACAGCAAAGAAGGTCTTGATCCTGAGACAGCTTCTGCTAGGATGGATCCTTGCCTACACTTGGAGCTCATTTCAGAAGCACTGCATAAACATTTACCATGTATCACTTTCAGTTAAGGAAACCGTTTAAAGTATTCTTGTATTTTATTATTTTTCTAGGCATATGTGCTCTCTCCAATATTTAAGCCATGAGAATTCCATGACTCTCATGATCCACATGTTCTTTGGTGGAATCCTTCCAACACGGAGCAATTTTAATTGCAGTTGTTATTAGGACGTCATTTTTAGTGGCCTGTCAAAAAGATATACTATTCCCGAATTCTTGAGCTTTGAGCAGTGTGCATTCCTTAGCAACTCAGCAGTCACAGCACATCTCCCTCATTGCAAAGGATGCTGAGAATTGGGACACTCTGTCTTTGCAGAGGAGCGAGTGTTTGTCATTGTTCTGTGGCACTTCCCCAATTCATGATGTTGTAAGTTTGTCTTGGGAACACAGCTTTGTCAGAATTGGTCACAAGCAAGATTCTGTGGAAGGAAATACAATTTTCCCCAGTATTAGATGTTGTTAGACTGGGGTCTGTGTTAGGACTACAAACATAAGGTGCTTGAGCTATAAGTATTTTGCAATGTTTGCCAGATTGGCCAAATTTTCCATTAATGCTTCTATGTTCTGTTCTGTTGTAATGGTTACAGTGGATGTTGGCTTTTCTCTGCATCCTCCCTTGATAGCAGAAGATAATCACTAGCACATGGACTCCTTAAAAAAAAGTGTAATGTTTACTTGTTTTTTCTTTTGTGTTAAATTCCATTTCCTCTACTCCTACCCATTTCCATATGGTAAGAACATATTGCTCATTGAGCTATAAACACATAGCTGCTTCTGGAACTATTGTTCATGTCTTCCCTCACAGGAGGTTATTTTGTTCTTTTTATTTTTTTTGTAAGACCAGCTCTGCCCTCCAGAATCTACTACATCCAGCTCTCATAGAATCCAGAGATTTGACTGGGGCTTCTTCTGCTCTGAATAATCTGAGAGAGTAGAACACTGATCATGGGTGGATTTCTGTCAGCTGATTGGGAGGAAGGCTGTCTAGCCTAGTGGATATCATGCCTAATGGTTGGAGCAGGCACTGGGACCCAAGGACTGAAGTCAGAGCCGGAGTCAACAGTTAGAAACCAAAGCCATGGGGCAAACGTAAGGTCAGGAACTGTAGTGAGCCGGGTAGTAGGCAAGGAAGGAGTCAAGGCAGGGGAAGGACAGAGGGAAGGCTGGGTGTAAAGCAGGAGCTGCAGGAACAAGGTAATGCAGGAGCAGGCACAGTGGTGGGTTTGAGCACAGAGCAGGCAGCGAGGAGCTGCTGCTGCTCTCTTAAGAGCTGGCCTGCTGCCCCCTCCAGCCAGTCAGGTTATGTAGACAATCAGGCAGCCTGCTGTAGGCCAGCTGTACTGATGAGGCTGTCTGGAGATTAGCTCTGCTGCAGGCCCTTCTGCCTGACAGACCCCCCCATCCACCACTTGAGATGCTGTCTAGGGGCCTTGAAGTCTGATTTCTCAGGATAAGCATGGTGAAAGGCATGCAGGAGATCTGAGATATTGATGTGTTCTGCAGGTTCCCATGAACATTCATCTGGGCTGTACCCATCCCAGTCAGATACTGTAGTTTCCCTTGGACCCAATAAGAGTCTAGTATTTACCAAACTACGTATTCTTCTTGGTCCCAAACAGTTATAGGTGGAGGAGGGGGAGTAGTACAGAGTGGGAAGGGATTCTTGAGTAATGGTTTTAGAAGAGAGACATGGAAGATAGCTGGTATCCCAAGAATCTGAAGAGGAAAGAAAGAAAGGAGAGGAAACTCTCTATATTTTAACAGTTCAGGAAGGAGGCATGAGTGAGGAGATTGTGAATTCCTAAACAGAGGAACTTTGCCTTCTTTTCTCCTTGGAAAGTGCCTAGCCCATTGTGGGGACTACTGTTAATAGGAAATAACAGTGAAGAATTACAAACTCATGGTATGATGTCTGCATAACATTGCAGTACTTTCATCGCAACATTGCTTTGGTGCTGAGGCTGCCATAAAAAAGTCAGCAGTTTCCACACAAGTTGTGCCTGAACTCAAGGAGTTATTTCCTCTGAGGGAGAATTTATGCTTTTGTAGATGCCACTGAATGATAACACTTGGTATGTTGAGGCCCATATTCTCCAGTTTGGTCCAGCTGTTGTCCACACAGAACAAGGACTGTTTAGGAGGACTGGCTCTTCTAAATTATGCGCAACTGCATATGGCAACAAGAAGCTTTTCCAGCAACTGGGGATTGCCAGAAATAAGAGCACTCTGGCTATACCCAGTTTTTCTTGGCCACACTCCCCAGTGCTGGTTGCTGAGGGAATGGTGGTGTTAAACTGCTGTGCCACCTCTACTCCACTTGGGACTGTCGCCATCATAGCAGACATCCCCAGGAGGTGAGTTAAGCCATCTTGATCCCCATTTGTGCAGTCAGAGCAGGATTGAGAATCCTGCCCTCACGTATTACTGGAATCCATTGTCCATGATTATATCAGTCCGGAGCATTTTGGCTTGACGGGGCTCCATTAAATGAGGAGGTGTCTCTCCAACTCTATAGGGGCAAGTACCTCTGATCTGCAGGCATTTCATTGCCAATCATAGGATTTCAGTTCTCAGCCTGGCAAACAACGCTTTTGAGATATCATTCAGGATGGTCTTTTAAATGATATCTCTATCAAATATACACCCTCATCAAATTAGCCTCTCTTCCCCTCCAAATCTGCATGCCAACCCTGCTGCTTTGATGTGACAGCACGGAAGAATTTATAAGACATGGTATTTTTCCCCAGCAAGAAAACACGAGCAAACTATCTATTATGATAATTGCTGAAACTGATTTACATCTTGTGAAAAGATTAAGCTGCTGCTGCCACTGCCTTGGAAAAGCCCCATAATGATATCAAACTTTCAGGCCTACGGAGAAGTTCAGAAAGGCAGTTTGAACACCCTTGGATGTATATCTTCTGATAAGCCTCCCTGGATTGTCTGATAAGGTTGGCACTTGAAGGATTCTTGCTTCTGGTTCTCCCATCAGGCACAGGAACTTTCCTCTCTTCACACTAGCGCTTCCGTTGAGCTTTTGAATTTGGTAGGTCTTTAGAGAACAAAAACTACAGCAAAATTAGAATCATACAGTGACAAAAGTTTCAACCAGTTTACAGCAGCAGCCAAGAAATCAAACCTAATGCTCTTCCACCCACAAATGTGCAAATCATTTCAGAGACAAGTCTATCTAATAGTGTTCTTTGGTAACACTCCCTCCCCTTTCCTCTTCCTTCCTATGCTCCATCTTTTAGATCCTGATCTTGCAAAAACTTTTATGCAATAACTTAGCATTGAGTGAGACTACTCCGATGAGTAATTTCACTTCTGTCTGTAAGTGCTTGCAGGATTGGGGCCCTGATCCCGTACCATAGAAGTCAATAGGAGTTTTGCCTTGGCTTTAATGGGGATAGGAGCAAGCTCCTGCTCCTTAGTTTGCTTTTCTCCTTTCTCAGTTTAGGCATCCCTCAAGTGTGTTGTATTTAGAGCAGAGTGAATTATGCAAAATATTTTTAGTCATGTTAATTCCCCCTTTTGTGTGCATATGTGTACATTTTTTCTGCAAATGTTTGGGGAACTGAGTTTTATTTGCAAAAATAATTGTGAATAGTGAATTTCAAAGTTGAATGGATGATTATTCACAGAAACGAAATGTTAAATTTTTACCAAAAATATTTGCATTCATCCAGTCGGAAATCAGACACAGTACCAGCTGACTTAACTGGACTGGGACAGTTCTCTTGGTGGAGGAGACATACATGAAGATATGGTAAAGGTTTACAAAATAATTAATAATATAGAGAAGGTAAATTGGGCATTCTGTACACCATTTCTCATAATACAAGCATATAGGGACATTCAGTGAAACAGAAAGGAAGCAAACTTAAACCTAATGGAAGTAAATGCTTTCCACAAAATGCATATTTAGCCTGTGGAACTCATGAGCACAAGATACTGGGTTCCACACTGAAATCAAGAATTTAGCAGGATTTTAAAAAAATGGACATTTATGTGGATAATAAGATCTCCAAATTACAACTGTAAAGATTAACACTTCCCTACCCCCAACACACTAAATAAAAACCCAAGACTTTTGGAAGGAATATAAGTCCTTCCTTTAGGACATATGCCAACCACTAACTATTGGAGATTTGATAAAAGTTTTCTCTATAGTCAAGTTTTTTCATAACTGTGTACTGCAGGGTTTCCTGCACTGAAACATCTGGTACTGTAAGGGACTGGGGCATAGGTGGTCTGGCCTAGCAGTCAGAGCTGGGCTGGAGTCTGAACATCAGGGATTGTAGTCACTGAGCAGGAGTCAGAGGAATTGCAAGAGCCAAGTGCAGTAAGCAAGAGTTGGGGTCAGAGTCAGGCAAGGTCGGAAACTGGATGTCAGAGGTAGTACCAGCCTGGAATCAGGAGCCAGAAATCACGGTCAAAGTCAGGCTGGAGTCAGAGGTAGTACCAGGCCAGAGTCAGGAGGCAACAGCCCTGGTCAGAGTCAGGCTGGGGTCGATGATCAGGAGACAAAGCGAAGTCTGGAGTCTCAGCAGGTCAAAATCTGTGTGGTTGCCCAGACAACTTTTTGGGAAACCCCCCAGAGTTAAATATGGCACTTGGCCAATAAGAGGGCTGCAGGGTTCTGTCACTCTGGCTCCCTTAGGTGGTACTTCATTCGTCCCCTTACTCTCCATGGTGTTCCCTGCATGGCCTGCTGGTGGCATTGTGGGAATATCAGCAGTCCCAGACTCTGCAGGCCCAGGTTCTAGTCCCTGGGACTTTAGAGGTACTGGCTCTTTTAGAGACAGCATGAAGGAGTAGATGAACCAGTGGTCTGATGCAATTGACTATGTGCTTCTGACTGACTTGACAAGCTAAGCAAAACAGCTTGAATTTTGAATATTTGGGGTCAACCACAGAGTAAAAAATTTGATCAATGTTCACTTAATAATTTTAAACAAATACATTAAAGGAAATTGGGGTTGGCTAAGTGAATATCCCATGGATGAAAAGAAGGAAAATGAATCAAATAAATTATTCACTGTCAATCAGTCACTCAACTCTAGTCAAGTTTATGCTTCAGAAGGATTGTGTTATCCAATATGGCATGCACATTGATTGCAGGGATAGGTACACTTCACTAACTCTCGTTCTTTCATGTATAATATGTAATATATACATGTTTGCAACACGTTTAATTCTTTCTATTTAAAGTGCATAAACCAGTACACAAGTGTTAGTCAAAGAAAAAATAACTAAATTGAAACTAAAAAGCTGTAACTAACGTGACAATTTTGGTTGAGGGAAGTGCGTTAGCCAGAGGTTAGCATGTACACGGTAAAGGATCTCTAAGACTGAAGAGAGGTTCCAGTCTCTACACCTCAGAATACTTCCTCCTAGTTTTTATGTCCAACTTCATTATGATCAGGTAGGTCCATTTAAAGCAGAGTCAATATAAAGAGGTGGGTTGTTTTATGTGGCTAAGGCATGGGGCTGGGAGTCAGGTGACCTGGAGTCTCACTGTGTAACCTTGGGCCAGTCACTTAACCATGCTATGCCTCTATATCTCCATCTATAAAATGAAAACAATAGAGCCCCATAGAAATGTTGGACCTGATCACTTTGTCTGTGCACATATGCCACTACAGCAACTAAATAAGCTGTACACAAGGGCTCAAGTTCATAGTGAGTCTGAGCCTGACAGCTTTGTTAAATTTGGAATATTGCCAAAAGGCTTGTCCATATGCCACATTAATAGCTTTTTTCAGCACAGCAAGTTTATTGTTTTAAGTAATCATGAAATCCAGAGATGGAAAAGCCCTAGTCCTGCCCTCTGCCGGTACGGGACATTTTCTAATCTAACATTTTCTAATCTAGTTCAAATGATTCAGAAATTAATAGATTTCACTGGGCCAATTTTATCTCTTGAATAACTTCTTTGAAGTCAATGGAATTACCAGAGGGTTAATTTTGGCCCATTCTCAGGAAGTTTTTTCTGATATTCAGCCTAAAGTTTCCCTTACTTAAGTTCCTCCTGTTAATCCTGGCTATACATTCATCCTAATTAATTATTCTTCCTCTTTGGGTTTTACACCTTTTATTTATGATTATTATGTCTCCTATTGCAAATAGATATTGGTTAATTAAGATAGACTCTTCCATACTGAACTAATTTAAAAGAGATTAATATTTCAGTATCGTTTCATTGTCATCTAGCTTTACATTCTGTAGTCTCCAGATATCTAAATGCCCATTCAAGTTTGTTGGGCGTATGCAGGGAAGCAGCAAACTCTAGTCATAAGGAGTACAGAAAATACGTATAGCTAAAATACTCTTTATGGATGTGATTTTAAAAAATGGTGCATATTGACCTAAATCTGCTTCCATTGAAGTCAATGTAAAAATCCCTCAATTTCTTCCAACCTCAACATCAGAGTAAGGGTGCCAAAATCTCACCCTAATCAAATAAGATCTTCTAAATATAATTTTTAATCAAACTCCATTTTTACTTGTGCAAATTTTCATCAGAAGCTTCTGAGATTGTCTTTCCTGATTTCTAACAGTCGATTAACCAATAATCCCTCCCTGCTGCAATGTACCTTACTTCTATAACCTATATTCAGAGTTTTGCAAGGTACAGAATTGCATTTGCATTAGTTTCTTCATGGAAAATTCTCTTAACACATACCAGCAACTTTCTGCAGGACTGTGTAACAGGGCTAACAGCTAGAGAAATTACTTTTAGTTTCCTTTAAATGTATGGTCTCTTTCTCTAATGATTCTCTTTCTCTTATGAAGCAATAATTTTATTTCCTATTTTGTTCATTGTAAATGACCCCTTGTTAGAAATCCTGAAACATTTAGTCACATGTTTAGTCACACATTTAGTCATTTTGCCCACCTAAATCTAACATGGAGGGAATTTATACTCTAGGAAAACTATGGGATCAGGTACTTCATGGATTTTAGTATTTGGTATTGGTATTTTAGACATGGATTTGGTTTATTATCATTTATAGTCTTCTGTGTGAAACTCATAAACATTTATTTAAGCTTTTTCAGCAAAGTGGAACATGTAAGATTATTTGATCATGTTGATGTCCAGTTTCTCCAGTCACTGCTCCATGTTGGTCGTATCTCTGTAAACAACATCCATGTAAGGAGTTTATTTTGTACATAAAATCTCAAATTTGTTTTCCAAAGAAGATGTGTATGAGTGACATCTGGGAATTCTAACAGCTCTTGGAGAGAGCAACACCTCTCTGGTTGGCAAGGAGCAAAGATGGCGGCCTCAATGAGTTCTGTACTGTTGCAGCTCCAGGATTGAAAATGTCTTTTTATCTCAATTTTTTTCACCTTTGGTGAGATTTCTACTCTAGATGTGGCCCACAGAGCTGCTGCAGAGTATCAGAACTTGTTCAGCTGCAAATTATCTGAATTACTTGATGTGTTTGCTCAGGAACTCACCAGAAACATGTTTTCCGTCTGGCTAATAGGCTCCCTGATGGAAAAGCCTTACAGAATTTAATATTAGGGTCTATAGAAATGTGATATGGCCACATAGAAACTACTATGAAAACCTATAGAATATAATAGAGAGTAATATTCTTTCTATATTTTTTTAAAATATTCTATACAATTATATAGCCAGGATATAATTCCATATTAAATTCTCAGGGGTGGGGTGGACTGTAAAAAGGTTCTAGTTCTCTATTAAATTCTTTTAGAATTTCCCATAAAAGCTTTGTAGCATTTTTAATCTTTCCCCATAAGTCCATCCCTCCCAGCCCCTGACCTTATACATATTATATACACTTCACTTCTCCAGAGAACCTCATGCAGAGTCGTGTTAAATCCCATGAGAATTTGGAGTTCTAAAGAACACCCCACCTCTTGTCTTTGAAGGGAAGGACTAATAGTTGTGTAGTTATAAAACTCTAATGTTTTGGTTCAAAACACCCTAACTGTTCAGGATACCTTCCACTGTTCTCAGAAAGCACATCAGATCAGACAGATTTTCTGCATCCTCCCCCTTCAATTATGCAATAAAGTGTGGCAGGTAGTTGCCTGATCCGCACATGATAATTGCACCCTCTGGAGGAGCTTGAATTCCTATCAAGGAAAGTCTTTTTGGAGGTAAGAAAAGCACATTCATATGAGGCATGTAGATGAAATAGGTAGTTGAACAGAAGTTCCAATTGACCTGTCTGGCTCATATGAATTAAAACATTCACACCCTGACCTGATTTTGAATGCTTCCTTTGCTTAGGCAGTTTTGCAGAGTGTGGTTTAAGGGGAAATTTTGAAGGCACTTTCCCTGCAGATTCAGTTTATTCCAACTCTGGTACTCAGCCCACCTGATGTGCATGTTATGTATGTTTATTTATTTTGCTGATGCCCTGCAAATGTCATTAGCAGTCTGTGTGCGCGTGTGTGTGTATGTGTGTATATACGCTGTAATAACTCTGGTTAGTGTTCAGTATGCAGGAAATGTAAGGTAAAGCAAAACAACACAATCTGCAAATAGAAGAATATTTAATTCTCCCTCGTGGATGCAGTGATTATTTTGCTCCCATGAGCCAATATTAAAAGCCCACTAATTTTGCTTCAGAGAAGCCTAGAATGACCAAACAGTGATAACACAATGACCTCTCCCATTCAGAGATGGGCATGAAACAAAACCCTAGATCTGAACGTGCTTCAAACTTCTGTGGCATCAAAGTCCAGACCTGAATTTTGTGAATGGCCCCATTCTCTACAATCGGCAGAACTGCAATTCCAGGCCTGAACATTTTTGGGGCACATGTCTGTTTTCGTGTCAAAAGATCTGTGTGTCCTTTATAAATGTTATCACAGGATATATAAACCATGTTCCAAATGTAAGTCCTGTTTGGTTATGTGGTGGAGGCAGGCCTATATTAATACTTTAGAAGCAATGCTTGCACAGCACAGATGGGAGGAAGTGCTCTGGTTGGACTTCCTTTGGTATATATGAGAGTGAACTGCTGACTGGATAAAAAGAAAAGGAGTAGTTGTGGCACCTTAGAGACTAACAAATTTATTAGAGCATAAGCTTTCGTGAGCTACAACTCACTTCATCGGATGCATTCAACAGGGCCCCTAAACTCTGGAATTGGCTCCCTCTCCCATGGTCTGAAATAACCCAATGTGGTCTGTGTATAGAAGTTTCAGAGTAGCAGCCGTGTTAGTCTGTATTCGCAAAAAGAAAAGGAGTACTTGTGGCACCTTAGAGACTAACAAATTTATTAGAGCATAAGCTTTCGTGAGCTACAGCTCACTTCATCGGATGCATTTGGTGGAAAAAACAGAGGAGAGATTTATATATACACACACAGAGAACATGAAACAATGGGTTTATCATACACACTGTAAGGAGAGTGATCACTTAAGATAAGCCATCACCAGCAGCAGGGGGGGAAAGGAGGAAAACCTTTCATGGTGACAAGCAAGGTAGGCTAATTCTAGCAGTTAACAAGAATATCAGAGGAACAGTGGGGGGTGGGGTGGGAGGGAGAAATACCATGGGGAAATAGTTTTACTTTGTGTAATGACTCATCCATTCCCAGTCTCTATTCAAGCCTAAGTTAATTGTATCCAGTTTGCAAATTAATTCCAATTCAGCAGTCTCTCGTTGGAGTCTGTTTTTGAAGCTTTTTTGTTGAAGGATAGCCACTCTTAGGTCTGTGATCGAGTGACCAGAGAGATTGAAGTGTTCTCCAACTTGTTTTTGAATGTTATAATTCTTGACGTCTGATTTGTGTCCATTCATTCTTTTACGTAGAGACTGTCCAGTTTGGCCAATGTACATGGCAGAGGGGCATTGCTGGCACATGATGGCATATATCACATTGGTAGATGCGCAGGTGAACGAGCCTCTGATAGTGTGGCTGATGTGATTAGGCCCTATGATGGTATCCCCTGAATAGATATGTGGACAGAGTTGGCAACGGGCTTTGTTGCAAGGATAGGTTCCTGGGTTAGTGGTTCTGTTGTGTGCTGTGTGGTTGCTGGTGAGTATTTGCTTCAGATTGGGGGGCTGTCTGTAAGCAAGGACTGGTCTGTCTCCCAAGATCTGTGAGAGTGATGGCTCGTCCTTCAGGATAGGTTGTAGATCCTTGATGATGCGTTGGAGAGGTTTTAGTTGGGGGCTGAAGGTGATGGCTAGTGGCGTTCTGTTGTTTTCTTTGTTGGGCCTGTCCTGTAGTAGGTGACTTCTGGGTACTCTTCTGGCTCTGTCAATCTGTTTCTTCACTTCAGCAGGTGGGTATTGTAGTTGTAAGAATGCATGATAGAGACCTTGTAGGTGTTTGTCTCTGTCTGAGGGGTTGGAGCAAATGCGGTTATATCGTAGCGCTTGGCTGTAGACAATGGATCGAGTGGTATGATCTGGATGAAAGCTAGAGGCATATAGGTAGGCATAGCGGTCAGTAGGTTTCCGATATAGGGTGGTGTTTATGTGACCATCGCTTATTAGCACCGTAGTGTCCAGGAAGTGGATCTCTTGTGTGGACTGGTCCAGGCTGAGGGTGATGGTGGGATGGAAATTGTTGAAATCATGGTGGAATTCCTCAAGAGCTTCTTTTCCATGGGTCCAGATGATGAAGATATCATCAATGTAGCGCAAGTAGAGTAGGGGTATTAGGGGACGAGAGCTGAGGAAGCGTTGTTCTAAGTCAGCCATAAAAATGTTGGCATACTGTGGGGCCATGCGGGTACCCATCACAGTGCCGCTGATTTGAAGGTATACATTGTCACCAAATGTGAAATAGTTATGGGTCAGGACAAAGTCACAAAGTTTCCACACAAAGATTGACTACAAGCCGTCAGGAACAGTATCCCCGATACTGTCACGGCTAACCTGGTGGCTGAACTTTGTTTGGGTTTGGGAGTCCTGATAAGGGCTGTAGGTTTTGTAATGGGAGGAATTAGCCTTTTGCAGGCACTTTTGAGGGCAGTTTGGGTTGTGTAGTTAGACTGTTTTCCTTCAGAGAAAAGCCATTTGATTGCTACTGTTCTCTTCTGAATTTGATTGTATTATTAATCGATTAGGCTATCTAGAGCCTGGGGTAGGAATCCTTTTTACGTCTTCATGTTCAAATCAAAGTATATAAATACAATAAATAAATAAAAGAGGCATTGTTGTGGGCCTGTGTATTGAGCCATCCAATGAAGAGCCATCTGTTCAGATCATGCTTGGCAGAGTTGGAAGTTAAGTGCACGAGGTATCTGGCAGCTGGTAGTGTACTCACTAAAGCACACTTATCAAGCCTCCTGACAGCAGGCACTCCCCTAGACCTATGGTGTGTGACTCTCTAAGGGTTTTGGAGAAATGGGGCACAACTTTTACCCATCTCAAAAAACATTTAAGACCGAACTTTGTGCTCAGTGGTGTAAATCAGTGGTATCTCCATTAAAATCAGTGGAGTTACACCAGTGTAAAAATGTTTTAAGATCAGAATCAGGCACTTAACTTTTCTAAAAGCTATTAATAGAAGTTCTGACCTTTCCCTAGGGAGTTTTATTTCTGTTTAACTGTATCCATAGGGTTAGCAGATGTCCTGGATTTCTGGGATCATCCATGTTTGGAGAGACATTCTTGGTATCCCTGCTGATTGTTGTAACTGGGAATCTTCCCTGATTTCAACAAAACCCAGGGATTTCTGACTAGCCCCAAGAGTTTCCTGACTTTCTTCCCTAATCCGGAAGTGCTGTTCTCTGTGGTTTTGCCTTTCCTCTGCTTCTTCAGCCCCTTGAACATTGGTTGCCTGTCAGTCAAACAGTGCAGGCTAGGAAGTCACATTGCTCTCATCTGCAGTGAAAAGGTGTGAGCAGCAGCAGTAGGAGCACGGCAATATCATAAGCTCCAACTCTGCAGTTCAGAGGGAAGAGTATCTTCAGCCCTGATTCCAGGCAGCAGGGAGGTAAAAGGGGCAGACGGACTCCAACTGGGGAGGGAATAAAGAAAACAAAGACCAGTAAACACAGGAAGAGCAGAGCGAGAAGGAGCAACATATAAAAGACTGGGAGCTGAGGACATGATAAAAGCAAAGAGGAGCTAGGTCTAAAGGGGACAGAATTTTTTAAAAAAAGTATGCATTAAAAACCCCTGCCACTACTGCATGGCATGAGGAGGGGACAGTAAAGGAGATACCCAGTGTCAATGCACTAAACAGGTTGGGTGCATGTAGCGGGGTGGTCACCCCGCTTCGGCCCTGAAGGGGTTAAAACAGCCCTGGGAGAGGGCTGCCTGGGGGAGACAATAGTAAAAGCAGCCCGGGAGATGGCTGCAGCTGGGAACAGCTAGGCTGATTGGGGGAAGCAGCCACAGCTGGGGCCACACCCCAATCAGGCCACAGCTGGCCCAATAAGAGGGCTGTGGGCCAGAAGTAAAAGAGACTCACTCTAGCCCTGGAGTAGGAAGGGCTAGCTGCCTTGAATTATGGTATCTGAGGTGGAACAGTGCTAGGGAAGGGCAGAGGGAGCTGGGGAGCTCCAGCCTGGTAAACCCCAGGCCTTGGTGAAGGCCTACAGAGGTACTGGGGCTGCAGAGATACAGCCCAGCAATAGGCAAAGGCAGCAGGTCCTAACCCTTTGCCAGTGATGAGTGGCCATTACACTGCAGTCTGTCCCCAGTGAGCAGGGGCTAGATGATGACTGTCAGTAGCCACTGAAGCAAGGTGGGCTTAGAGGGTTGGGGGTTCCCCTGTGAGGGGAGACCAAGAGCATGGGGACTGCTCGGGCAGAACCCTGAAGTTAAAGGGCACTGGGTTCCAGGAGGGATATGGGGCCTGAGACAGGTGAGACATTGGCCAGCTCCAAGACTGAAAAGAGCAGATGACCAGCAGGAGGTGCCATGCTGGTGAGTCAACGCATCACTACAGTGCAGGTTTTGAAACTCGGGTCAGGCTTATGGATCTTTTGGCAAATCTAGAGAGCCAATTTCTAGGGTTCATATGAAACTTCAAAACCAGGAGTAGTTAGTGTGGTTTTCACACATCATTGGTTAACATCCTACTCCTGTTAAAACTACAGTGGGATTTCTAATGACAAAGTGTTCAAGAAACTGCTTTACTGTCTCCCCCCAGCCCCCAAGGCCAACCCTTCTGATAGCGCAGCACCCCTTAACAAACACACTAGGGGCTTGATCGTAGCGTTACTTCAGTAAAGGATGGCATGTTGTTGCCCTGCCTGAGGAGCGGAGCAGAGGATGAATAGAGACTCAATCGGAATTCCTCCTCTTCATCCCCACCCTCCCTTATTTCTTGGGAGGGGAGTTAAATACCTCTTGTGACATTACAGTCCATATTTATGAAAATATGCTTATGATAGGATGTAACTGAGATACTTTATGCAAGGTGGCTCATGTAAGATATCATTGGATAGATTATGATTTACTGACTGTGATTATCCAATTGGTATTCATGTATCATTTCTGTATCTATAGTTAGGAATATGGACTATGTAACAATTACAATTGGGCGTGTATTGGGAAGACACCCACCAGACGGCAGGCCATCAGATTTGATGGGCCATTAGGAAGAAACAATGAGACTGTGAAGGTACTAATCTCTCTCCTTCCTGGGAGGCATCTTGGGATGTAGCTGTGATGCTACTAGGTCATGTGGTCTTGTCAGCTGATACTAAACATTATCTTGGACTTCTTGTATCTTTCCACTGAAAGGAGAGGGTGGTCAAGTTTCTGAAAGAAAAGATTCCACCTTATGTCAATCTTATTTAAGCATGGGGAGGAGGGCAAACAAGACTTCTCCGTTACCTACCCCAGAAGAAGGACTGCTGAAAGAACCTAAAGGGACAAAGGAACTAACCTGAAGAGAGAGGCAGGGGTGAGTCCAGAATGAGACACTGGTCCAGTCTCAAAGAGGAAATTACTGGAATTCTGAACTACAGAAACTCTGCATCCTACCTAATTCAACATTTAGGGTGAGAAATTACATTTTGTAACCGATTTCTTTAGTGAATCAAGCTTAGTTTGCATATTTTGTTTTATTTGCTTAGTAATCTGCTTTATTCTATTTGCTCTCGATACTCAATCTATTCTTTTTCTAGTTAAACTTTTTTTGTTCTAAAACCCAGTTTGTGCAATTCATAATGGGGGGGGGGGGAGGGAGAGAGGCTTGCATAGCCTCCTCCACATTGTGGCAGGGGGTGGATTTCACAATATACCTTTGGGTTTGCAGTCCAAGGGAGGTGGGCACCTGAGTGCTGGGGCAAGTCCCTTAAGCTGAGTCTTTTCAGAGCTGATCTCTGTGTCATACTGCAGCTGGGTGTAGCCGTACCTGTGTGTGTGTGCTAGAGGAGGCTTAAGAGCCTGGCTCAGCAAGACAGGGTAAAGGGGCCCAGGCTGGCAGAACAGGTGGGCTTAGCAGCATGCCAGTACATCAGGTGGCCCCATAAAGGGGGTAATATCTACCCCTTTTGGTGGGGTAGATATTACCCCCTCTGTGTGCCCAGCCAGCTATTGTGGCCAAAGGAATGGGGGACAGAAAGAAGGCTCCTCCCCATCTCGGTCTCCCTGTCTCCTCCCCACTCGCTTATAGCAGGGAGATCTCTGCTCCTTTCAGCACAGGGTGGCAACAGGAGCCAGGGGAGAAGTGGGCATGGCTGAACAAGGGCTGTGACAATTTAGCCCCATGCTGGAACATCTATTTAATGCCAGCGAACACCTCTGCAGCATGAGGCAAATTAAGTGTCCAACGATGTACAACTTGCAACTTTATACATAATAGTCAAAATAAAGGCTACAGAATCTGGAGGAATTGATCACCAAAGCAACAAGGCCAAGATCCTGTGCCTTCTGAAGTCAATGGCAAAGCTCCCATTGATGTCAATGGTGCAGGATCAGGTCCTTTGTCAGGTGAAGAAACCCACCAGATAACACTGTATTTTGACACTAATCTGTATCGAGTTTTTGTTATATCGGAAGCACAGGATGTGGAGAAAAAATTGACCCTGTATTCAATCTCTCCCACTGCATTGTTGTAGAATATACAGTGCATGATTATCCCGAGTGCACAGTACGTGCAAGTAGGATAAGACTAGCTACTTTTAATGAAGTGAGAGTGATTCGATAGCTAATTATGTGGGGGGGAAATGAACAAACTGTTTTAGCTAGAGATTTTTTTTTTTTAAAGCAGGGTATTTTTGATTTAGGTACAGAGTTTTGCTTATTTGACACAATGATACATCATGCTATTATTATAATGAGCCTCCAAATTCATGATTTTCAGTTTAATTACTGTTTTTTTTTTTTCTTGAAATTTGGTGGCTTAAGGCAGTTTTTTCTGAGCGTATCTTAAGGAAATAAGGCTCACTGTTTAGAAAGTTGCATCTCCTATGCAAGCACTTTGGCATAGATCACTGTGTAGGGTCACTTTATTTACCCACAGCAATGAATAACTAGCAAAGCTGATTCCTCCAGACATAGCTGGTCCTCATATGGTGCTGTGTAAACTACCTTACTGTGCTACAAATGACACACACGAGGAATCCACTCCACCAGGAAGAATGAGTACAGAGATGAGTCGTGTGTGTTCTGCTTCTACCACTGGTTTGCTATGTCCTTATCAGAAATCCGTCAAAATGCACAGCACCATATGAGGACCGGATGTGTCTGGAGGAATCAGTTGTGCTAGTTGTTCATTGCTGTGAGTAAAATGTGTGCAGTAAATGGTTTTTCCCTAAAGTGCCATGCATGCACCTCCGGCAAGAACACATTTTGCATACACACCCCATGGGGGCCTGCCCAGCCGTTTGAGAAACCCGTAGTCTAGGCAGTCTGTGGACTCTGTTCTGATCTTACTGTGGTATTTGTGGTGTTTTTGTTTTTTAAACACTGATGCATGTCCATTGACTTTTGTGGGGTTACTCTGGAGTACCACCAACATAACTGAGAGCAGAATCAGGCCGAAGTGTCCTTCCTTCCTTTTAGTTAAGGAGTACTGAGTTCTGAACATGAAATTTGAATCTGAATAAAACTAAATAAATGAGATTCTGTAGCCAAAGGCTTCAGCTAAATGCCAACACCAGAGTTTAGCACAGACTGACACTACTCTTTTATTCATAAATTCAATGCCAAGGAGGAATATACCCTGTCACTTGGTGTATAAAATCACAATTAATGTACTATAATGGCCTTCTAAGGGGAAACCCTGTAGAATTGATTTATATCTTATAAAATATTACATTTAAACCCCTTCTCTTTCTCCTGGCACTCCTGTTTTATTTCCACTTCCTGCCTATATTTTATGTGTAACTGTTTTTTGTTTCATGCTTGTGCTGAAAGGCAGGAGAGAGGAGAATGCAGCAGGACAAAAACACTGGGCAAAACATAACCATTTTTCAGTCACCGAATCCAGTCCTTGTGGCACATTCTTTTGCACTTGCTGTTCGCTTTTAAAGAAAAGTGATACAGTAAGGAGAGGAGGGAGTAGAGGAACAGTGATGACATTGGATGATCCTATGCAGCTGGTACATAAGGGTGTAAGATACAGGCAGTTGCCTGATGAATATGGGCAAAGATATTCAGGGCCAAAGTCTGCCCTTAGTTACACCTGTAAAATCCCACTGAAGTCATGTGTACAGCAGTCAAGCAGCATGGAACAGTAGGTCAAGGGGGATGACAAGATGTAAATGGGGGCAGAATTAGAGGTCACCATTTACCTCTTTCATCAGCCTCCACAAAACTATATATGGTAATTCTGATCAGTATTCAGCTTACTAAAATAGCAATTGTATACCTGACTTGTGAGTGCATTTTCCACAATTGCGAGCTAAAATTGTATAATTACACATGCCATTGGCAATTTGAAGCTAACTCATCAGTTGCATCTACAACCATTGTGCAAATTTTGTGATTGTGCATGATTTTGTATGTGGAATTGATGCACCTGTATCTCAAAGTCAATCCACTGCACAAAAATATTATCCTACTGGTCTTGGTCTAGAGTTGCACCTTCACAAGGTTCAGTTCAACAAGATAGAAAAACATGAGACCAGATCCTCGGCTGGTATAAGTCACCATAGCTCTATTGACTTGCAAGTTAGTGTCGCTCCATTTTTTGACAAGCTGAGGTTAGGTTTCTAGGTGCCGAAGTTCATCAGAGATAGACTGACTTTAGATCACCAGGTCTTCCACCAGCATTTCTGGCTTCTCGGCGCCAAGGTAATCAAGCAGAAAAGTAAGTATGCCAAAAGGCACTGAACTTTGAATAAATGAACAGGCCAATGTACTTAAATGCTTGTTGTGCCCTAGGAGGCTGATAGACCTTGACATTAGACAAAAAAATCTCAGAATTCCATGCAGTCACTGGAGAGACACCTGTTGAAAAGGGCCTACAGTCCTCTGACATTGGCAGCTAAGGCTGCCTGGTCCACTTGCACTCATACAAACATGATGGTGCAGCAGGGGCAGACAAACACAGTTGACACATGGCTGTGCTAGGGACAAAGCTACCATGTGGTCATACTGAAATGTTATCTTTTTCTGTGTCATATGGAAGTGTCAAACCCTTGTCACTCTTCAGATGGCCCTGTCTACAGCATGTAAACAAGTAACGTGTTTTTCTTTTAAAAAAAACTTTGTACATAATTTTATTAGATAACAAAGATACATAAATTATAAATTCAAGGGCAGTTGCAGCGTACCATTGTTCATTAGTTTAAAGCTATTAGGCCAGATCCTCAGCCATTGTTAATCAGTATAGTTCCATAAGAAATTGTCACAGTTTCCCCCCCCCCCGCCCAATCATTTCAAACGGAAGTAAAGCTGAATGTTGAGCTAAATACAAGCTTACAGCTGGAGGAATAAAGAGGATTCCTTTAAAGCCCTTCTACTCAGAATCAGGACCATCTTTACACTTCCATGATTCTTAAGATCAGCACCTTCAGAGTTTCACAGAAATGTACTTGTTGGCATGTGGGTGTATTTTGAGGCTGAGAGTAGAAGGGAGAAAGACGATAATATCGTTTAACATGAAATTCAGAGTTGGGAGGGGAAAGGGAGAGCACTGATTCAGGAACTTGTTTTCCTTCGGTAGTTAGTATATCATAGTTGAAATCAAAACCCCAAAGCAAACTCCCTGAAGACAGCAGCATAATAAATAGGTCTTTTCTGAATGATATGGAATGAATACCCCTTTCTCTTCCCTCCCTCCACTCCTCCCTTACTCTTTCCAAGATAGAATTAGAAAATGATTCTCCACGTACGGACATGCGATCCACACTAATGGCAGCAAATGAGAATGCCAGCTGCTGTTCCACCCTCTCTTTCGCCCCTGACCGCACCTCCCCCAATCCACCTCCCCATAATTGCTCTGGTAGTAGTTTCATGCTTTATTCCAGCCTTGCTGATTGAGTAATAATAATGTGTTGCACTTCTGTAGCTTTTTTTCATTTGACTACAAAGTGCTTTTACACTTCGTGCTATAGGGGGTTCATTTTGCAATGCACCCAAGATGTATATACCCCTGTTCTTTTAGGACTTATTATTTACACCTGCTAAAAAGATCCCCGACTAGAAGCCACCATCATTGTCCTTCATAAATTCATTTTAGATATGGTATAATGCACGTGTGGTGCTGGTGCAGTGACGTCCCAGCCCAAGAATAAAATAGACAGCCTTAGCTAGTTTTGGTCCCAGGGTCACCTTTATGAGCACTTGCAAAGAGGCCCAAGGGAATAAAACTGCAGTAGCAAACTAAGGACAGCTGCTTCAATCTACAGTCATATGGACTTGTGGGTGTGACTCCAGCTCCCACCCAGCTGTTCTCCTGCCTCCCAGGCAGCCCTGTATATTTCACTGGCTCCCTCTAACATGTCAGGGTTCATTGGCATTAACCCTTTGGGGTGTGGTTAGGGAGTGCCCTTGTACCCTGTCAAAGCATAGTACAAATCTTCAAGAGGTGGGGTGGAATTCCCCAGTCTTCCCACAAAGCCTGCCATCTGATAGGGTGCACTCAGGGCCCAGAAAGAAGACAGAAGTGCAGTTAGCCCTGAAACTGTGACAGGGGCATAGAACATTTTGTGAAGACACAAAAAGCCCTTTAGTTGCACTGAACCATGGCTGGAACAGGATTATTATCCAGGGTTGACATTATGAACCAAGGCCATTCTAATGAAGTGCTTCTGATTTATCAAAAGCCTTTTAAAATTATGCTTCCCTATATCAGAATGCTTCTGTATGTTTACTGTTATCTGACAGAAAACAAAGCTAGTATTCTGTCTCAAATTGTCCAGTCAGAGTTTACATTTGAGGCTTTCCCTCAAGGAAGTTTGATTTGACCCACCTTTGCAAAGTGGGCACTACTGGTGGGGAAAAAAAAAAAGAGAGGATTTTACCTCCAATGTTTTCTTTCCTTTTACTGACAGCGTTGAGCAAAAATTGGAATGTCCATCACTATCGAGATGAAAAGATTTCATCTTTTCTTCACAGAATAAGATCTAAAAAATTTCAATTAAGAAACATTTATGGATTTTGTTTTGAGTCAGTTGGACATTAAACTGTATCTTCCAAAGCTGCCACACTGCCTCATGCGAGTTAATTCAGGTCCCTCATACCCCTATTTTTCCCTATCGGCTGAACTCCCTGGCTGGACTATATCTCCCATGGTGCACCACCAAGTTTGATCAGAGGGGAGATTTCAGGGCACCATGGGAGATGTAGCCTAGCTAGGGAGCCCTTACCGATGGCAGAGACTGGGGGTGTGAAACACCCAGTGGTGAGCTGGAGCTGGTTTGCACCGGTTTGCGCGAACTGGTTGTTAAATTTTGAAGCAGTTTTAGAACCGGCTGTTAATCCGCTTCCCTGCAGGGGGGCACTGAGGCTTTGCTGCTGCTGCTGCACCTCCGACCCCTGGCCCTGGGGCTCTTGCTGCTGCCTGGGGGGGGGGTCCCCGGCTGCTCTGCTGGGCCTGGGCTGCGTCCTGCTGCTCCGAGCCGCTCTCCCCATGAGCACCCCCGCACCCTGCCCTGCAGCTACTCCCGCACCCTGCCCTGCAGCCAGCCCCTGCACCCCCTGCCCTGCCTGCAGCCAGCTACTTCTGCACCCCCTGTCTCCAGCCAGCCCCTGCCCTGCCCACAGCCAGCCCCTGTCTCCAGCCACCCCTGCACCCCCTGCCCACAGCCAGCCCCTGCCACACGCACCCCTGCCCTGCCCACATCAACCCCTGTCTCCAGCCAGCCCCTGGCACACCCCCTGCCCTGCCTGCAGCCAGCCCCTGGCACACCCCCTGCCCTGCCCGCACCAGCCCCTGCCGTACCCCCTGCCTGCAGCTAGCCCCTGTCTCCAGCCACCCCCACACCCTCTGCTGCCAGCCCCTGCCACACCTCCTGCCTGCAGCCAGCTCCTGTCTCCAGCCCCTGTCACACCCCCTGCCCTGCCTGCAGCCAGCCCCTGTCACACCCCCTGCCCTGCCTGCAGCCAGCCCCTGCCGTACCACCTGCCTGCAGCCAGCCCCTGTCTCCAGTCACCCCCGCACCCCCTGCCCTGCCCGCAGCCAGCCCCTGCCGCATGCACCCCCTGCCCTGTCTCCAGCCAGCCCCTGCCGCACCCCCTGCCCTGTATCCAGCCAACCCCTGTCGCACGCACCCCCTGCTCTGCCCGCAGCCAGCCCGTCTCCTGCCAGCCCTGCACCCCCCTGCCCTGCCTGCAGCCAGCCCCTACCTCCAGTCAGTCCCTGCCTTGTCTCCAGCTAGCTCTGCACCCTCTGCCCTGTCTCCAGCCAGCCCCGCACCCTCCTGTCTCCAGCCAGCCCTGCACCCCCTGCCCTACCCACAGCCAGTCCTGCACTCCTTGCCTCCAGCTAGCCCTGCCCCACGCCCCTGTCTGCCACTGGCCCCACGTCCACTGGTGCCTTGCAGTTCCCAGGGCAGTAACCCTGCTCACCTGCTTCAATGAGGGGGGCCTGGAGCAGCTGGGACCAACACATGTGCACACCCTACGGTGACCAGACAGCAAGTGTGAAAAATCAGGACAGGGGGTGAGCTTTCAGAGCGGGGTTCCCGGCCAGCAGCTGCCACTCTCTGGCTGCCCAGCTCTGAAGGCAATGCAGAAGTAAGAGTGGCAATACCACAACTCTCCCCCCCCTACCCCCCCCACCACAACATGCTTTTGGGTCAGGAACCCTAGAGTGACAACAGCTGAATATCGGAAATCATGAAATTTACTATATTTAAAATTCTATGACTGTGAAATAGATCAAAATGGACCATGAATTTGGTAGGGCATGAGGGAAGGGAGAGAAGGATAGCTCAGTGGTTTGAGCATTGGCCTACTAAACCCAGGCTTGTGAGTTCAATCCTTGAAGGGGCCATTTAGGGATCTGGGGCAAAAATTGGGGATTGGTCCTGCTTTGAGCAGGGGGTTGGACTAGACGACCTCCCAAGGTCCCTTCCAACCCTGATATTCTAAGGGCCCTACTTATGCCCTACTGTAACGGGTATTGTTGAGGAAACTAATGTATATAAATGGATAAATTCAGCAGGTCTTGAATTGTTAAAATATGTATGATTTTGTGGGTTGTATATAACATTGTGCAAACTTTTGTATGAAAAAATTAAAAAAACATTGTTACAGTTTTTGGCAAGTACAATACAAGAGAAAAGTACCATTAAACTACTGTTGGTTTCAATATTTTTTGACCAAAAAAAGTTGACAAAAACAGTGTTTTGTCAAAAATAAAACTTTTAATAAAAAATCTATTTTGATTATTTTTTTTCTCACATGAAAAAGGTTGAATATATTTTTTTGCATTTTTTGAAACGTTTTTAAAATGTTTTGTTTGAAATAGGAAAATTCCCATTTTATCTCAGTTTTTTACTTTATTCTCCTTTTTTGCTGGAAAAAGGTAGGATGGTGGTGGAAGGAGGGTAATAAAGTTAGAGAGAAAAACACTTTCTTGCACTTGTTTGTTGTTTCCCCATTGCATAAAGGTTTTTTTTTTTGTTTTTTTTTTTAAGTATAAGAGTAAGAAAGCGAATTACTTTTTTACAGTAGCAGAGCTTGAGGTAGAGCTCTAAAAATAAAATGGACATTGTGGCTAGGGTGGCAGCTCAGGCCTGGGCTCTCAAATCCACCCAACCCGTGAGTGTGTCTACACTGCAGCTGGGAGCAGGCTGCAGGGCTCAGCTGGCTAACTTGAGTCTCTGTTGGAGCCACAACATCCACTCTGCTATTCTTAGCTCACTAGCTCAAGCCCCACTATGGTGAATTTGTCTACCTGGGCTGGGAGGATCATTTCTTCCAGCTGCACATACCAATGTGCTCTTTTATGTTCTGTTGTAGCAGCTCAATGGAGAAGGCTTTCCATGTGGTTTTCAGGGAAGCCAGAATTGTGGCAGCCATCTTCCACTGTAAGCTCCAGAAACAGCAGGGGTGGATTTATGGTATGTTCATCTGTGTGCAAGGTATGCCAGAATTTGGTCCATTGAGTTTAAACTGTTGATACTAGTCCTTGTTCAAAATCCAATTTTGCATCACGTTGGTACCTAATACTGTTCATCACAAGTATGTGTCAAGGGAATCAGCCCAAAAGTGTTAATTATAAAAATGTGATGGAAATGTAAAGTCAACAAATTTTTTTTCCCAGATGACTGTTTTTGTGATTTTTTTTTTTTTTGGTTGTAATAATTTTGACATTTTTTTACATGTGTAGTAGAACATTTGTTTCCTCAGAGAAAATGAGATAACTTAGAGCTCTGTTCCAGAGTGGAGCTGAGTGGCCTAGTGGGTAAGTCCCCTGGACTGGGACTCACGGGACATATTCCACTCCTAATCCTGCCATAGGCCTGCTGGATGAGCTTAGGTAAGTCACTTTCACCTCTCTGTGCCTCCTCCCTACCTTGCAAAGCTCTTTGAGATCTACGGATGCAATGTACTACATAAGATCTAAGTATTATTCATCCTTATTACACACTTGTTGCTACTCCAAGCAAGAATTATGGTTTCACCTCACTTTTTTGCGGGGGGGGGGGGATGCTTTAGGATCTCACCGCCAGAAAAACCTTTTCTTAATATAATTGTAAATTAGAGCCAAGTACAAAACATGTACAAATTTTGGCCTGATCCTGTTCTCATTGATCTCAGTGGCAAAGCCCCTATTGAATTAAGTGTACAGAATTGGACCTGTCACCTTCCAGGAAATTTCTTCATATCAATTACAATTTTCATATGACCAGAGAGCTTTCTTGAATGTTTTAAATTAAAGTAAAAATTGGATGTATGCTACAGATGACAGAAAACATAGGGAGATGGATTTGCCAGAATGCTCTGACTGTCTTGTGCCTGCTCTGGCAACACAAAGTATCTGTGAACCTGGTTTAACTGGCCAGTAACACAAAAGCCTGTGCACATATGTCAACAACCCCTTTTCTGTCAGCCCCAGACTTGGGGTATCTTACCCCATTTGTATGAAAACAAGTGCTCATCCCCCTGCCTGAAATCCCTCCCCGAGCCTCCTGAACTCTTCCTACAGCTAAATACTTAAATTGTAAACTCTTTGGGGGTAGGGATCATCGCTTTGTTCTGTGTTTGTACAGCACCTAGCACAATGGGGCTCTTGATTCATGATTAAGCCCCCTAGGCAATGCCATGATACAAATTATAATAATGAATAATTAATAACAAGGGACTGATCCTGCAGTGCTGAGTAGTACGCTTTGCTCCTGTTGATTTCAACAGCAGTTGAGAATGTGCAGCATGCTTCAGGAAGAGCCTGGAACCTTACAGCATCCCACCCATTCAGAAACAGGTGGAAAGAACATAGTACCGTGTGCTACAGTTACAAGCCAGTTCAAAATTAACCTTCAAAAACAATAAATCACCACATCCTCCACCCCAAAAATAGTCAATTTACATTTGCAAAGTACACACCTGAAGCGTGAAACACATTAACAACCTCTGTAAATAAACTAAGCTCTTCAAAGCCAAATGCAATTAGACATTCAGGGCAAGGAGCCATTGAAATCAACGTAAGCTATATGTGTATAATGAGGGTAGCATTTGGCCCTAAATGCAGACTATTAAATTTCCCCCTTAGGAAAAAGATGTTTCAAAATATTGGCACTACATGGTGTTTACAGGATAACAGTGGCCAAGATAATGAGTAGATGGAAATGCTTTAGTCCTTGGATGCTGCTAATACATGAAGCTGTACAGGGCGGGGATGGAAGTGCCCTGCAAATGTTGGGGGAGGGCATGAAGGGATGGGGGGGTAGTGAGGGGAGATATTGAAATGTGTGGTGAGGGGAAAAGTAGCACACTCCAGGCTTGGAAGGAGGGTGCCAGGAGTTCCTACATATGCCTGGACCCATTCCAGCTCCTCTGGGAACCGCTCCATGCTCCCCAGCTTGATCCTGAACCCACGGTGGCTACTCAAGCCCCTCTGGGTCCTGCTCTCTTCTCTACCGGGACACCCTGCACCCCCGCCCCAGATGTGTGTGAGTTTATGCTGGGGCAGAGCCCCCACAATACTTCCATTGTATAGGCACTAGGCTTCCCCTGCCTCCCCAGTGGTGCCACCCCTGAAGCTGTACATTTTTAGAAAAAGATGCCTGAGGTCTCTGTACGTAATTGCACACCTATATCTGTCCATGCAATAACTACTGTGTTGTGTGTAAACTAGCTATTTGGGCACTGAACTAGTCATTTACATGTGCAATTCCCCTGCCTGCTTGTGCAGTCATAGTAACTATACATGGAGATGTAGCTTTAAAAAAATGCTAACCCCATTTTAAGCATCCTCACACCTCCTTGTCAACTGTCTGAAATGGGCCATCTTGATTACCACTCCAAAAGTTTTTTTTTTTCTCCTGCTGTTAGCTCATCTTAATTAATTAGCCTCTTAGTGTTGGTCTGGCAACTTCCACCTTTTCACATTCTCTGTATATGTATATATATCCTCTTACTATATGTTCCATTCTATGCATCTGATGAAGTGGGCTGTAGCTCACAAAAGCTTATGCTCAAATAAATTTGTTAGTCTCTAAGGTGCCACAAGTACTCCTGTTCTTTTTGCGGATACAGACTAATACAGCTGCTACTCTGAGAACTGGAAGGGAACTTCTGAATCATAAAGTCCAGTCCCCTGCTACTTCTGTAGAAGGCTGTTTCAAAACCTCATTCCTCTGATGGTTAGAAACCTTCTTCTAGTTTCCACCCTAAATTTATTTGTGGCCAGTTTATATCCATTTGTTTTGTGCCAACATTGTCCTTTAGTTTAAAAAGTTCTTCTCTCTCTCTGGTGCTTACCCCATCACACTTCATCTGGGCTACACTTATTCTGAAGCAAAGAAAACCTGACAGTGGTCTAAGAATCATTTAATTGATCCTCCCTAACATTCTCAAGCATGCCTCATGCACCGAAGGATGATCACTGGGCCAAGTGCTAAAATTGCTTTGCAGATATACCCCAAAATACTAAGACAGATTTTGGATTGCCATCAGGCTCCCAGTTAATATCTTGCATTACTCTCATTCTTCGCAGTCACGGATCTTTATAAAAACATTAAGGAATTAAGAATCCCCAACACCTCTGTACAAAAGGAGGTTAAGAGCCCAAGAACACAATATGAAAAACAAATCAGATCTCCAGACTCCCAGCTTTTGTACTTTAACCTTCCAGCCTATTAAGTTAAACTTCTCACTGAAATAATGGGCTAGATTCTGCCCTAAAATACAATGCTGTAAATCCACTGTAACACCATTGATTTAATTGGGGTTAGTCGGGATTTACATTAGTGTATTTTAAAGCAGATTTAGACCCAAGATTGCCAACATTCCATAATGTTAATTTTTGTTTATATTACTGCTTCTTGGGAGAAGATCTTTCAATTTTAAAAAAAGAAAAGGAGTACTTGTGGCACCTTAGAGACTAACAAATTTATTAGAGCATAAGCTTTCGTGAGCTACAGCTCACTTCATCGGATGCATTTGGTGGAAAAAACAGAGGAGAGATTTATATATACACACACACACAGAGAACATGAAACAATGGGTTTATCATACACACTGTAAGGAGAGTGATCACTTAAGATAAGCCATCACCAGCAGCAGGGGGGGGGGAAAGGAGGAAAACCTTCCATGGTGACAAGCAGGTAGGCTAATTCCAGCAGTTAACAAGAATATCAGAGGAACAGTGGGGGGAGGGGTGGGAGGGAGAAATACCATGGGGAAATAGTTTTACTTTGTGTAATGACTCATCCATTCCCAGTCTCTATTCAAGCCTAAGTTAATTGTATCCAGTTTGCAAATTAATTCCAATTCAGCAGTCTCTCGTCGGAGTCTGTTTTTGAAGTTTTTTTGTTGAAGGATAGCCACTCTTAGGTCTGTGATCGAGTGACCAGAGAGATTGAAGTGTTCTCCAACTGGTTTTTGAATGTTATAGTTCTTGACGTCTGATTTGTGTCCATTCATTCTTTTACGTAGAGACTGTCCAGTTTGGCCAATGTACATGGCAGAGGGGCATTGCTGGCACATGATGACATATCACATTGGTAGATGCGCAGGGGAACGAGCCTCTGATAGTGTGGCTGATGTGATTAGGCCCTATGATGGTATCCCCTGAATAGATATGTGGACAGAGTTGGCAACGGGCTTTGTTGCAAGGATAGGTTCCTGGGTTAGTGGTTCTGTTGTGTGGTGTGTGGTTGCTGGAGAGTATTTGCTTCAGATTGGGGGGCTGTCTGTAAGCAAGGACTGGTCTGTCTCCCAAGATCTGTGAGAGTGATGGCTCGTCCTTCAGGATAGGTTGTAGATCCTTGATGATGCGTTGGAGAGGTTTTAGTTGGGGGCTGAAGGTGATGGTTAGTGGCGTTCTGTTATTTTCTTTGTTGGGCCTGTCCTGTAGTAGGTGACTTCTGGGTACTCTTCTGGCTCTGTCAATCTGTCGGAGAACACTAGCCATCACCTTCAGCCCCCAACTAAAACCTCTCCAACGCATCATCAAGGATCTACAACCTATCCTGAAGGACGAGCCATCACTCTCACAGATCTTGGGTGACAGACCAGTCCTTGCTTACAGACAGCCCCCCAATCTGAAGCAAATACTCTCCAGCAACCACACACCACACAACAGAACCACTAACCCAGGAACCTATCCTTGCAACAAAGCCCGTTGCCAACTCTGTCCACATATCTATTCAGGGGATACCATCATAGGGCCTAATCACATCAGCCACACTATCAGAGGCTCGTTCCCCTGCGCATCTACCAATGTGATATGTCATCATGTGCCAGCAATGCCCCTCTGCCATGTACATTGGCCAAACTGGACAGTCTCTACGTAAAAGAATGAATGGACACAAATCAGACGTCAAGAATTATAACATTCAAAAACCAGTTGGAGAACACTTCAATCTCTCTGGTCACTCGATCACAGACCTAAGAGTGGCTATCCTTCAACAAAAAAGCTTCAAAAACAGACTCCGACGAGAGACTGCTGAATTGGAATTAATTTGCAAACTGGATACAATTAACTTAGGCTTGAATAGAGACTGGGAATGAATGAGTCATTACACAAAGTAAAACTATTTCCCCATGGTATTTCTCCCTCCCACCCCTCCCCCCACTGTTCCTCTGATATTCTTGTTAACTGCTGGAATTAGCCTACCTGCTTGTCACCATGGAAGGTTTTCCTCCTTTCCCCCCTCCTGCTGCTGGTGATGGCTTATCTTAAGTGATCACTCTCCTTACAGTGTGTATGATAAACCCATTGTTTCATGTTCTCTGTGTGTGTGTGTGTATATAAATCTCTCCTCTGTTTTTTCCACCAAATGCATCCGATGAAGTGAGCTGTAGCTCACGAAAGCTTATGCTCTAATAAATTTGTTAGTCTCTAAGGTGCCACAAGTACTCCTTTTCTTTTTGCGAATACAGACTAACACGGCTGCTACTCTGAAACCTTCAATTTTAAACTACTTCTTAACATGTATATTGTGTTCAGGAAATAGCATGTGCTATACTAGCCTTTTTTTTTAAAAGGCGCAACTGGGATTTTTGAATAGTTACCAAATCTTTAGGCCTATTTCCATAAAGAGACTTTTGGAGAAAAAACAGCTTCCTAATAAAACTTTATAATTTTGAAGCCACAATTCTCAGGATTATTTAGACTGCTATGTTTTTTAAGGATTTTTAGTGCTAATATTCTTTGGCATTTACTGTGCTGACATATGAGAAGGGCATTACAATGAAAGTGGAGTGTATTTGTTCCCCTTGCAACTAAGGACAAAAGGGTCAGAGAAAGTGCTTTAGCTGCTTCGTTTTATCCATTCTGTTTTGTTATGAGAAAGTTGCTTTCAGCCAACTCTGCTCAGCCCAAAGCCCTGTTTAGACATAAGAGTCATATCTCACTGATCCAGCTACTCCCAGCTTGCATTGGCTTTGCCCTCCACTGGTGTCTTGTGGTTGTGAAATGAATCACTAAGGCTCATGCCAGTTTGACAGAGAGCTTAAAGCAGCTCAGCAAGTCAGAGTTAGACTAAATGTGTTAGGGCACACTGGGTCTGATGTGTTAAACTTTTGGCTGTGCAGCTCAGCATCTTAATTGTGTTTCTGCTCTTTACAAGCTGCTACATTCACAGAATTGGTTCCTAATTTTTTTTTTCATCTGGCTAATAAGATTTTTTTCAGAGCTTAAAAGCCACATGGGCTTGAAAGGAAGCCTCCATTAGTTGCTTAAGAAAGATATTCCTCGATTTCTGCAGTGATTTGGGCAACTGTCACATTGACCTATAAAATCATTGTAAATGTTGCTGGATCATCCTCAGGGAGGACAACCTGCCCTTTTAGCTGGGAAGAAAAATAATACTTTACACTTATAACAGAAACTTTCATCTGAGGATATAAAAGTGCTTTAAAATAATTAGTAGTTCTCGTAATGGTATTATAATGCTGAACACTTAATATAATGCTTTTTACCTCAAAGGGCTTCCTGTGGTTGGGTATCCTCTCCATTTTACCTCAGGGAAAACTGAGGCACAGAGCCATTAAATTATTTACCGTCAGAGTCTGAGGTGGATCTGAGACTAGAAGCCTGTTCCACGGACTCCCAGACCTGTCTCCTATTTATTGCACTCCTTCCCTCCCAACAGCTTTTTTTTTTCCATTCCAAATTTTATTGAGGTCACATTAAAACCAGAACAGTTAAGTTTCGCCGTTCACTTCTTAGAAACTAGGGCACAGAGAATTCAAGTAACTATCCCAGGGTTATGCAGTAAGAACCCAGTTCTGCATTGAGCTCCACAGTGATCCTAATGGAGTCAGTATCGGGATCAGTGTCTCCATCAGGAATATAACTGAGAAATCTTGACCCCTAGGCTTCAACTGTAACAATTAGCCAAGACTTCCTTCCAAGACTTATTCCTCCAGATAGCATAAAATAGTAGATTAGTAAAATATTACACATAAAAAATTAATCCCCTAAATGTGCAAGATTAATTTGTTTGAGTCCTGTAACAGGAGCTACTGAGCAGTGGCATACTGTACAAGATGTAAAAATGTTTTCAACAGACATCATTTTATCTTTTTAAGGTAAATGACTAAATACAGAGAGATGGTGATGAAAAATGGTTTACTGCAGTGATATGATGTAGTCAGGAATTGTGGTAAGGCTTTTCACTGGATGATTAATTATTCTTTAAACAGCAAATAGAATTATTTTTGGATTGATTTTTTTTGGGGGGGACAGAATCAGTAGATAACATTAAGTGTGTGTATATGTATATATGTGTTCTTAAAGTGGCATGGAATGAAAATTAAACAAGTTCCAGAAGTCGGTTTGAAGGTCATCTTCACATCTTTTTTAGATATAAAGCTCAATACATCCAAAATCATGTCTCCTGAAGCTAGGAGTATGACTTTTGACACAGTGTAAAATGTGAATTCATAGAATAATAAACTCAAGAGTTAACAAGCCCAAGTTATCCCAGCTTTGGACTGGAGCAGTAGAAACTAATTGTGTTTACCAGCATCTGCGTCTGAGTCACACTTCTTAAACGTCCAGCTCTAGTCACATTCATCCTTCCAAGATGGGATCATGTTAAAGCCCCACTGCTGAGATTTGCCTTGCAAACTATGTTGAAGACTGATATTCACACACACATATGCTAAGTTAAAATAACTGTAGTTATCAGGAAAGCTAACAAGATCTAAGAAATTCAGAGTTCAGGCTAAAACTCTGCCTTTAACCGTGCCCTTTGGACCTTAATTTTTGCATCTTTTACTTTATGGTAGGTGAGATTTCTAATGGTTCTGAGGTTCCCTGATATAGCATAGTATCAGGTCCATTCTCTAGTCATAGTGGAATAAATTAATTCCTTTGTACCCAGGCTCAGATTGTTGATGAAAGATACATTGGAAACTGTCATTGTGAAAGGATTAATGACAGATGACAGTGTGATTCTTATTTAGAGTAAGTAACCTCTTCTGGGCTCTGGCAGTGTAAAGAGTCCCTAAAATTTGTGTAAATTTACAGTTATGCCTGTGTTATGATTCCTTTATGCTACCTTAGCATAAATGAGAATCAGGCTCTTAGTCTTAATTCCAATTTCCTGCCTTTGGGAGGAGATGGGAGAGTAAGGGCTAATATTTTAACTTTTTTGCTGTTTGTTCCCCCCGCCCTTCACTGTTACATTTAATCTCTACTGGAAATGCACTAAATCAGAGTTTAGACACACTTTAAAATTTCTCCTTTCTAGACCATGGTCCTGTTGCAGTTTGTTTTGTAGGGAAATACTGGTTCATGAGTAATAAAGTTGCTTAATCATACAGAAGATTCTGACAGTGATTTATTTACAAGGAGGACAATCAGGGATGTTCTACCACTCTAAATTATATCGTCCCTTCTTAATATGTTCAACCATTTCTAGGAAATGTAATATATTTCTTCTTTCTTCTTCTATATAGTATGGGGGAGACCCTCACCTTGTGTAAATTGATTTAAATGAGCCTGTGACCATTTACACTAGCTGAGGATCTATCCCAATATCTTTTTGTGATTTGCATGATCATTTGCCAAATATATTATGAATGACAGAATCATACAGGTTAGAGATAGAAAAGACCTACTAGGTGTCTAGCTCAACTCCCCATCAATGCAGGGATTTTCGCACTGTACTTTTACTCATATTTTATCCAGTCTAGTCTTAAATGTTTCAAGTGATGGGTCTTTCCATGGCAGATTATTCCACAACCTAATATAGTCCACCATCAGGAAGTTTTCAATGAAATTTCTCACGTGTTCCCTTTCTTAATCTCATCCCATTGCTTTTCCTGATATTGCCTTGTACTGTCCAAAATAATTCCTCTTTCTACTTGTTGTTTACATCCTTCAGATATGTGTAGACTCTTGTCATGTTCACCCTGCCACCCCCCCCAAAAAAGTGTTTAAAAGAATTTTATAAATATATCTTGACTAATCTTTCCTTATCTGTCCTCAATAATTATAATGCTGTTCTCAGAATTCCCGCCTGTTTGTCAATTTTTCTAGTAATGAGGTCCCCAGAAATTAACCCACTTTTCCAGATGTCATACAGGAAAGGGCTATTTTCTGCTTGCCCAATAATGTTTTGCTGATATAACCTAAAACTGTTTTACTGTATTATTCTCTAGTGCTACTGCAGTAGAACTCTCATATGTAATTTAATTTCCAATATCACCTCTATCTCTACTCACCAGGTTTCTCCCTCCCATTGCATGAATATTCCCATCTGGGTTTTGGATTATTTCTCTCTCTATGCGAAATAGTCACACAAATTCAAGACTTCAGTGTAGTTTCCCAGGTGCACTAGGCATTTCAACAATAAATCAGTGCCTCCTGTGGCAGAAGGAGAAACTGAGCTTTTTTTGCATTCCATATGCAGGGATAGCTTACCATTTTCCACCCTCAAACTCCCAAATCCTGCATACTATCACAAGCAAACTTTAGAAGAGAAAAATTAATCATTCAGGGTTCTTGGGAGGGTCCAAAGTTCTAGTGTTCACAGTTACCCTGGCCAATATCTGTACTATAAGCTTACATGACATGCAACCACAAGCTGCCAAAATATCACTGAATTTATTTTCACATTTGACCTAGCCCAAATTTGAACTAGGTTATCTGTGGGTGATGGTCTAATGCACAGCCACCCAGCCCAGCCCTCTGTTCCTTATTGTTTGGCTAGGATGGCATTATAATTTGATGTAATGTAGATGTGACAGTGTTGATTTAGACAAGCCAGCATGCCAGAACATGACTCAAGGCAATAATTTGAGTTTGGGAGTCAGCACAGTGACTTCTTCCTCCAGTGTAGTACACTGCCAGCTACACTCTTGTAAACAGATTCTTCTTGGAGCTTAGAATGGACTGGTTCAGAGGAAGGCTACAGAGGGACACTGTGTGCTTTTAGTTAACAAGACACTTCACACTCAGTTCTGTGAGTGTGATGTTCATCCATGATTTTGAAAGGAGAAAATAGTAGTGGGTTATAAGGCCTCATCCAAAGCCCATTCATGTCAATAGAAAGACTTCCATTGATTTAAATAGGCTTTGGATCAGGCTCAAAGAGACTGTCACTTCTAGATAACAAATTGGAATCCAGCCTCGGTTGGTAATAATGAAAACATTTTATAGTCTGGTTTCTGTTGAAATGGAGCTTAGTAGCATTAGTCCAATTCAAGGTGGACAATGGGCCATATTACAAAAACTACTAACACAATGGGCACTGGTTGCCAGATCAATCTCAACAGTGAGGCTAAAGTCTGAATGGGCATGGAAACTGAGCTAACCTCTCAATTCTAGATGTTCATCTTCTTCCAGATCAGAATTGAGGCAGTTGGTGACTATATAGCATACGAATTATTGTACTAACCTGCTGATTGACTGTGAACTTCTGTTTTAGGGCTTTCAATCTGACACATTTCACAAGCACTAAAATTAGAGTTTCTTGAAATATTTTTGATGAAAAGTGAGTGTATGGGTCGTTCTTGTTTTGTTTTTCTTAAACCAGTTTACGAGTGCCCACTCTAGGGGGTTACACTTATTTAACTGGTTTCTAAACTGATTTAATGAAATCAGTACACAAACGATGTGTAAACAAGCCCTGAGTTTCCAGGGCCCATGCATTGGTCTCAAGTCATCTGGGAGCATGCTCATATGATGGTCTCCTCTGAGACATGCTAATGATAGAATCAGAATGAAATCAAAGAAATTGTGGAAAAAGCTGATTGCTGGGAAAATAGCAATTAAACTTTGCTCCGTGGTGTGCAGACCACTATTTGTCTGAGTAAAGGGCTTCTGGCAAAATTTGCCCCATGTAATTGTGTTCAGAAAGTAGACCTGTTGGAATAGCTAAACTGAGACTGATGCACTGTGGGATGGTAGTGGGAGTAATATTTTTGCCATGGAGACTATTACACTAGTAATCCCTATCCACTCTGGCACTGCCCCAGTGAGATTGGTATGGTAGAGGACAACACAGCAATTAACTTTGCTCTGTGCAATCTAATCCAAATAGTAACTGGAACACCTGTCCTCCACTGGAAGCATTTCTATGTGCACGCGCAAAGTGTGTTACAGGAGTTTTAGGGGGATGTAATGGGGTGTACAAACCCTACACTGGAATGGAAGAGGTAAAGAAGTTTCTCTCAGACAGGCAGGTCTGGGCCAAGCAGCTGGGCCACGCCATGCCTGCAATGCATGCACAGGCTGGAGGAGGAGCTTAAAAGGGGAACTGAATAGCTCACATGCAGGCAGCCAGTGGAGGTGAGAAGACCTATACTCTGGATCTCTACAGAAGAAACACTGAGAGGGCCACCTGCCCACTGATGGTCTAAACAACCTGCCAGGAATGTTGCTTAGGGAAAAGGATTCTGGACATTTGCAAGGTCAAAGACTTCTTACCAGTTTTTGCTTTTCCGTCCTGCTTAGGGAGTCTGGTGGACGTGATCCAGGGAGGCAGCCACGTAGCACTCCAGGGTGCAGAACTCAGATGCGTACCTTTTGGGCCCTGGCTTGGAACCTGGTGAAGAGTCTAAACTTGGGTTCCTCCATTCACCCCATGCTGGGGATGGAGGCAAAAAGCCTGTCCTTGATAGTAGAGACCATAGGCGCCAACTTTCAGCTTTCCCTGGGAGTGTTCCACTCCTGCTTGGCTCAAAGACCCCTCCCCCACTCCACCTCTTCCCACCCCTGCTTTACCCCCTCTCCCGAGGCTCCACCTGCTCCCCTGAGTGTGCTCTACCCTCACTCCACCTCTTCCTGTCCCCACTCCTCCCCCTAGCACCTCCTACCTGATGCCAAACAGCTGATCAGTGGTGGGCGAGAGATGCTGGGGCAGGAGGGGAAGGAGATGATCAGCAGGTGGCTGCTGATGGGTGCTGAGCACCCACTATTTTTTTTTCCATAGGTGCTCAAGCCCCAGAGCTACTGCGGAGTCTCATAGACTTTAAGGTCAGAAGGGACCATTATGATCATCTAGTCTGATCTCCCGCACAATGCAGGCCACAGAATCTCACCCACCGACTCCTGCGAGAAACCTCTTACCTATGTCTAAGCTAATGAAGTCCTCAAATCGTGGTTTAAAGACTTCAAGGTGCAGAGAATTCTCTAGCAAGAGACCCATGCCCCACGCTACAGGGTCGGCACATATGGTAGAGACTCGGGACTCGGAAGACTCCATATCCCAGAGAGTCCCAACTCTGGGACTTTGGTCAGGTAAAGCCTGAAACCCTTTGCTGGGCAGCAGAACTAGCATTTGTTGGACTCTTTACATATGCCAGAGGGGGGTGACACAATTTGTGACCCCGATGGAGGGCTAAGTCAAAGGGCTGGTCTACACTACACAGTTAGGTCGACATAAGGCAGCTTATGTCAACCTAATTATGTCGGTGTTTACACTACAGCCTTCCTCCCACTGATATAAGTGCCTGTGGCAGGGTGCTGCTAGAGGGGCCTTAATCAGCTCCTTCCACTCCAGCCCCAATCAGAAGGATTGGATTGGGGCTGGGTAGATAGCCTGCTTGCCTGGTAACTGAGCACACCTGCCAACCTCCTTAGCAGGAACTATAAGGCTGAAGAGGAAGTGAGAGCAAAAGGGGGGGTGGAGACCAGGAGGGTAAAGTGAGACTCGGAGGGAGGTGGGAGTCGGTAGTCGGTAGTCTCCTAGTCTGTTGCTGGCCAGGCCTGTGGTAGACCAAGCTGTTGTAAAAAGCCTGTACTGTATATAGTTGGAAACTGGTAGTGGGGATTTGATCACAAATAAAGAGCACGGGTGTGGCAGCCACCTGCCCTGTCCCTGACTCTCTGAGAGGAGCAGGAGAAGGGCTGAACCGGGGGGGCACGGCGTGTGCCCCATTACAGTGCCCTACTATACCGGCATAATAACTCCATCTCCATGAGAAACATAAGGCTTATGTTGGTGTACTGAGGGCGATGCAGTGTCTATGGAGACACTGCGTCCCATACTTCAGTTGTCTTGTCAATTTCACGGCAGAAGCCATGGAGTTGACAAAAAAGCCAGGCAGCTAGAGCCCAGCTGCCCTCCACTGACCTGGAGAGCTGAGTGATGGGACCCTGTTCCTGGCTGGGAGCTGGGGTGAGACATCTGCGGGGGGCTGGGAGCTGGGGTGAGAAGCATGAGTGCATTTCACCCTCACACACACACTAGTGAGTCATGAAATTGACAAGGCTGCCGGGCTCCTGGCAGGGAGTGGGTAAGGGGGGTCAAGAAGCCAGGGCACCTAGACCCTGCTCGAAAGGGCGAGAAACCCCAGGCTTCATTCACTCCCTGCATGGAATGAGAAGCAGAGTGTGGGGAGCATGCCGGGAGCCTGTGGGGACACCGGGCTCTCAGCTCCCTATACTGCCCCTCTTAGGTCAGTGTAAGTACTCTTGGTGAGAATGCACACCACCGACCCAAGGAGGGTAGTGTGGTCATGCACCACACAGTAATTACCGTGGTGGCTGTAAATTGACCTAGATTGACTTAGGTTTGTAGTGTAGTCATACCCACAGAAGGGGACAGTACAGGGTGGAGTGATAGCCTTGCTTGATCACTAGGTGGCACAAGCTGGAAGCAGACTCCTTCACGGGGCCAAGTGGTGGTTAGCATGCCATACTGGGTCAGACCATAGTCTATCTCACCCAGTATCCTGTCTCTGACAGTGGCCTATACCTGAGCTCAAGCGGGAGTGTACAAAACAGGACAATTATAGTGTGATCCACCCCGTCTTCCATTCCTGACTTCTGGTAGCATGGGTGTGCATCCCTGACCATCTTGGTTCCAGTGGAATGTAGCTCTCATGAAAAGTCACCATTATGGAAGGAGATGCAGTCTTTCAGGAATGTAGGGACAGTTGTGTGGAAGGCACTGAACACCATATAATGGAGAGTCAGTTCAGAGTTTGGAGCAGAGGAATGAAATGTTTGTTCACAGAGTCCTGTATTGCTAAGCAGGTGGGCTGCTGCGCTTTGTACCAGTTAGAGCTTATTTAGGATCCTAGGTTTCATTCCACTGAAAATCAATGGAACTGCAGCTAGGTAAGTCACTTATGTGCTTTTGAACATTTTATGCACAATGAATTTCAGTGACCAAACCACGTGACTGTATAGATCACCCATTCCAAATCTGTGTATGATAAGATGGGATGCAATCTATTGTGCAGTCATGACCAAATATTGTGAGGCTAGCTTTAAAATCCAGAGAAGGGCAGCACTGGGTGGACAAATTCTTCAAAAGGCTTTCCTGTCCCCATTAGCGTCACCTCAGTCTTGCTGTGTTCAGCTTTAACCAGCTGCTTTTGCAGGTGCTGATTTAAGTTAGGCATGGAGAAAGCTGGGAAGTGGTGCTGTTTGTGTTTGATATCTAGAAGGTGTAAAATATGGTACCATCGATGTACTGATGGCATTTCGGATATTATTGTCTCACCACCAATTCCAACAGCACATGTAGGTATGAAATAATTTGCGAGTGAGGATTGAACCTTGGGATGCCATAGAAGAGAACTCTGACAGTGGAGGAACAGTTGCCCTTGGTTTGGTCTCTGAGGCATCATTGTGCTAGATATACATCATGAAAAGACAGTCTCTGTCCCAAAAAACTTACTGTGAAAAGGAGGAAGTCATCCACCAAAACAAGTGCTATCTGTGCTATTCCAAGCACACTGATTACTACCTTCCTTAGTCTAATACAAATCCTTACTCATGCTCTCTCAGGCAACCCAAGCATTGAAGTCAATGAGAATGTTGTTTAATAATGGGGTTCAGGATTTGGCCTTCTTCAGCTGACTATGATATCGGAAGGCTTCAGAGACACAAAAGGGACAGAGCTAAAAGTTTGGGCTTGTTCAAATCCAGGGGTTTAGTTCAGAGTATTATATAAAGATAGTCTGGTGGCAAAGTTCAGATCAAATCTTGATCCAAGGTCAGCGGTGTCTGGAACTGGAGTTTTGACCAGTCTCTGTTAAGAGTTAATAATCTCTTTACCTCTAAAAAATCTGTATCCTCCACTGCTGCTGTTATGTGCAACATATTTTTTTAATTTTAGAGAATAAGCAGTGTAATAAATATGTAAGTTTAAACTCTTCAGTTTAACTTCTGCAAATATCTCCAGGGAGAGATTCTACCCATCTCTCAGTGTGTGTTCATGCAGGGTTTATGTCCTGATAAATTAATTCAGTTACAAGTAAGAGCTGTGATTATCAATCAGACTCCGATTTATCTTGATGAATAGTGCTAACATTCCTGAATCTGATGTGAGGGGTTCCTTTTGCTTTCAGCAACAACTAGGGTAAAGGGACACTGAGCATTTAAAGAAAACCACGTTCAGGTTTTTTATTATAAAACCTGAAGACATTGGTAAGCCTGAAAGGCTTTCCTGGAGGCTTCCCAAGCCTGGAAAGTCCCGGGATTACCAATCTAAAAGTGCAATTTACACTCTCTCTCATTTCTAGTTGCAGCCACTGGCAAACAGATTCTGTCCAAACTAAGGAATGGATCTCTTCCTAACATTCCTTCAGAGTCATTGAGTTCCAAACCTTTTTTAGAAAGACTGAACTTGTAATGCTTCCAACTGTAAATACATGATAGATGGATACCAGACACCTGTTACCTAATTCCTTGCCAGGTTTTTCAATTTTAAATTGCATTAGATGCTTGTTGAGTGGACTCCTTGTAACTTATTAGCTGTTGCATGTATGGGAAAGGGCTGAGGATGAGAGTGGCAAAAAAGGTCTATTGTCTGAGATATCAGAGAAAAGCAATACCCCCACTCCATTTTTCAGAGTAAATTGCTGAAATCTGAAGAGACATCTGGTCATAATTCTTCTGTTGAAACATATATCATGCATGGAAATGATTTACATCAGGTGAAATTCCACTCAGTTACACCAATATGATTCCAGAGTAACTCCATTCAAGCTAATGGATTTATACCAGAATTACCTTTGTGTAACTGAGTGGGTCTTGGTCGATCAACTAATTATTATGATCCTCTCTAATGTGAAAATATACAGTGTATATAACAAAACTGGATATACAATATACACCTAGGTAAAGAAACATGTAGGAAACAGTGACAAGTTGCCCTAAGGATCACCTCTAATAATACGTAATTCACTGTCTTAACTGGCCTCTAAGTGTCACACAGGTTATTATTATTTGTATTACAGTAGTTACTATAGGCTGCAACTGAAATCATTGTACTAGGCATGGTACAAACACATAGTTAAAAACCGTCCCTGTCCTGAAGAGCTTATCCTCTAAATAGATAGGAGGTTTTTAGTAGAATTCTATTGTAATTTTACTTCTAATAGGCAACCAGTTTTTGCTGACACATTTGGAAGTTGCTTGAGAGGCTTGCACTGTAAATGCTTGAGGCCCCGATGCTAGCAGGTCACTTTGTGGTGTAGATTTCTGAGCTATGCAGAGCCCCATTGAGGGATCTCAACAGCCACTTCCGAAGTTTTGAAAGCTCTGTGTCCATTTGTAGTTAATGCTTCACTGAGCATGGTTAAACTTGTACAGAGTGAGTATTTTTCAACTTTGGAAGCTATTGTTCTAGTGAGTTCCTCCCGAGGATGGCCCTAAGCTCAGGATCAGAGCAAAGATTTTGGTCTGTCTCCATTTGTCATGGAGATAGGGAATGCCCACTGTGAAGACACTCAGTCATGGAGAGGCCTAGAAAAAAAATTCACAGGTAAGACCACCTTTTCCCAACTCTCAGATGTCATTGTACAGTAACTGTTTTTAAAGGAAGCCCCCTTTTGGCACAGATTGGCATCTTTATCAGACAATAAGCATTTTTGGTTGGCCTTGCCTGTTTTTTAAACCGCATCCATAGGCGTAGTTTGACTTCTATATTTGGGGGGGTAGCTCCAGTCAGACCAATGGGGTTGCATATTCATTCTGTGCCTGCTTGAGGCTTGCAGTTTGGAGGAGCAATGCCCCCCACCCCCCGAAACTAAACCCCATGACTGCATTTTATGATATTTTATCATTTCAGGAGGTGTGGTACATGTCCCTCACCGACACACCTCACCCTCAATATTACATTTTGTACATAAAGGTACCTCACTTGTTAAAACTGAGCGAGATGGAAAAATGAAGTGTATTAATAAACAGTGTGTGCTATTGAAACAGGACAAGGTGTACAGCGAATTATTCTACTCATACTCCATAAAGTTACATGACTACTGGTTTATACTAACTGTAAGGCACTTTTTAGCTGAAAGTGTTTTAACTTTGCCCAGCATGTGTTTAGCTGTTTAATTTTCTTTGCTGTTAAAGTCCATCTCATTTCTGAGCTACTGGTATGCCCTTAAATGTGCTAGCCTCCATAGAAAAAATAGCTCTAGAAGACTTAATTAAGTAATTGTTCAGTTCCAGACACAAAGGCCCCTTGGACTGCTCCTAAACGACTCTTGGCACAAAGCTATGTTTAAAGCTGTTTTTCCTTTAGCACGAATTAAAAAGAAAATCTATTTATTTGTGTAGGTATTATGTTTTCAGTGGTATAGCAGCCATTGCTCCTTTTCATCTCTCTAAGAACATGTAAGATTGTCTATGCTAACAAAGAATGCAAGCTATCATCTGTAATCAGTTGAAATATCTACTACTCAAATTCCAGGTTTCCTTTGATTTATCAATGTCACATTTCACATTACAGCACCCCACTGTCCATTTTCTTCATTTCCTTTCTAATTATGGCTTCTCAGCTCAGTAATTTGCTGTTGCGCCTTTTTTTGAAGTCTTGTTTTTAGTTTATTCAGCAAAGTGGAAGAGTAACATAAAGGGCAGGCTTTGTGATCGAAAAGTTGTGCAAAAGCTCCCCCCCAACACTTTTTTAGTTGTGGATGAGTGTAGAAAAGCTGGATCGTTTAACGCTGTATGAGCTAAAAGGGAACATTGTTTCTGGCTTTTATATGAATAGCACATCTTCCAAACTGTTAACTGTTGTTGTAGATGACTTGCAGTCTCGTTAAAAAAAAAAATGCCACTCTTTCATTCAGTAGTGTTTAAATAGGAAAAAAAAATGTGGATTTATGAAAGTTTTGTATTGAAAGCTTCTTCTGTGGTCCCCTGCATATTCTCTACATCGTTCTGAATCTTACAAATTCATTATTTAGTGCTCATCCTTCACCTGAGAGATATTAGTCAAATCCAGTATTTTGGCCATATATACAAAGAGAGACTCACAGAAAACACACTCTTACACACACTATGGAAAATATGCACAAATATGTGTTCTTTCTTCCACCTACGTACACAAAACAAAACATTTTTCTTGCTCACACACACACACACACACACACACACACACACACACACACACACACACAGAGAGAAAACAGTCTTTGAAAGCAGTTATGGACACCATATAAGATTTTTACACTATATAGAAAATACACATACAGAGACACACAAAAATAATACATAGCTTTATATATTGCTTTTCATCAGTAGATCTCAAAGCGCTTGTTCTCTCTTATGCATGTTCGCTCACACACATACACACAATGCAGTACAACGGAGCAAACTTCTGTTTAATTCATTTGCACTGTGCTCTTCACACCTGTGCAGGCATAACTCAGGACAAAATCTTGGTCCTATTGAACTCAGTGGGAGTTTGCCTTAGTAAAGACTGAATCAGGGCCGGGGCCCTATAGCAGTAAAAACAACTATTGTAGGTACCATAGGTAGGTTCCACACATCCATTTCCTTTTTTACTACTTCTGAAACATAGTGTACATACTTGGAAGTTAGCATTTTGTGCTTAGTTCACTCGAGCAAAGCAATTCAGCTCTCTTTGAGTGTGCAGTAAAGAAGCAGGGTGACTCACCAGTGGTAACTATTATTGACAGCACTTCAGGGCTTAAAGGACATGGCAGAGCAATATCTTTTCAAATCTGTGCAGGAGATTTCTACCTACTCGTCCTAATTTCAAAATCCAGTGGTATTTTTTTTTTTTAAAATCTAGACTCTCATCTGGTCATCGTATTGCACCAACCTTCACCGAGTACTGATATGTTAAAGCTGATCCTCTCCATGCTGCCATTTGCAAGATGAACTGCACACAACCTTTCTACTGAGCAGGTCTGGGTTTAGAATGAAGTCGCAAAAATAACGTGGATTTTCTAGTGTCTACTTTTGCAAAACCTACATATAATTAATATAAATGTGATAAAAGCTGATTATAGACAGTCATAGTCCATCCTTAGCCCCTGATCTTATCCGGGGGGGTCAACCTTAAACAGTGGCTTGGAGAGGAGGGATTTTCCCCAAATGAGATTCCTCCCGTGTTGGAGACCCCAAAGCAGAATGAGGGGTGAGGACAGAAATTTCCCGTTCACAAGCTCTTAGGTAACTTGCTTTACAATGTGTTTTATTTGATAGGAGACTTGGTCCATGCAGAGGAATTACTCCTGCGTTAGTGTTACAGGAGTTCTGTGCACGTCGCTAGATGTGAGCAAGTATTGTCAAGAGCAATGAGCAGCTGAGCTACGGGGTGGCAGCCATGTCCTGGGCAGCTCTACAACACCTCATTATGGAGTTTGAAAATGGGGAGGGGAGGGGATTCAGTACCTTAGACAAGATGATAAAAAGACTGACCCACTTTGGAATTTATAGGACTGATTGTGCCATCACTTGTACTCCTATTTAACACTGGGGCATTCTTGACTAGTGATGTGCTATCAATATTTTAACAAAGGGGCTACTACAAAAATGCCCCCTCTTGGCCTATACTTAGATCAAGTATCTTGGGGGCAGATGGGCAGAGAAGTAGGGTTGAGGGACTGGGGAATCTATTCATTTCCCACCATTTAAGATCAATTACTCATAAAATCACAGAGCCAAGAAAGAAGGCAACACAACTTGGCAAACAAACTTGTATGACATGCTCTATGCTCCTGCTGAAACATTCAGGGCAGGAAGCAGAGCTCCTAGATCAGCACCCTCTGGGGGCCCATATATTATAAGAGATGTCTGCCTATATATTAATAGTTAAGGTGTCAGTAGATGGTGCTCAAGGAATATGTGGCATTGTTCCTGAGTTTTGAAAGTCCAATAAAACCTATTGTTGTGCACTGGAAATGTCTCTGTGCGGCTCTTTACCTCAGCACTTAACACCACAGGGCTATTTCTTCCTGCCCTTTTGGCTGGTGATGCAGGCTTGTCATATCACCAAACTGAGGGCTGGTGGCTGCTGTATGGGGTTAATGAGGAGAGGAATGCTTCGAGGCAACAATGACGAAGGAGAGAATGAAGCACATGTGAGGGAAGTGAAGGTATCTTCCACAGGGAGCATGGTTTGAAGATCCTTTTGATTTGGTGTAATCAGGCACATTCCAAAGATAAAATATTGTTCCTCAGAAATGTATTTATGAGCCCTGAGGTTAAGAGTCATAGCTAGCTGGGATGATTTAGCAGTATCTAGAGAGAGGGTGAAGTTCATGAGAGGCTGAGAAATCACCTAAGCGCTCCGCGCAGTATGAAAATTAGTATAGCACATACTCGTTATGATATTTCCTTATGAAGTGAGCAACCATATCCTTTCTCTCAGAATGCCTTGTATTTTAGATTAAGGGAAATCGCAGAACAAGAAAGGAGCGCACAGAGTGTATATTCTAAATAACATGCTGCATCGACTCTACCTTGCGAAATGGCAGCTGCCCCAGTTGATAGACTTCTTGGAAATGTAAAGGAGCAGAGCAAACAGTTCTAACGAATACACCACAATGTGTGTTTTTTAACAAGGATTTGGCATCCCTGTATGGGTTGTGTGAGATCCCTAGCACAGGGGGCTGGGGCACATGACTTAGGAGGAGAGGCTAAGGGAACTGGGGTTATTTAGTCTGCAGTTTAGAGAAGAGTGAGGGGGGATTTGATAGCAGCCCTCAACTATCTGAGGGGGGTTCCAAAGAGGATGGAGCTCAGCTGTTCTCAGTGGTGACAAATGACAGAACAAGAAGCAATGGTCTCAAATTGCAGTGGGGGATGTCTAGGTTGAATATTAGGAAACACTATTTCACTAGGAGGGTGGTGAAGCACTGGAATGGGTTACCTAGGGTTACCTCCTTAGAGGTTTTTAAGGCCCAACTTGATAAAGTCCTGGCTGGGATGATTTATTTGGTGGTGGTCCTGCTTTGACTAGAAGACCTCTTGAGGTCTCTTCTAACCCTAATAGTCTATGATTCAAGAATGCAAGCAGATCCCCATTTAGGGCCTGTTACAAAGCCCATTGAAGTAATTGGAAATAATGCCATTGGGCTTTGGTTCAGAACACTGAAACTGGGGTGCTTTGCCAGAACCACATGCCCACAGTTCTAGTTGTTATAAATTATTTTGTTAAATTATGCTATCAGGGGTCAATCCTTTATGTGCTGGCCAGGGAAACTGAGTGAGAGCCCTGTTAACCAGAACTGTGTTCAAACATGATTCTAGCTAACGCTAACAACGTGTGTAGACTGAGTCCAGGTGCCTGAACCAGTGACACTAGTGGAAAAGAGAGAAAGTGATCCTGGAGGAAACTAGGAGAGAATCTTTATGAAGTGACTGTTCTTAACAAGTCAGAAATGACAAGTGGAGGGAATAAAAACAAAAGAGAAGAAAATCGAAAATAAAAGGTACAACAGCAATCAAGGTATTTAGCTACCTTAGAATTCATAGTCACTAGCATCTAAAAGAGAACTTTGGGGTGTCTTTTTCCCCATTGGCTCTTTAGAGCCTCTTCCTCAGCTTCACTCCCTGTAATTTATTTTCTCTTTCCACCCCACCCTTCCACCACCTTAAAATTACCCTTCCTGTGAGGGAGAAGAAAATACCAAATGATGTCTAAGACCTGGTCTCATATCATGTCCCCTCACCTTGATCCCTCTAGTGCACTAAAAATACCAGCTTCAATGACCTGCTTATTTCCATCTCACATTTTTCTGTGCTGTCTTTACATGTGTTTGTGGAACACATAGTACAATGGTGCCTAGATCCTGATTGGAGTACTTGGAACTCTTTGCACTAACAAACCCATTTAGTTTGGTTATTATTAATATTAATAAATGAGCTGCCATCACCCACCTCTAAATTTCCCAGTGTGTCCTGGCTTTGATGTATCTCTTAGGTTGTAATCTGTTGGGCAGGACCTCTCTTTACTTAGTGCCCTGTATAGAAGCACAGCATGGGTATTAAACAGATAGATAATAGTTAATCTGCATTCCTGATTAATACCCTATATTAAAGGGAAATAAGGATACTGTGAGTGTTTTATGAATTGTGGCTGCTGAATACTTTCTGTCTGTTCTAGAGTCCCAATATCCTTCAGCGTTATGTGTATTCCATGATGATCATGTGTGTTTTATAGTGTGTCCTTGCCTTTTAACTATTGTTAGTATAAGAGTGAAGTAAACAGAAGTTTCTATGTGTTAACCCAATGAAGCTGGATGAAGACTGATTGTGGCAATGACCTGAAACCACAAGCGAATTACCATATAAATATGAGAAAACATGCTGGACTGTTTGTGGCGAATGTTAATGCTTGATTTGTGGATTCAGTCATATTTTATTCAGTCAATTTAATAAAAAAAAGAGAGCTTAAAAACCCAAGAGTTTTTAGGCTATAGGAGAACAAAAAGATTCCTACCCTGGCAATGCTTATCTATTTGAACTTTTAAAGCATTTGTAAAATACAAAGTTCTTGAAATGTTCAAGCCAAGTTACAAATCACTAAAGGATTTAGATATCTTACAGGAAGTGTAAATATTTTTCTGTTTTATTTCACATGGTCTACCTTCTCTGAATTAAATTTTTTGTTGGTTCAAACCTGAAGCTCAAATTCTTAATGGGAAATACAACCAAATTTTGTTAAATAAATACGTTAGTTTTCTTTTATTCACTGAAATTTTGTTTTTCGCAACATTTTCTGATTGCCCTTATAATGCCATTATATAAATTGATGATGCTCTCTTAACTGGAATACTCTGTTCATTGCAGGTCACCCCCTCTTAAAAAAGGGTATATCAGAAATAGAGGGGGGTGCAGAGATGAGTGAAGAAAATGATTAGAGACACGGAAAGAGGCCCATAGGAGGACAGACTGAAAAGATTAGGACTGTGAAGAGAGGAGGTGAAGAAAAGGAGATGATAAAGATATGTAAACTGAAAGAAATACTGTTTTATACAACACAATTATTAGACCCGATTTTAAATTTTTCAGCTAAAATTTTCTTGATTAAATATGGAATTTCATCAGACCCTTTTTTAAGTGAGAAGATAATGATTTCAGTGACTTTTTTTTAAAAGGAAAATTAGAAGCAAATGTTTCATTTTGATTAACATTTGGAAATGTTTGTTTTGTATAGACATTTCAAAATTTAAATGTTTTCCTTCAATCAAACAGATCAATTTTCTTTTGTTTTGACATTCCTGAAATGAAAATTTTTGGAACTTTTCTTTCTGTGAAAATGTTTGATATTTTGACTTTCTGTCCCAGTTTGGAATGAAAAGAAATATTGGAATTTCCGAAATTTCATTTTCTGAACCGCTCTAACTAGAGGTTCACATGATTAATAGGGAAGGGCTGAAGCAGCAAACTTTAGGTCTAGTTTCCAAGCAACCTAAAGCTTAGGGGTGTTTGTGTTGGTTGGCCCATTCTAAGGACAGGTGCCATTTGCAAAATTTTTATAGTTTTGAATCCATAATATTTTCTCTGGAATCAAAGTAAAGACTTTCATGGGATTTTCCCACCATGTCCCAGACTTTTTGGTAGCACAAAGGGAAGAGACAAAGATTTTATTGACCTCTCAGTAATATTAGCAAAAGGAGAAGTTTTTGAATTTTTTTTATCATGCTTAACTGTTAAGTCTAGAGAGGTTGGCATAGTATGTACAGGTGATGATTGGCTCTGGCAAAAAACAGTTGATTATGTGCAGTGGAGATGGGCTGAAACAGCAAAATTCAGGTCCAGTTTTCAAGCGCTCTAAAGCTTAGGGGTGTTGGGCTCTACAGTGCGGGCTGGCCCAATAGAAGGATGAACGCCATTTGCAAAATTCAGATCTGGATCCAAGTTTTGACTTTGAGCACTCCCAAAATTCAGGACTGTTTGGAATTAAGGTTTGGCTTTGCGTTCACTTCCAGTTTAGTTATATGAAGCTAAAGGGTTGCATGCTATAGGCAAAGCACACTGCATACACCAGGGGCTCCTTGCAGCCCTTAATTCCACCCTTCCTGTGTACCACTCTCCCATCCCCCTTCCTCAAGCTGTGTCCCCCCATTGCATCTCTGCCCATTCAAAGGGTTCTGTGTGATCCCTATTCCCCCCCTCCCATGCCAGTGTCCCCCCATTTGTCTCCCCATACCAGCAGCTATGTGTGCTCCCTTTTCCCCCTCTGCCATGTGCCAGGCCTCTGCAGCCTTCATTTTCCCCTTTTGCCACACCACCGTTGCCCATTTTCCCCCAATTCTCTCTCTACCAAATACACAGGGGCCTCTGTGTGTCCCGTATGGCCCTCTCACCACACTACTGTTCCCTATTCTGCCCGACAATGACAAGGGCTCTTTATGCCTCTCTCTATCCCATATAAGGGAGTCTGTGTACCCCCCCTTTTCCTCTTCCTCCATACCAGGTTCCCCCTTTTTCTCACCCCCATGCCAGGGGCTCTGTGTACACTCCCCCTTTTTCCCACCATTATTATTTCTGTCTGGGAGGGAAGTCATTCATGATATCGACATTTAAACTGTATTAAGATAAGAAGATCTGAGATGGGTGTTGTTATTCTGGAAGGTGTTAATGGCTGTGACACTGTCTCTTTGATCTATTGATAATTACAGACCTGGTTGAACTGATTGGTCAGCTGACCAGCCGCCAGTGGCTTCATGTGTCCCCCCATGTTCAGCTTTATGGTTTTCTGACTTTCATCAAAATCTATAGTAGTCTTGGCAGAATTTGATTTTTATTCTTTTTATAATTTCAATAGATCTCTGATTATTTGTAAACCTTTTTTAGGGCTTTATCGATTTTAAATTTTCACAGTTGCACAAAATTATGGGGTGGGTGTCCGACAATCTTTTAATGACACAGATTCAAAAAGTTAAAGTTGTATAACCATGAAAACACAAATTGTCAATATCAAATGTCAAAATATGTAAAGTAAACATCCTTAAATTAAACTCTAATATGTTCTCAAGTAGCATTTCCCACTGAGTCCCAAACTTTTCGGTAGCACTATGGGAAGAGACAAAGATCTTATTGACCTCTCATTAATAGGGTGGATTCTTGCTATTAGCAAAAGGAGAAGTCTTTGAATTTGTTTTATCATGCTTAACTGTTAAGTCTAGAGAGGTTGGCATAGTTCGTACAGGTAATGATTGGCTCTGGCAGAAAACAGTTAGTTTTGTGCAGCGGAGGTGAGCTGAAGCAGCAAAATTCAGATCCAGTTTTCAAATGCTCTAAAGCAAAGGGGTGTTGGGCACTACAGTGCTGGCTGGCCCAATATAAGGATGAATGCCATTTGCAAAATTCAGATCTGGATCCAAGTTTTGACTTTGAGCACTCCCAAAGTTCAGGACTGTTTGGAATTAGGGTTTGGTTTTGGGTTTACTTCTATTTTGGAATTGATCGGATGCTGCATTTAATAGTTATCACATTACATCCAGACAGAGAAACAGAGAAATGCCATCAAGTTGAGTGGAGAGTCTTGCTTTGCTTGGCCAATATTTATCTTGTTTTACTGCTTGTCAGTGAGGCTAAGAATTTATCAGGATTTGACACTTATATGGATAAAAAGAACATCCACCATTATATCAGACAAGGTTAAAAAAAAGGCAAACTCTCTTATTATAGGACAAAAGGCAACCATTAACCGCTCAGTGTTAAGAAGTCACTTCCTCAGAGAGTAATGGGTTTGCTCACCACCATGGTGCCTCCTGTTGTTTGCCCCGGGAACTAACTCTGTCCATCAGTATGGCCCCCTCCTCTTGTGGTGCCTTATTCTCCATCACTGCTTCTCTACCGTCTTCGCTGTCTGTGGGGACCTGTGTCGCTACCGGACCATGTGTCCTCTTCGGGGCATGGCCCTCCGGCTGTGCCCCAACTCTGTTGTCTCCTCCCTTCTGGGGGAACCGGCAGTCCTTCACCCGGCCTCTTGCCGCAATGGCGAACTTCAGCCCCCTATTCCAGTCCTTTGCTCAGGGGCAAACTGCAACCCTTTGTTTGGCCACTTCCCTCGGCAGCCAGCAGGGCAAGGGCCGGGGCACAGGTCCTCCCACTACTCTGGGCCCTGCCCCTGCTCCTATAGCTAGCTCATTGCCTCTCCTTCCCCTCTGTCACTACCTGCTTTCCCTGGGCCACTTCCCCATAGCCCCAGCACCTACTCGGCCCCTGTATGAAGGCCACAGTCTGGGAGCCAGCCAGGCTGGAGCTCCACTTGCTCCCCTGGCCCTGCCAGCACTGCTCTGTCCCAGGAACTTCTCTAAGAGCCAGGTCTTCTCCCTTTACCCTCCAGGGAGAGACTGCCCTCCTCTCTGCCCTGCAGCCCTTCTCATAGGGCCCAGCCTGGCCCTGATTGGCTGTTACTAAGCTTCCTCTGCACAGCCACTCCAAGGGTTGCTATTAACCTTTTGACAGCCGATGAGGGGCAGCTGCCCTGTCACAGGAAGTTATTCCATAATTGTCCATTATCGAGATTTTTATATCTTCCTTTAAAGCATCTAGAACTAGCTTCTGTGGGAGACGGGATACTCCCATAGGTGTACTGCTGGTGTGATCTAGTTTGGTAATTCCTATCCTCCTATGACATAATGAGGACATTGTGCAATATCATGGAGTTCATAACAGAATATTCAAGTGCAAGGTAATGCCCACTGCAAAGAACAATTTAAACTATTCATAACTGTTGCTGAGTACCGAATTAATTATAACTATTGCTGATGGAATAGCATAAAAACCTGCTCATAAACAACTCTGATCAAATAAGAATCTGGGGTGTGAGTCAGGCTTTTTGACCCTTTTAAGGTCTGTTGTTTGTGAGCATTAGTATGACAGGAATTTTGTTCGTGCAAATTTTCACAAACAGCATATTTGCTGAACCGTCATAGTGCTCAGTGCCTGGGTTATCCATAGGCTGTAATTTGTTCTCTCAAACAGTTTATGAATAATGAACAAATTTGGGAAAACTGGGGTTGGTTTGTGGATACCTTGCAGAGAGAAAGGGCTACCATTCCTTAACAGAGTGTTGATTATTTTATATAGCTTCTCCTGTGGTCAGAAGAAAACAGACATCTAGGCTTCATATTAGATAGCTCAGTAAAGATGTCTGCTAAATGTACAGTGGCAGTCCAAAAATAAATAAATATAAAAGCAAGTAAGATGTTAAGAAAGGAGTAGAGAATAATATGGAAAGTATTATAATACCATTAGGTAAGACAGCATGAGACTTGGGATGCTGTGCTCATTTTTGGCGACTTTAGGTTAATAAAGGACATAGCCCCAGTAGGAAAAATCCAGAGCAGGAAAATATTAATGATGTGTGCAGGTGAGGGAGCAGCTTCCATAGGGAAGATTTTGCCCAGCCCTCGCATGGAGTGCTCCAAGTTAGTGACAACAGCAGTCCTAGCGTCTCAAAAAGGAGAGGCGTCCAGAGTCCCAGCCCTTCTGCCCTTCCACAGAGAGGAAGCACATGCTGCTCCCTCTTGAAGCATGGTACAACTGCCGTGCTCCCCGGGGACTCTTGGAAACATTGTGCTTGTCTGAAGCATCCATCTGAAATGCCTGCATGATAATCTACTGAGGGCTTATTTTCAGTGCAACAATTAAGCCCAAGGATTATTTCATTTGCAAGGATGAGAAGTACGATGAGATGTGAGAGAGGTATATAATATAGTGGCTAGTACCAATTGGGTGCTTCTGTATTAAATTAAGAGGACAGCCTTGAGCCACATCCTCCGTTGATGTAAATAGGCATAGCTCAATTAACTTCAATGACTGTTCAATAGAGCTATGCTGATTTATACCAGCTATAGGATATGCCCCAAGAAATTTAAAATTAATAAAAAGATACTTATATATTCAGTGCATAATTATCCATTGGAAAGCCAGTTCTGCAGGATATTATTTCTGAGGAAAATACGGTGAACATATAGGTACCTTTGGAAGGATTCGATTTTTATACGTAGATGTCGGCAAACATCAATTCACTGTACACACACGAGACAAAATATTTCCATCAATAATAATCAAAATATACAGATAAGAAAAAAGTAAGAAAAATGCTGCTTAATAATGTATTAGAGTTTGACTTAAGGATATTTACTGTGTAAACTTTGCCATGTAATGTTGATAATTAACTTTTTAAATCTCGTCTACTGTCAATAAATAAATATTATCTGACATGCCCCCCGTGTCTAACTGCTACATTCTGAATGCAATTTATACCAGTGAGAGGTTGTGTCAGTGCTTGTCCTGTAACCTTAAGTGCCATAAAATGCTCTGCTGCTGTAGCTCCATGTCTGGAGGCTCCCAACTAGCATATATGTATGCACTGAGTGTCTGTGTTGACCAGCCCTGGTTCAGCAGTTCTGACTCCAGTAGCCTGCTTGTCACACCACAGTCAGACTCTGGTCTCCACCAGCCTTGGTTACTACTAGCCAAGTTACTCCAGCACACCCCGAGTCCCGAATTTCCCCGAAAACTGTCTGCCCTGAAATGTCCAGCTCTCTTCTGGAACATTCAGCGGTGTAATAAGGTCCATTGCTCCTCTGAAGAGACAAAAGCATAGCAGCTTGTTGCTTTAACTGGAGTTCATAATCACTTCAAGCCAAACACAAACAGCACTGGGTTGATTTAGAATAAAAGTAAAGCAACTTTTATTTACTCAAACAAGATAGGTTTTAAGTGAGTTCAAGAATAAGGGATAAAGTCAGAAATGGTTATAAAAATACAAATGAAAAACACTATTGTTTTGTTAAGATTCTTACTACACTTCCTTCCAGCAAGGTGGCTGACCACCCCACTGGAGAGGATCTCCCACAAAGTAGAAAGTGCTCAATTCCTTTGTCATCTCAGGTGAAAGATAGCTTTGGATTCTTTGCCACTTTCTTTTATAGTCCAATGAACTTCTGAAATGGATCATTCTCAAACTTGAGTGCCCCTGCTGTGAGAAAAGATGATGGAGAAGGTTCCCCATTGATTGCTTCCCTATTGGTGCTTTCTGCAATGCAAATGGTCTGTCTCTGCAGCCTCCAATATGCCAATGAAAAGCCCCTTGACTATGATTGCACTTGGATGGAGGTGCTGGCTCCTTTGTCTGGAAAAAAATTGTCTACCCACTCGCATACTTGTCTTGTTCAAATATATTTTTGTAACATCTTACAGAGGGAATTCATAACTTCACATATAAGATTAACATCTTCATTTTAAAGTGATATTAATAACTAGTGTATTATGAGCTTTCATATGATACCTCACAACATATATTGTGAATACATATTATTTCAGTAGTGAGTAGGGTGTGAAAATAGGGGTGCTTAGGGTTAAATGTGAAAATGTAAATAAAAATTGAAAGCATGTTTAAAACCCATAATTGTGCACAACTGTAAACATTTAAATCAATAAAATGTAATGCTTAAAAATAAACGTTGACATTATTCATTGAAATTGTAAAAAAATAAAAATCGAATTCTGCAATTTAGGGCTTGATTCTTCATTACCCTACATCATGTGTTGTCACTTATACCCTCATGCAAAGTAGGTGCAAAATGCAAACATTCTGATGCAGTATCCTTATATACTCTCTTTGAATTGGTATAAATGATAATGCAAAGCACATAGTAATGGAGAATCAGGCCCCAAAAAATTAATTCCGGTTATCGAGATATTACTGGCTCCAACAATACTCCTTAATTGCACAGAGAAAATCTCTAAAATAAAAAGTTCATTCAATTTCATATGTACCCACTATAGCTTAGTAAGTATTTTTTAAGAAAATAGACTTTAATAGTATTGTTACAATGATTTATTATTTGTATCACCACAGTGTCTAGGAGTCCCTGATCCAAAGAGCTTACAATCTAAGTAGAAGACAAGAGACAACAAAAGGATACAGACAGGGAGATGGGGAAATACAAAGAAACAATGAGATAATATTGGTTGGAATAGGAATATCATCTGCAGTTACACTTTTTAGGATAAAATTGTTAATGGTTTTCAGTTCTCATGGTTCCTACATTTATTACTTATTATTCATATTTACTCATGTGCAGTAGTATCTAGAAGCCCCCATCAACAATCAGGGTCTGATTATGCTAGGTGCTGTATGTGCGTATAATGATACAGCAACTCTGACCCAGCATGTTGTCAGCAACACTCCAGTCACACTGGCTTCCACCAGCCTTGGTTACTACTTGCAGTGTTCCCAACACAGTCCCAGATCAAATTTTCCCAAAAACGCATGTTCTGCACTGTCTAGCCCTTTCCTGGGAAGTTCAGACATTAAAGGTCTAATGCCCCTGTAAAAAGTCAATATTCAATAGTTGGCTACTTTAATGGAGTTACCAAACAGTTCAGTTTAAATACAAGATTGTATTAGTTTAGATTAAAAATAAAATACGTTTATCCACAAAAGGTAGGATTTAAAGTGAATTAAGTATCTGGTATTGAAGTCAGAAATGGTTACAAGACAAATAAAGAAAAAATGCTTTCTAGTAGCTAAAACTTAACAAGCTAGACTTGGTTCAAGGTCAAATCTTACCACGTGTTCCCAGCAACATGGTTGACCAAGTTCACAGGTCAGGAGCTCTCCTCAAAGCCAAAGGGCTGGTTTCTTTGTCATCTTAGGTGAAAGAAAGAGATGACTTGGGGTGCTTTTGCCTCTCACTTTTTATAATCTACGTTAATTTTACTCCTTAACAGCCAAAGGAGTATCTGTTTAGAACTTGTGTTAAAACTTTTGCTTCCCAGTGATTATTGCAAGCATTTGTATTTCATTTCACATGGATTCTGTCTTTGAATAAAACTCCTTCAAAAAATGTTGAAATATCCCTGCTGTCATGTGGGAACCGTCAAGGTATGTGTACTGTGTCTTTAAATCTGTAGCAGGCAGTCTGGAAGGTCAGGGTCTAGGGAAGATTCTAGACAGAACTCTGCAATGGTGCTGAGACAGGCAGAGTAGTGTTAGCGGTAGGACGGCTTTCCTTATTTTCTTTGCCACAAGGCAGCAACCATGTTAAACTGACCTTTGCATACTTTTGATGCAGAACGGTATATCTGCCCAGGTTTGCTCAAAATGTTTGTTTTAATTTTGCAGCAATTCCCACGTCCAGATACATTAAGTACTGCAAGATTGTCTCATCCCCCGCAAGGGCTCTATGAGCTGGTCAGCATGTAGTTTGTCTCATGAAATCAGTGCACCCTTACTTTGGAGTCAGAGTGCTCTGTTCAATTTTGCTTCCTTCAATTCCTTACTAACCATTAAACTGGTGGTCAAGAAGTGTTGACAAGGCCTGTGGTAACTGGCATCACGGTGCTTGCAGCCTTTGGCAGCACCCCCTAATTAGCAGCCGATCAGGAATGGCAAATGAACCTGAGTCTCCTACATGGCTGTCTGTAGAATATGATTGATGAATATCCTGATTCTATTTTAAAGTGCATGTGTTTTAATGGCATGCCACTCAGACCTCTGGCCTCTCTTGAAGCATCTTTTCGATTAACCAATCGCATGACTTTCTGCATCCCGTGTTTGTTATATTGTGTATTGTGTTATACTGTATTTGTTGTGGAGTTATCTTCTGAATAGATAGGCCTGCTAATCCAGCATGTGTGAGCCTAGAGGCTAAGATTTTGTCTGTCTGCACAGTTACTGCTCTTCTTATTGCCTCAGGAAGAATTAATGACTCTTTCAGACTCCAATGAAAGGATGATGCGGTGAGCTTTGGATCCTTGCTGTAATTTTCAAGATGTGTTTCAATCTATGTACATCAGATTAAAGAAGGTGAGAGTTGGATGTGGAAGTAAGAGTTCAGTCTTAGCCAGACAAAACTGTAATTCATCTTTTATTAGCACATAGTGAATCACTGTGTTTCAGTTCAAACTATAGTAATTCATTAATGTCTACCTTACTTTATTTGAATCTCTTCAGTCATTCAGTGAATGTTTTTCATTTCAGTTGGTCTGTCCAGAGTCACCGCGGAATCAGCTTCTTGTCTTATTTCTTGCAGTGTAAATATTTAGGTTCCATACAAATATTTCCCCCTTTTGTTGCATCTCCTCAAGGTTATACCAGCTAAGTGAATGAGTGGGAGGGAGTTCAAAAACACTGGGCAAACACAAAGAGAATGTATGCAGTCCTTAGCACAAAGACCTGTGCTAGGACTATCAAAGTCTGCCTTTTTGCTTTTCTTCATTTTGGGTATTCTGTTTTTCTCACTACCTCTACCTTGCCTCTGCAGAAAACAAGGATAATTGTGTGTGTGGAAAGTGGTGATGCTCTACCCAATCATCCCAGAATAGCCAGATATTTCTACTAAATGTCAGCGGTGAAGCAGTTGATTGAAATTGTTCTTTTCCCTCAGGCTTCAGAATTATGGCCAAATTGAGGGAGCAGATCTCACCTGCACGATCAATGTGTCAGACAGTAGTTCATCTGCAGATTCAGTAAGGCAGCACTATACTGGGAGCATGTTTGGAAGTTTTCTTCTGCAGCTGTAAGTGCAAGAAACTCAAGTTTTTTTAATGAAAGCTTTAAATATGCAGAAACTGACAACGTCCATCAGAAAACTGCCAGTATGACATAGTAAGGTCAGTTCTGGTTCAATCCCAACCCTTTGCACCAAATCTTCTTGAGAGAGCTATAGAGCCGTATGGACCAAAACCTAAAAAAACCACAGGTTTTGAACTTTGTTACAAATAAAAACTCTGTGATGACTTCTCAGAAGCCTCACTACAGCCCACAAACCTTCTGAGTGAGATTTGACTGATTCCCTTCCCCTTTTTTCACTTACTGAAACCGTGAGCATCACATGATTTTCAGGCAAAATTATAAATCAAAGTCCATCATGAACTCCTCTGAAACACACTACCAAGCACCTTAGGGAAAAGAGGAGATAACCAGCCCTTTTGAACAAGGAGGTCATTTAATAAATTACACTACATTTTTAACTAAAATTTAGATGTGAACTCAAAGCCAAAGCTTAATTCCAAACAACATTGAACTTTTGGAGTGCTCAAAGTCCTAACCTGGGTCCAGATCTGAATTTTGCAATTAGCACCTTTCCTTATAATGGACTGGCCAGCACCGTAAGTCCAGACACCCCTAAGCACTACAGTGCTTGAAAATTTGAATTGAATTTTGCTGCTTGAGCTCTTTTCTACTGAATGTAATCTGCTGTGTTCTCCCAGAACCAGTCATTACCTGTACATACTATGCAGGTTCTTTAGACTTACCTACAGTTGCACATAATAAAATTAATTCAAAAACTAAAGAAGACTTCTTATTTGCTTATAGCAAGAATCCACCCCAATTAGAGACAGATCAATACGTTCTCTTCTCCTCCAGCAATGCTTACAAAAAGGTTGGGATTGAATGGAAAAAGTCCCATGAAAGATTATACTTTGATTCTGCAGGAAATATTATGTGTTCAAAACTATGCAGCCCGTTTCCCACAAAAATGCTGATCACACATCCATTTTCTTATTTTCCCCCCTTTTTTAAAGGCAGCTATGTGATCTTGAATTAAATTGCGTAATATCAGCAGTGCACATGGAAGATGCATTGCAATGAAGAAAGCAGAATCTGCTACAAAAATTGTCATTAGCTGTCTATTTTGTCCATAAAATACTTTTAGACAGAGATTAAAGCACCTATATGTCGGCTAATAATGAAGGATAGATTGCACAGAAGTGAAAATGGGCCCACACTGTTACGTTCTGGTTCAGTTCTAGACATTCCTAATGTTTTGGGGGCTCTTAATATATGGGATTTTTGTCCATCTTCAAAGTTTGGAACTGGTTCCAGATTTGACTTTCCCTAAAATTTGGGGTATTTGGTTCTATTATGTGATTCAAACCCACTTTTGTAGGCACTCGGATACCATGCGTATGAGCATGGTAAAAAATACATATAAAGATGTATGGATGGATCTCTTAAACTCACAGAATTACTATGTGTAAAAGAGCCTCTTCAGATCCAGAAGTTCCTAACTGCATTAGTAACTTTAAAAAAATTAAAATTCTCTAAAGTTTTCTAAAATAGCTTTTTAAATTATATTTACATATATGGTATATACAGAATACATGATGGTGCACTGTGGCATATGCAACGAAAGTCTGCTTATGTATCTTATGTGGGGTATCTGTCTGTCTTTTTAGAACCAGATTTTTCTGTAACCTTCCTTCAACTCTATAAGTGTATAAAGTTACTCTGGGCAGCCATGTGGAAGGCAAGGAGTGTCTCCTGTGTGAGTGTTATACCTGAGTAAACATGTTCCTGTTCTTACCTAACTCTAGATCGTCTGCTAGGCTATTTCCCAACTGATATAGCACTGTTCAGATTTATTGGCTAGCATTTGGTATGCCTTATATATGGAACAAGTCTTCTGTTTGGGTCATCTCCAGGGATTGAACCTGAGACCTCAGGATCTAAAAACATTAGTTTCTGTTGCTTGAACAAATTTGAATCTTCTACTGCTTCTGAGATAAGTCCCTTAGTACTTTGGTACACAAAAGGGGGACAAAAAACCACAGACTGCATAGCATAGGTTATATACTACCTCTGTCTGGGAAAGTCATCCCAAACTTCAGAGGCCCACAGCAGTTCAAATCTCTGTACAAGCCACCACTTTTTACCAGGAATTGGATTGGGAATAAAAGATGTTCGTACTCTTCTAAGGGCCACCCACAAAATAAGCTCCGCCCATGTGAGTTGCCAAAATAAGATGCTGCTCAGAGTAGATTGTGCAGATGTTCAAAATATGATTGTGTGTAATGTTTTGCTTCCCATTAGTGAGGTTTAAATATGCACATGGGCTCTGCTAGGCTCATTGGACTCTTTACTGACTGAGGAAAAAAATAAGTGGTGGTATCTTTTAAGCTCCACCCACTTGTGTCACCAAATGAAAGGTCATTCATGGTAAATTGTCAAATCTTCCCCGACATTCTTACAGGAAGAATGGAATAGTCAACAATATCCACATTTAAATTAGCATCACTGGGTATCTGAGTTAACACATATATGAGATGAATGGGGCAAGTTAACACCTCTCAGAGCTATTGTTCCTGGCTCTCTCAGGGCTTGTACACACTAGTGCTTACTTCAGTATAACTTAAGTTGCTCATGGGGGTGGAAAAGCCACCCCCCTTAGCGATGTAAGTTACACTGACCTAAGCGCTGGTGTGGACAGCACTCTGTCAGTGGGAGACACTCTTCCGCTGACATAGCTACCACTGCTCAGGGAGGAGGAGTAATTTATGCTAACGGGAGAGCTTTCTCCCATCACCACAGAGCACCTGCACTAGCAGTACTACAGTGGCACAGCTTCATTGGTACAGCTGTGCCGCTGTAGCAATTCTAGTGTAGATTAGCCCTCAGACTCATCTCTGCCTTGGTTATACAGGTACTTGTTTCACTTTTTTGAGGTTTTCTTCACAACTACAACCCCGAGAGACTTTTTTTAAAATGAAAGCTGAAATTCTGGAGAACAGAGAGTAGCTTCAGAGAGGTACCAGTATAGCATAGCTGTTCCAAGCCATGCTTGTAACAATACCCTTTGGTTTGGTCATCTCTGAGCAGTGAATCTGGCAACCTCTGGATGTAAAAGCACAAACTGTACATGTGATCTAGCCACTAGGGGGTGACAAAGAACCCAAGCTACACAATGTGGCTAACTTACAAGCATTGTGGCTATATCGGATGAGTGCCAGTAAAACTTCTTTACCTTGCCTCACCTCACTGTTATGCATTCTGTCATACATGCCCTGTACAGGTACACAAATCCAGTCAGCACTGCTGGCAATTATTCATTCTGGTGAGTATATTGCTAAACTGGAATCAAACTCACAGGATGCAATGCTTGAAAGTGACGGGGTGTTTGTCATAAAAGAAAGACATGGGCGGTCATGGGAACAATGTTATATTAAAAAAAATCCCCCTAGTTTAATGGTATTTATTGTGTTGTCTCCTAGCTACAAATAGCTGATTCCAGAAGTTAGCGATTTAAGGGATAACTCTGATTTCTTGTTTATATTTTAATGCGTCTCCTCCCAGTGAGAGGGAATTGAAAATGTCAGTACAAGGCATTACACAAAATCTTTCTGGTGGGTTAGCAGCAATCATGTTGCCACGAGTTCTCTCTTAAATAATGATATAAAAGGGGGTTTTGTCAGTTACTTGGAGAATGTACTTGCCTCATCAAGCCCTGATGAAGCTAATAAAGCAAGAGGGTATACTGGAATTCCTCAAAAATCCCTCCAAATATTTGTTTTATTGCTTTTCAGATGGATTTCTTTTAAATTTCCTTGCTTGACTGCCCAGAGCATTTCAGTCAGATGCCCCTATAGCCCCTCAATTAATGGTTCAAGCAGGAAACTCAGTCAGACCTTCAAAGTCTTAATAAAAGAGATAGAGAAGAAGAAGACAAACAACTGTACAGTGTAAGTACCGCCTTCTTATCTTCTTCATGTGAAACTCTTCCAGCAAAGCTAATTAGCAAAATTAAGACAGGGCAAAGAAGCATCAGAAAAGGGAGGGAGGAAGGGAAAAAGAAAAAGAAAACCATAGGCAGTCTGAGGAAAGTAATGGCTCCTATAAGGGACAGTTACAATCAGCCTCAAGAGAATCCCAGAAAAGGATGAACAGTAAAATTTGTAAAAAGAAAAGGAGTACTTGTGGCACCTTAGAGACTAACAAATTTATTAGAGCATAAGCTTTCGTGAGCTACAGCTCACTTCATCGGATGCATTTGGTGGAAAAAACAGAGGAGAGATTTATATACACACACACAGAGAACATGAAACAATGGGTTTATCATACACACTGTAAGGAGAGTGATCACTTAAGATAAGCCATCACCAACAGCAGGGGGGGGAAGGAGGAAAACCTTTCATGGTGACAAGCAGGTAGGCTAATTCCAGCAGTTAACAAGAATATCAGAGGAACAGTGGGGGGTGGGGTGGGAGGGAGAAATACCATGGGGAAATAGTTTTACTTTGTGTAATGACTCATCCATTCCCAGTCTCTATTCAAGCCTAAGTTAATTGTATCCAGTTTGCAAATTAATTCCAATTCAGCAGTCTCTCGTTGGAGTCTGTTTTTGAAGCTTTTTTGTTGAAGTATAGCCACTCTTAGGTCTATGATCGAGTGACCAGAGAGATTGAAGTGTTCTCCAACTGGTTTTTGAATGTTATAATTCTTGACGTCTGATTTGTGTCCATTCATTCTTTTACGTAGAGACTGTCCAGTTTGGCCAATGTACATGGCAGAGGGGCATTGCTGGCACATGATGGCATATATCACATTGGTAGATGCACAGGTGAACGAGCCTCTGATAGTGTGGCTGATGTGATTAGGCCCTATGATGGTATCCCCTGAATAGATATGTGGACAGAGTTGGCAACGGGCTTTGTTGCAAGGATAGGTTCCTGGGTTAGTGGTTCTGTTGTGTGGTGTGTGGTTGCTGGTGAGTATTTGCTTCAGATTGGGGGGCTGTCTGTAAGCAAGGACTGGTCTGTCTCCCAAGATCTGAGAGAGCGATGGCTCGTCCTTCAGGATAGGTTGTAGATCCTTGATGATGCGTTGGAGGGGTTTTAGTTGGGGGCTGAAGGTGATGGCTAGTGGCGTTCTGTTGTTTTCTTTGTTGGGCCTGTCCTGTAGTAGGTGACTTCTGGGTACTCTTCTGGCTCTGTCAATCTGTTTCTTCACTTCAGCAGGTGGGTACTGTAGTTGTAGGAATGCATGATAGAGATCTTGTAGGTGTTTGTCTCTGTCTGAGGGGTTGGAGCAAATGCGGTTATATCGTAGCGCTTGGCTGTAGACAATGGATCGAGTGGTATGATCTGCATGAAAGCTAGAGGCATGTAGGTAGGAATAGCGGTCAGTAGGTTTCCGATATAGGGTGGTGTTTATGTGACCATCGCTTATTAGCACCGTAGTGTCCAGGAAGTGGATCTCTTGTGTGGACTGGTCCAGGCTGAGGTTGATGGTGGGATGGAAATTGTTGAAATCATGGTGGAATTCCTCAAGAGCTTCTTTTCCATGGGTCCAGATGATGAAGATGTCATCAATGTAGCGCAAGTAGAGTAGGGGCATTAGGGAACGAGAGCTGAGGAAGCGTTGTTCTAAGTCAGCCATAAAAATGTTGGCATACTGTGGGGCCATGCGGGTACCCATCGCAGTGCCGCTGATTTGAAGGTATACATTGTCACCAAATGTGAAATAGTTATGGGTCAGGATAAAGTCACAAAGTTCTGCCACCAGGTTAGCCGTGACAGTATCGGGGATACTGTTCCTGATGGCTTGTAGTCCATCTTTGTGTGGAATGTTGGTGTAGAGGGCTTCTACATCCATAGTGGCTAGGATGGTGTTTTTAGGAAGATCACCAATGGACTGTAGTTTCCTCAGGAAATCGGTGGTGTCTCGAAGATAGCTGGGAGTGCTGGTAACGAAGGGCCTGAGGAGGGAGTCTACATAGCCAGACAATCCTGCTGTCAGGGTGCCAATGCCTGAGATGATGGGGCGTCCAGGATTTCCAGGTTTATGGATCTTGGGTAGCAGATAGAATACCCCAGGTCCTGGCTCCAGGGGTGTGTCTGTGCGGATTTGTTCTTGTGCTTTTTCAGGGAGTTTCTTGAGCAAATGCTGTAGTTTCTTTTGGTAACTCTCAGTGGGATCACCCCCCACTGTTCCTCTGATATTCTTGTTAACTGCTGGAATTAGCCTACCTGCTTGTCACCATGAAAGGTTTTCCTCCTTCCCCCCCCTGCTGTTGGTGATGGCTTATCTTAAGTGATCACTCTCCTTACAGTGTGTATGATAAACCCATTGTTTCATGTTCTCTGTGTGTGTGTATATAAATCTCTCCTCTGTTTTTTCCACCAAATGCATCCGATGAAGTGAGCTGTAGCTCACGAAAGCTTATGCTCTAATAAATTTGTTAGTCTCTAAGGTGCCACAAGTACTCCTTTTCTTTTTGCGAATACAGACTAACACGGCTGCTACTCTGAAACCAGTAAAATTTGTGACTCTGTGATTCATTATTCGCAGGAGAGATTTAACTTAGCTTGGGAGGGATGAGCAACTGCAGCTTCTTAGTGTCTGTGACATAGCCACTTGGCGTAATGGTGATTTCAAAAAACTTCAAGATTATGGTCTTTCACAAGTGACAGAACTTGGGGTTTAAATGCAGGCCATTTTTGAAAACAGTTGAGTCCTCCTTGGAAGGGGTTGATATCATTTAGTTCCTGATGCACCGATGGGAGGATTACAAACTGTCTGAAAAACATCACACAGCTCACTCAGCAGCACCAAAAGCTTCTCCTGTCTTCAGAAAACCAAGGGCAATTGCTATAGCATTGCTTACTACAATTGCAGCGTGGAGGCATGGGCTTTAGTGACTGCAGTACGATAATAACAAAATTAAAGGGTGAAACGTGCAGCCACTCCTTTCAACAATGTGGTGATGATAATAAGTGTAAGTGTGCTTCCCTCCCAAAAGATTACCTTTCAATGAATCAAGCTTTCTGACTGGTCAGTAGCTATGGTGCTCCCCTGGCAAAACTCCACTTCTATGTCTAATTTCAAAAGCCAAATCGAAAGTTGTATTTATGTTTTATTTAAAGGTGAAGTGAAGGGCTTGTTTATAAACACAGTTGCTCAAGCCCTGATACTATGAAGAGGTGAGAGCTGCCCTCAACTCCAAATGATTTCAATGAGAGTTGAAGGTGCTGAGTGCCTTGTAGGATCAGGCTCAAACAAAACCTCTAGGCTGACTTAAAGAGCTGAATCCTCAGCTGGTGAAAATCAGCACAGTTCCACTGGCATCAATGGAGCTGGCTCTGATGCTCATTTATATCAGCTGAAGATCTGGCCTAAAAACTTCAAGTAAATGCATCTTAAAACAAAATATTGAAAAATAATTTCTTCTTTTATATACCTGACAAGATCTGATTGCAAGGCTCTGCATTTCCCCTATAAGGGTTATTGGCATTGCAAACATCTAAAGTAGTTACAGGTTTCAGAGTAGCAGCCGTGTTAGTCTGTATTCGCGAAAAGAAAAGGAGTACTTGTGGCACGTTAGAGACTAACAAATTTATTAGAGCATAAGCTTTCGTGAGAAGTGAGCTGTAGCTCACGAAAGCTTATGCTCTAATAAATTTGTTAGTCTCTAAGGTATCTAAAGTAGTGTGTGTGAGCTTGGGAAGGTCATTAATAGTTCAGTACCTCAGTTTCCCCATGTGTGCTTTCCAAGATTGCAGAGGTGTTGTGAGGCTTAATATTTGTGAAGATCTTTATAGAATCTTTTATCCCAGGATTTTAAAGTATAATTGTAACATATTCTAATGAAAACATATGGCAATATTGTTTGTGCTGTTGGATTAATAAGTGCTTCCTTTCTCTCTTACTTGTTTTTTTTTAAAATCAAGGTAGAGTTCCTTCAGTAATCTGTGCAGTTCTCTTACTACAAACCCCCTTTCAGCTTTAAAATGTTTCCATTTTAGGTCATCTTTTTTGTAATCTTTCTTTTAGTCTGTTTCCATCCAAATGTGCCGGTCTTCTCCGATTCCATAAAATCCACACCTTGCGTATTAATTTCCACTGTGAAACTTGTCAAACCACTTTCAGAAACTCCCAGCACTCAATGTGACGAACACTGTATCCCCCTTGTCTAGCACAGCAGTAATATCTGTGAAGAATGCCACAAAGCCAGTGAGGCATGATGACCTTCCCTTCCTGAAACCATGTTGGCTCTTTTCAGACTATCTGTGCTTTTCCAAATGTTCTCCCATTTGACTCTTAAAATAATTTCAAAGGCTTTTGCTCACAATTCATGTCAAACTGACTAGTGTGTAGCTTCCTAGTGTGTCCCGACAGAGTCTCTTTTAAAGTACTGTCATTATGTATTAGTCATCCCTTTTCCTTGGAGACCTCTTTGCACTCAATAAACTTGTGAAAACATCCACCAAAGCTTCTTTATTTCTTACAGCCATTCCGTTTAGTGCTCTATGAGGTTTGTCAGATAGAAGACCTAGTGCTTGGTCCTTTGTAAGCCTTAGGTCAAATTTCTGAGATCATATCAATACAACGCAACTCCACTGCAGCCAGAGAAATTATACGAGAGTAATTAAGATCAGATTCTGGCCATCTCATATTTCAAGGAAAGTTTCTGATGTCGTGTGCAGCAGCAGCCACTGGAGTACCCATGCCATGTGGTACAAACCTCTTGTAATTCCCAACCCATATTTTATGTGACTGGGGCCAAGAAAGAGGTCGATTTCTTATCAGGACTCTAACGTCACACCTGTATTACTTTATTTACCTAGGTTATTAATTTGCCATCTTCTGTCTTTATTAATTATATCCTAGACAACCTTAATTCTGCCTTATTGTGGCACTATGATGTAGGTGAGGGAAGGGGGACAAATCTAATGTGTTTTAGCATGGTGTCATTACAGGGCAGAGTTACAGTTTCTGCTGAGGGAGAAATTCCTATAAAAGAATATTTATGCCTTCTTCATTGCTAAAGATGAATTAAATAAAGCCGATGGTGCTTCATCTAGTTCGTTATAAGAAATGCCAATATATTTCCTACAGCCTACTAAAGTCATACAGTCTACAGACCTGAGTTCTGTAACTCACTGCATAGCAATAGACATTCAGTGAAATCATTGGGTCTCCATGGGATCTGGGCCTTAGCTGCGAAATTCTGTGCCAAACCACAGTGTTTCAGCATGTATTATTTTGGAAGGGGAAATTTGGTTTTCTCTGTTACTTTTTTATATTTGTGTTCACTTTTTTTTTTAATGATATACCCAATCATCCAATTTGCCATCTCCTATGTGCTTTCTTTATATTTTGAATACCTTTCCATTCTTCTTTATAGGAGTTGTTTGCCTTTTGTGGCTTCTATTGTCCTTCTTGAAATGCAAATGTTATTTTTTTCAATAACACAATCACTGATTTCCAGTGACTTCAGTGGCTAATTTACAAAATTCACTTTTCATTTACACATGCATGAAACCAGAATAACTCTACCAAAACCATGGAATTATTCCAGTTTAATCGTAGTATAACAGCAGAATTTGGTCTAATTTCTCCTTTTGACACACACGTTCAGAACTCCTTAGTGCTATTGTTATGCACAAGTCTTTCATTTGCTGCATTCACTGAGCTGCGCAGGGAAATTTTAATATTAGTTGGAAATCCCAATTTACATAGAATTCCATAAGATGATTGTATTTTATATTCACATATATCCAACTGAGTCTGCTTGCTGTTCTTTCTCAAATCTTGCCAATCTCTGGAAGGATCAGCCATTAGCCATTTCTTTCTGAGTCTAAAGTCCTACAAACATCCACTCCATATGTACAGTTCTCTGTCTTTGATCTTGTTTAGTCATTTACAAGCTCAGTTGTGCAAAGTGTAGTTGTAAAATACCACCAAGTAGTGTAAAGCAATGGAGAATGCTGATTTGGTAGCATTTTACACTCACTCTGCACTGGTATAAATGACTATCCAAGGTGCAGAGTAGTGGAAAATCAGGCCCAGAATTCTTAACCAGTCTTTGCAACAAACAGAGTGAAGACAACTCTCACAAACCACCACCCTAAACTTTACATAAGGTCTAAAGCATGATGGAACGGGACACTTTGGGGAATTTTAGATTGACTTCCGGATATATCCAATAAAGCTGCTTAGTCTTTATCCTAAAACACTGTGTTCAAGGCTCCTGCATGTATGATTTGTTTTTCATCTATTAAGCCAACTCTTGCATTGATTCAGTATTTTCTTCAAAATCCACACTATACATATTTAGATTAGATTGTTTTTCTTCCTCCTTCCAGGAACTGAATTGAGCCAAATAATACCAGGGCAGAGGCCTTCATGTGCCTTCCTATTAATGCAATGCATACTATCCACAGCCACTTCTTCCGTGAGAGTGAGATCTGCTTTGGGATTGTATCCGTATGTGGTGTTCCAGCTTCCAAATCCTCTTTTAAGAGGCTCCCTGAATTTGGGATGGTCACATTTTTTGTTACTAACCGTTCCAAATTTACCATCTGGTTGTTCTCAGAACTGGAGAGTGAAGATTACTGCCCGTATTAATGCAAATCATGGTTGTTCTCTTAAAACAAAACTCTAGTATATCCCAATTTTTTTCCTAATTGAATGGGTATGGATAATAATGCATAAAATCATGTAAACACACATGCAAACACATATAAAATCTCAGCCACATCCCAAAGTCCTTGCTTAGTTTTCACTGACTCCTCTGGTAAAACTCCAGTTGAGTTCAGTGCAAATTCTGGTGGCATAAAGGCTGAGTAAAATTTGAGTAAGAGCTTTGATGGAAATTTTAAAAGGCACAAATGGCCGTGTGGTGTCTTTAGCTCCCTCTTTTCACTTTATAACTGTTGAGTGACTTTTAAATTGCTAATACCTATGGATGAAATCCTGAAGAACTTATTCTGGGACCCTCCTGTACTTGTTTAAATCAAGGGGAGTTTTACCATTGATTTCCACAGGGGCAGGCTGTATCATTACTCGGACAAAATTCTACTGAATTGAAATCAAAGGGAATTTTGCCCATTTAAGGACTGAGGGCCTGATACATTAAGATTCTCGCATAGTGAAAAGTGAAATCAACAGAAGTGGAGGGTGTTCAGCATGTTGCACAAGATCCTAAACAGAGACTTCAGGATTTGTCTCTTTGCTAATAAAAGTATTAATAACATATGTTGCTTGAAGCAACTTGCTTCTTTATACACAAAAGGCAAACAGCTATTTTCAGTCTGAATTAATTATTTTAAATATAAATTTAGTCTATACTACAACATTTTGAGGCATAGCTATGTTAGCTAAGAGTGTGAAAAAACCCTAGCCAACAGAGACAGCTATGCTGGTGAAAAACCCCAGTATGGACAAAACTATGCTGACAGAAGAGAGCTTCTGTTGGCATAGCTAATGTCATTCTGGTAGTAGTTTAGCTGTACAGGCAGAAACACTCCTTCTGTTGGTTTACTTCTGCATTTGCACTAGGGGGCTTTGCCTTAATAGCTATACCAGCAAATCATTTGTTTAGTGTAGATGAGCCCTAGCAGAACAAAGCAAGAAAGAACTAATGTAAAGACTGCCATGAGAGTGAAGTATGTGTCTCTTCTATAAAAGCCTGCACAAGACTGAACACAAAATGGCTGCTAGTCTCTAAAACAGTTTTTAGAGATTTAATGTGCAGTGCGCATCCACAGTCACAAGTTATATAGCTAAATGCATCACAATAGGGCCTTCATGATATCTCAGTTCTTTCACTAAGATTTTCACTGTCAGCTGCATCTTGGTATGTTTAATTAGTGATTCCATTCAATTAAGCACCAAAAAGTTAGGTTACTAATCTGATATGCAAAATTGGTGTGAAAATCTGGAGAACTGGATCTCTGGCCAAATTTCTAGTATCCTTGTTTCCAGCACACACTGGGGGCTGCAATCAGTAACACTCCGTGAAGTAGCTAGTTAGTGATGCTGGAAAAGGGAGGAGTTGCCACCCTTCTTCCCTGAGATTGTCACCCTGCAAAGTTCTGATCTACTCCAACCTAACAGGCAAATGAGATCATTTTTCAGATATGAGTTTTTGTCAATTAGTAGCACAGAGATTTTTTTTAAAAAAAATAATAAAACAATTTTGCAGAAGAGAGCACCATAACTATGTCAGAGGAGCAGTTAAGGATCTGTTTGGAGATCTTTGAAACTTCCTTTCTCCAGGATTTCCATGGTGATAAAATCTAACACTTTTTTTTACTATACAATTTCATTCTGCTAAAATATCCAATTTATCAATCTCTTGATTATAATATTCATGATACTCAACCAGTCCAGAAACAGCTTTGAAAATTTAATTTAACTTAACCATTTCTACTTCAGTATTTCTAAAGGCAAGTAATTGATTTCCTCTTTTTTTTATTTTGGAAAAGTGTATTCATACATCACTGTCTTCTATGTTTTTCTCTCAATCTTTTTTAGAACTTTGGGCCAGATTCTGATCTAATTTAAACTGGTGTAAACCCAGTACTGCCGTTTGATGTCAGTACCATGGTCCCAGTTTGCACTGGTGTAATTCACAACAGAATCTGACTCTTTGTGTGGAGGAATACTTTTTGTGGTGGGACAGAGCCTCTGCTACTATAAATTGGCATAGCTCCAAATCTGGCCTAGTGTTTCAGATTTGTCCATTCTGTTGTAAAGTCTGCTATCTTCTTTTGGTGTTCAAAGTCCATTACCAGCAAAACTGCTCATTGGGTGCAGTCTCGGTTTATTCCTTTATGTAATCTACAGAAGACTACTGGAATTTTCCATCCTGGAGTTCCAATTAGTCCAGAATACAACTGCCAGATTGCCCCACCACCCATCTAAAAAAAAAAAACAAGGAAGAGAGAAAGAGCCAGAGGTTCAACAGCACCAGACTAATCTGTCAACAAAATCTCATTATAGACTCTGAGTCTCTCCTTGTACTGCTAAAACAAGCCTATCCTTGCCCCACACTGCCTACCAGAACATTCTCCCTGCTATTGACACCCACTTAAAGATTGCCCTGCTTTGCTTCACATTTCAGGCTAGATTATTACAGCCTTATGCAGCTACTCATGGGAGTAAAGTCCCCCATACTCCCCTTCCTGGCTCTGTTCAAATTGTGACTCCATCCAGGAGGGAGGAGGGGAGCAAGGGCTGCTCAGTCAATCTGAGTTAAAGCCAAATATGGTAGAAACTGCATTCTGGCTTTGTTTGTGTAACTCTTAGTGCAGGATAATGCCCAAGGTTTCATGCTGTTGCTGGATCTATCAGCTACCTTTAAAACTATAGACAACAAGATGTTGACTCAATTATGGATAATAGAAGGAATGCATTCAGATGCTCTTCAATGGGGGATTATCTCTGACACCAAGTATATGCTACTGTTGCAATGCTCCATCTTGTCACCCATTTTAGTGTTCAGTATGTACCTGAGGCGACTGGGAAAGCTAAGGCCTAATCCAAAACCTCTAGAAATCATTAAAAAGACTTTAGCTGATTTCAGTCAGCTTTGGAACCCCATGGCTAAGCGGCAGTTCTTCAGACAAGGATCTGGGGATTACAGTGGACGAGAAGCTGGGGATATGAGTCAACAGTGTGCCCTTGTTGCCAAGAAGGCTAACGGTATATTGGGCTGTATTAGTAGGAGCACTGCCAGCAGGTCGAGAGAAATGATTATTCCCTTCTATTTGGCACTGGTGAGGCCACATCTGGAGTATTGCATCCAGTTTTGGGCCCCCCAAACTGAGAAAGTATGTGGACAAATTGGAGAGAGTTCAGCAGAGGGCAACGAAAATGATTAGGGGTCTGGGGCACATGACTTATGAGGAGAGGCTGAGGGAATTGGACTTATTTAGTCTGCAGAAGAGAAGAGTGAGGGGGGATTTGATAGCAGCCTTCAACTACCTGAAGTGGGGTTCCAAAGACAATGGAGCTAGGCTGTTCTCAGTGGTGGCAGATGACAGAACAAGGAGCAATGCTCTCAAATTGCAGTGCAGGAGGTCTAGGTTGGATATTAGGGAAAACTACTTCACTAGGAGGATGATGAAACACTGGAAAGGGTTACCTAGGGAGGTGGTGGAATCTCCATCCTTAGAGGTTTTTAAGGCTTGACAAAGCCCTGGCTCAGATGATTTAGTTGGGGTTGGTCCTGCTTTGAGCAGGAGGTTGGACTAGATGACCTCCTGAGGTCTCTTCCAACCCTAATCTTCTATGATTCCTGGCAGAATAAGTAGGTGAAACTGCAAGGAAAAATCTCAGAGTCCTTCTCTGCCATAGCCTCTTCCTATGGGTTTTCCCATGAGAGGTGGTTGATTGGCTCAGTGTGATTAAAAATATAACTGCTCTCATCATAAATGTGGAGGGATTCTAGCAGCACAGGAAAGATATAGGGATTTGGCTCTATATTTGCAAGCTGATTTGTACCATTGATTGCCAGTGGCAGATTTTCACCCATTACCAAGTGCACTTGAACCTGGGGGTACCATAGGAGAAACTTGTATATCTCTTCATAAATGATCAATGAGTGGTGTTCTTATTTAAGCTTCAGAAGAATCAGGTCTAGTAACTGAACAAAATTTTAAATGCCAGCAAAGCATAAGAGGAAATAGATTAGCAATTTAAAAAAAAAACAGTTTGTCTCATTCCAATCATGGTCCAGCAAACCACCTGATGATGAGGGTAAGCAGTGGATGAAAACAACTCTTGCATATTACATTCAGTTTGAACAGCTAATGGCATATTTTATTGGCAGTGATGCTAAAGAAAATATATGGTATTCCCTCTAATTCATTTAGGGTGGGGATATATATATTAAGTTTCCTGGGTTTCACATCTAAGAAATGTATGGACTGAGGGTTGCATTAAAGGATTTGTTGTTTATGAAAGAGGCAGTGTTTTCTGAACTGTGCATTACATAACAGTTGCAGCTAATCTGGTACATTACTAGGTACGGCTACAGCCACAAATACAATTATTTTGTGTCTGACCCTTTTGAGAATGTAGATTATTTTGGGGTGGAGTGGGGTGGCAGTGCAATACATTGTATAACAAAATCTGATTTTGCAAGACTCAAAAAGGTGTTAATTTTGTTTCTAGGACTGCTGGGAGTGTTTTGGGTTCAAAGTAAAAAATGGAGCTGGAATTTTCAAAACAAAGCTCCACATCCTGATATGCAAACAGGAAAAGGGCCTAATGGATAGATGTTTAGTGATTACACTCTAGTTAAACTACCCAGTCATTTTTAAATTCAGTCTCAATGCACACTCATTCATTTAAGAGCCTTCTTTACCATGCATCTGCTTATTTTAAGGAAAGCACTACATCATCTTAAAATGTGTGCCTTTATTTCTTAGGCCTTTATAGAAAGGAAATAAAGCAAAGTTAAGATTCTCTTGACCAAGGTCAGTAGAACTGAGAGTTTTCTTTGCCTGCTGTACCAGAAAGAAACCTGTATCTAAAGCAACCTGTCTCTCTACCCAACTGTTAAAACAGACTCCTTTGTCAGCGTGCTGACTCTACAAGCTGCAAGACTGTACCTAAGACTTGACCAATCAGAGCTGCATGTGGAGTGTGAGGTAGGAGAGGAATGCGATGGTAGAGTGCACAAAAGGGTGTTCCCCTAGCAATGCAGAAACTGAGGCTGTTCCTCTAGCAATGCAGAAACCGAGACTTGAGTTTGAGATCACTTTTACTAGGGTAAAATCAAATCTAATATGTCAAACTCATTGGAGTGGCCACCAGTGTTAGTGGTGTGAGATTCAAATCAGGTCCTGTGATTTCAAGGGCTGAAGGTAAAACTTCTCTGCAATAGCTGAAGGGCCTTTGGGACTATGATAGTGAGGGTTATTTAAGGGAATGCTTGAACAATGATTTGGAGGCAGATCCTCTGCACTAATACACTCCCTTTTGCTGTTTAAAGAGCGTGGAAATCTCTCATAAGTTCCCTGTTCAGGATACTCCTGGATTTGAGAAGTCCCCAGTGAGTCTAGAACTGGCTCTTAGCCTCCCTCCTCAAATCCAGCAATACAAAGAGTGTATTATGGGAGTGGCCGAAGGGTTCAGCTATTCCTAGCTGCCATATGGTGCCTAGACCACCACGCCCATATGGTACAAATTAGAGCAGCACCTAGGCTTCATTAAGCTACCCTGGAAATGGTCCAAGAATCAGAGAGCGCCAGTACTCCCCTCTCTATCACTGGCCACTCTGCTACATCCTTCATGTTTTCGGAATGGGTGAATACATTTGGATGTAATAAAAAAAAATCCCTAAATTACAACAAAATCCAAACAAACATTGTGAGGCTCAAAAAGTTTTGATTAACTTTGTTTTTTCTTGTTCTGTTTCATTTTTACATGCCTAGGCACTTTCGGAAGCAGAAGTACAAAATTATCACAAGGAAAGTTGTTCCCAGGGTGGATTTGGTCTAGTCAAAAGCCCAAAGCACACTCAATTTAATGAGAAAGCTTGTTCTCACAAGATTTCCAATACTAGAGTCTGATTTTTCAGTTCTTAATGAGACTACTCAGATAAGATTCTCATCAAGAATCATGGTCTGACTTTGCAGACACAAGGAATCAAGTGCTATAAATGATAGTGTAAGTTACACACCAGTAAATTGGCAAGATTGTGAGTGCAAATGAATCACATACTACTCTCTTATGCTGATTTAAATACAGGGCAACTCTCCTGACTTAAGAGTTTAACTCAGTGGGCATAATTTACAACTTGCAGTGGTGGGGTGATAATAGGAAAAGCAACCTACTGGAGAGTGAAGGAAGGCGTAAGATAAAGAAGCATGGAGAGGGTTGAGTCCTAAATGCACCCCTCCAATTTGAGACCGGGGTATGGGACCGCAACATAGTACCCACTCCATGAAGTTTTTCAGGATAGGGAAGAAAATGTTGGCTACAAAACGTCTGCTCTGCTTGTGCAGGATGTTAAGGCTCCTGGATCTACAGAATCATAGATCTCATGCCCTTCCCCCATTGTGCCCCAAATGCCACCCTATCCCTATCTCCATTTGCAGCCTTGCTTTAGACCCTCCACACTGAGGTTGCAGGTACTGTTGCCAGGATACCAAAAGATGTCGTTCTCAGTTCTGTGTACTGCATCTTTAAACGGAGGAGATTCCTTACTTGCTGCAGAGACAGCTGTGAAATAATCACATTCTGAGTTAATTTCAGATGCAGAACATTACAGCGACTCAACACCCACTTGCACTGTTTCTCAAAATGCAGGCTTTATATTTGTGCTTTCTTTCCTTTGCTTGTTCTAAAATAAAAAAATTTCTAGACTGAAAAACACATGCTTTGGTCTTTGCATGTGAGTCTACATAGCCCAAGGGTGAATTTCACCCTTATTGGTCAAGACTTCCGTTTCCAGAAGTGCTGCTTTGTCATCTTATTTGTTCTGCTTCCCCTGGCTGAGGCTGCTCTGAGGAAAAGCCTTTTTATGGGCTACATTACTTATGCAGCAGGCATGAAACTGCAAACACCTGGCAGAGTTTCCCTGGTGTGAGCTGCAGTTCACCTCCGAATACTCTCCAAACATCTGAAACTCATTCCGGGGATCTCGAAGGCCCTTTCCATCACTGATTGAATTTTTCTGTGCATTTCATTATAGAGCAGCTGTGATTGATACTGTTGATCAGACAATGGGGGTCATTAATGTTTGAGATTGTGGTCACTGTCATCCAGAAAATTAATAAATGAAGATAAATATAACATGCACCCACATCCCACTCAGATTACTCCTGCTCTTGGCAGGAATCTTCTGAGTGGGGGGTAGTGTTGATTGTTTTCAGGGCCAGGAACGGCCAGAATACTGGCTCACTAATGTTTGCTAGTGAACTAAAAGAAGTGAATTAGCTTAATATGCTTCTAAATCAATATCAGACTCCAGAATAGCCAACCAAGAGCTGACTGGACTGCAGAACATTTCATCTTGTGACTCTGTGGCTATCTGTCTGTTTATTTAAATGCTTTCTGTGCAGTACAGGGAGAACTACTGATTTCTCATCCAAAGTATTGGCAGTATCCGGTGGTATCTCCCTATACTTACAAACTGTGGCACCAAAATTACAGTAGGGTGGAAAATGCTGAGTTTTTCTAGGTCCCCAGTGTATGTCTTTTTCATTGTCTGATAGCAACACAAGGAGAATTCTGGCCAAATTCATTCATTCATATAAGCAACAACTTTGACTTCAGCAGAGTTGTATCTGTTTACACCAGATCTGATCGAGTGAATATAGACAGGTATTTGTACAACAGCAATGCTAGAGAAACCAGTCTTCATGTTTTGATCAACATGGGAATTTCTTGGTAACTTGGAGATGAATGGTATGTGCTGGAGTACAGCCACTAGGAATTGAATAAGGCACCTTGGCACAGATGTCTGATTCGAGTGGCATCCTGTGGAAGTAATACCCTTTAAAGGCATTCCAGGCCTGCTACCTAGAGAGCATGTAGCATTTTCTATGAAGAGGAAGTGAATAATTTGAACCTTTTCTTACTTACCTGCATCCCCAATAATCCTCAATGAGTGTTACGCCTTTGATAATGATAGCTATATTGACCAATAAAAATACAGTGTTTTCTAATGCTATTTTATCATTTTAAACTGCTTCGTTGATGATAAGTAGGACCTTACCAAATTCATGGTCCATTTTGATCAATTTCATGGTCATAGGATTTTAAAAATCATAAATTTCATGATTTTAGATATTTAAATCTGAAATGTCATGGTGTTATAACTATAGGGGTCCTGATCCGATTCTGAAGGCAGCTGCGCAGAAGGGTGGCATGGTATGGTATGGTACTTCTGCGCTGCTGGAGGAGCACCACACTCCAGCCACCCAGATCTGAAGGCAGTGCAGATGTAAGGTTGGCAATACTGCAACCCTCATACAATACTTTTGTGACCTCCCCATGACCGTCTTTTGGGTTGGGACCCCCAGTTTGAGAAACACTGGTCTCTTCCTTGAAATCTGTATAGTATAGGATAAAAGTACACAAAAGACCAGATTTAACCGGAGGGATCAGATCTCATGATCCATGATGCATTTTTCCTGGCCGTGAATTTGGAAGGGCCCTACTGTATAGGAGAGACCCCCAAAAACATCACTATGGTAAATTTTAGCAGTAGAGTGTAAATACTGTTGCACAGCACCATTCATTTACAACACTCCAGATTCTCAAGGTGGTATAAATCAGCACAGCTTCAGTTCAGTGGAGCTATGCCACTTTACACCAGATGAGGCTCTGGACCACAGGTCTTTAAGCAGTGGGACATGGTAGAGAAATATCTCTTTAGTTTCAAGCTGCTTTTGTCTTTCGTCATTAATGTAGTTTCTTTCTCTAGAGTTTATTCTGTCTATTGAATCATGTTCTTTAAAAGTTAGTTAACAAGATAAGACCCGATAACAAACAATTTTTAATTATAAAAAGGAGCAATGAGAGACTATATTTTCCAAAATTCTTTAATCGGAATTTTTTTATAGGTAGACTATGCTCTTCTTATTATTACCTGCAACTTACAGGCAAATTGGACTTTAAAGTCAAAGGCAATGTGATCAGTACTTATAAGGTGGGAAAAAAGCCGCTACTACTATAATATGATATTTTGCTAAGCTAGCAACAGCACAAATCAACTCTTTCTGGGTTTAATATTGGGACAAATTCTCCTTTCAGTTACCTCAGTGCACCCACACTGATGTCAATAACATTTTACCAGTATAAAAGAGAATTTAGCTCAGATCATATATATTCTATAAACAAATGAAATATTTTACCAGGTATCCCACCCACTTGAAGCAGTCACACAGTACATAAAGAGACTCACTACATCTGGGACTTTACATACTACTCCATAGTAATCACTGACCAACGTCAAGTTTGTACTAGAAAAAATCTTTAAACGTTCAACAGAACAGAAAGTCAAGGTTCAAGGTGAGAGAATTCATCTTTTTCCAGATGTAGCAAAATCTGGTCATTGTAGATGCCATTGATTTATGCAGCTGAAAGATGAATTTATTGAAAGGGCAGCTCTGGCTTAAATTTTATATTCAGCTAAATTAAGGGTCCCAGACTTAGTCTCTCCTCATTAAGAGGTGTGTTACACGTGTGCTGGGGTAACGACACAGTAGCTAACACACTGGATTTTTCAAGTACAGACAAGGCTTCATTCTGCTGAAGTTAAGAGCTAACCTATGAACTCATTCTTTGTTGGAAATTATATCAATCAGTTTATGAGCATTGGTGGTAATAGATTGGTCATCTTTGCAAGAGCACATATGTCGAGTGGCATATGTTGCAATTGCCACTCCATTTATTTGAAGTTTCATCCATTCCACAATTTTTCTAAAACCGTGGAGTACTGTAAGCCACAATGGTGATGGGATATAATACATTCTATAGCAACTATATAACTTCATTCTACAGAGCTGCATGATGGCCTAATCAACAATATTCATACAACTTCACATTCCCCACCGTGGCATTTCTAACTCACCATTATTTGCTAGATCTGACTGCTTCATACATACCAGGTACTAATGCTAAAGATGGAACAATTTCAACAGGATAACATTTAGGTTGGCCTATCTTGCTACATTAAAAGTAGCTTGAGCACCTAAATCTCCCCATTGTGTTTTCAAAAAAGTAGTCTTTACCTTTCTCTTCAATTTTGCTTTGAGGTTCATTAACTATAACATAGGATAAGTGTATTCTAAGATCATATAGAACCAAGACATAATGAACAAGACATAAAAAAGCAACTAAAAAGTAATCCCAGGTGCCTCCATTTTTTTGGATGGCTAATTTGATACACCTTGAAGGAGCCTGATTTTCAGAGTGCTCAGCCCTTCGGAACATAAGCCCCTGTTGGGCTTGGAACAAAGCTTAATGACATCAAAAGGAGTAGGGCACCCAAAAACATAGGTCTTCAAAATCACTTTTGAAAACCTTGGTCAATGGCCCTGAACCAAAATCCCCTTAAATAAGTGGGAGTCTTTTCATTGATGTCTGTGGGCTTTTGTAAGGTTCTGTGCCATTTATACTATGTGATCTGTAAAGTAAAGAGGAAACAAAGATGGCTGGAAGGGTGTCTCTGTGAATCTAATCCTGAGAGGTACTGAGCGTTTACAACTCCATGATAGCTGTGGGTGCTCAATACTACTCTGGTGGTCCTATGCTACCATCATACACTGCTGGATCTGAAGATACCTCAACTTGTGCTGATAAGGAACGTGATATTATTGCCAGTTTTTTCCAAGCATACTTCCCTACAAATCCGAGCCATGCTTCTAAACCTTCCAGATTTTAGTGTGTATGTTTTTCTAACCTAATTACATTTCAGAGAAGATTTCTTAAACAACCTGAGATGAGGTCATATCCATGGCAAATGGATAGGAAGAACTTGCTTCTCATCATAGCAACTGGATGCTTGAAAAGAGTTCTCTTTCTGTCATCCTTTCAAAAATCCTACATAATCTCATACACGTGTGTCAATTCTACTTAGTTGTGCACCTTGTTAACATGTTTCATTCATTTTTTGTCTTATATTATATGATTCAAAAGGAAACACAGTGCTGAATAGCCGCTGATAATCTGGTGAGGCCTGATGGTGCACACTGCAGCATGCCTCTGAAGGTCATGTTGAGTTTGAAGTAAGATTCACACTCCCTGCAGAGATGAAATTCAGCTATAACAAAAACTTTCTCTTTGTTTCACTCAAAAAGTCTAAGATAAATGCACATTGAGCAAGGACATTTGGAGTTAAGCATGCAAATCAGGCTTACGCTTAGCCTTAACGAAAAATAGAGGTATATGGGGATGCACAGCAGCATGTGTTAAGGTTTTGTTAGTGTCAGGGCTGATTTTCAGCCTTTCAATGTCTTTATAGCCCTAAATCAGACCATAATGTTGCTTAAGTGTATTTTTTTATTGTTTCTTATATTGTGGAAGTGACCTAAATGTGCTATGTACAAACACAGAAGTAGACACAACCACTGCCCCAAAGAGCTTATGTTTTGTTGTTGGTAAAATTAGAACAAAAACCCCTCACATTCTTGTTGTGATGTATTCCTTATAGTTTTTAAAGACATCCTTTGAAAATTGGAAGTCAAATCTTACTGAGAAAAATATAAATAAACTCTGGCAATTCAAGTGTAAAAGTATAATCAGGCAGGTCAAAAAAGAATTTGAAGAGCAAGTAGCAAAAGACATGAAAACTAATGGCAACAGGTTTTTTTTTTAAGTACATCAGAAGCAGGAAGCCAGCCAAACAGTTAGTGGGGCCACTGGACAAATAAGGAACTAAAGGAACACTCAGGGAAGACAAGGCCATTGCAGAGAAGCTAAATGAATTCTTTGCATCTGTTTTCACTGCAGAAGATGTGAGGGAGATTCCCACACTTCTTTTTGTAAGTGACAAATCTGAGGAACTGTCCCTGTTTGAAGTGTTCCTAGAAGAGGTTTTGGAACAAACTGATAAATTAAACAGTACTAAGTCATCAGGATCAGATGGTAGTCACCCATCTTTTGAAGGAACTCATATATAAAACTGCAGAACTACTAACTGTTGTATGTTACCTATCACTTAAATCAGACTCTGTACCAGATGACTGATGGACAGCTAATGTGACACCAATTTTTTTAAAAGGCTTCTGATATAATCTTGGCAATTACAGGCTGATAAAACTGACTTCAGTACCATGTAGATTGTTTGACACTATAGTAAAGAACAGAATTATGAGACATATAGATAAACATGGCATGTTAGGGAATTGTCAACACAGCTTTTGTAAAGGGAAATCATGCCCCACCAATCTATTATTATTCTTTGAGGGAATCAATAAACATATGGACAAGGGTGATCCAGTCAATATAGTGTACTTAGACTTCCAGAAAGCCTTTGACAAGATTCCTCACAACAGACTTTTAAGCAAAGTAAGGAGACATTGCATAAGAGTGAAGGCCCTCTCATGGATCAGTAACTGGTTAAAAGATAGAAAACAAAAGGTAGGAATAAATGGTCAGTTTTCACTATGGAGAGAGAGGCACCCCCCCCCAGGGGTCTGTATTGGGACCAGTGCTCTTCAACATATTCATAAATGATCTGGAAAAAGGGTTAAACAGTGAGGTGGAAAAGTTTGCAGACAATACAAAATTACTCAAGATAGTTAAGTCCAAAGCTGACTGTAACAAGTTACAAAGGAATCTCACAAAACTGGATGCCTGGGAAAGAAAATAGCAGATGAAATTTGATGTTGATAAATGCAAAGTAATATATATTAGAAAACATAATCTTAACTACATATACAAAATGATGGGTTCTAAATTAGCTGTTACCACTCAAGAAAGAGATATTAAAGTCATTGCGGATAGTTCTCTGAAAACATCTGCTAAATGTCAGCAGCAATCAAAAAAGCTAACAAAATGTTGGGAACTATTAGGAAAGGGATAGGTAATAAGAAAGAAAATATCATATTGCCTCTATATACATTCATAGTATACCCACCATCTTGAATACTGCGTGCAGTTCTGGTCTTCCCCTCTCCAAAAAAAGCTATATTAGAATTGGAAAAAGTACAGAGAAGGGGAACAAAAATGATTAAGGGTATGGAACAGCTTCCAAATGAGAAGAGATTTAAAAGACTCAGACTGCTCAGCTTAGAAAAGAGAAGACTGAAGGGGGAAATGATAGAGATCTGTAAAATCATGTTGTAGAGAAAGTGAATAAGGAAGTGTTATTTACCCCTTCATATAACACAAAAACAAGGGGTCAACCATGAAATTAATAAGCAGCAGGTTAATAAGCAGCAATAAAACAAACATGAAGAACAAATGGATATAAACTGGCCATCAACAGGTTTAGGTTTGAAATTAGACAAAGGTTTCTAACCATCAGAAGAGTGATGTTTTGGAACAGCCTTCCAAGGGGAGCAGTGAGGGCAAAAAGCCTAACTGGTTTCAAGACTGAGCTTGATAAGTTTATGAAGGGGATGGTATGATGAGATTGTATACAGTGGCATGTGGCTCATCTGTGACTGCTAGTAGTAAATATCCCTTATGGCCAGAGATGGGACACGAGATAAGGAGGGCTCTGAGTTATTACAGTGAATTCTTTCCCAGGTTTCTGGCTGATGGGCCTTGTCCACGTGCTCAGGGTCTAACTGATTGCCATATTTAGGATCAGGAAGGAATTTTCCCCCAGGTCAGATTGGCAGAGATCCTCTGCCGCATGGGGCACAGGTCACTTGCTGGTTTAAACTAGAGTAAATGTTGGATTTTCTGTAATATGAAGTCTTTAAATCTTGATTTGATGCCTTCAGTAACTCAGCCAGAGGCTATGGGTCTAATACAGGAGTGGGTGGGTGGGCGAGAAGGTCAGACTAGATAATCACAATGGTCCCTTCTAGCCTTAAAGTCTATGAGTCTATAAGATCTTTTTCACATAACGCACATTCAGCCTGTGGAACTTGTTGCCAGGGTATGCTGTGAAGGCCAAAATATAACTGGGTTCAAAAAAGTATTAGATAAATTCCTGGAGGATAGGTCCATCAATGGCAATTAGCTCAGATGGTCAAAGACGCAACCCCATGCTCTGGATATTCCTAAACCTCCGACTGCTAGAAACTCGGACTAGATGACAGGAGATGAATCACGCAAAATATTGCTCTGATCTGTTCACTCCCTCTGAAGCATTTGGCAGTGGCCGCTGTCAGAAAACAAGATACTGGGCTAGATTGGGACCATTGACCTGACCCAGTATGGCTATTCTTATGTCCTTATGTTGCTGTGGCTTATGGTAGGGTGGCATTTTTAAAAAGAGGAAGAAAATGCATAAATATAATACTGATTTTTAAGATATTTGTTGATAGATTGCTCCCACCATCCCTCATGAACAGAAAGAGGCACTGGGAAAGATTGTACCTGCCTGAAATATAGTCCCTCTGGTGCTCTTGCTATGCAGGATTGTAGCTTAAAACCCACAATCTAGCTCAGAAGCAGGTATATGAATATACACACCACCACCACTTTTGTACCATGTACACAGTATCATATTTACCATTGGAAATGAAAAGATTGATTCAGCTCTGCATTCTGGTTTTACTGGAATAATGATTCACCTTTGCATTATTCCGGTTGGTGTAACTCCATTGAGACGCCTGTCTCTTTAAGTGTGCAGGAGGAATGGTGATCACTGAATAGGTAGCTTCAGTATTTCTTTTTATCCTCCTTATCCAATGTGTGGCCTCATGCCCTTTTTAACGCACATCATCCAAAGCTTACACTGAACACAGAATTATTAATTTCCAATGGGGCTTTTCTGTGGCACCCTGACCATCATATATGAGTGCTTCACAACAATAATGAATGTATCCTCGCAATATCGCTGTGAGATGGGGGGGAATTATCCCTTTTTTACAGCTGGGGAACTGAAACACAAAGAGAGTAAGGCCAAAATTGTCAAAAGTGTCGACTAATTTTGGATGCCCAAACTGAGACACCTAGGACTTGAGTTTTCAGTGTAGATAGCATTTTTGTAGCACTTTATATGTTCAGTGCACAGCTCCAATTTATTTCAGTTGTAGCTGTGCTCAACACTTCTGCAAATATGACTCTAGATGTCTCAAATTAGACATCCAGAAAATGAGTGAAAAATGTGATTTAAATGACTTACCCAGCATCACACAGGAACAGGGACAGAATCAAGTTCTCCAGGGCAGCATTCAATTAACTTAACCATGAGATCTTCCTTTCTCTTACTGCAATCCCTTGCCTCATTTGCTACACAACTTCTAACTTCTGTAACAAATGTGGCGGGGTCCTACACACAACAGTTTCCTTCACAACTCTGATTCATCCTCAGAGCAGTCCACCTTGTGCATTGAATGAAACAGGGGGACATGCTGAAAATATAGTATGGGATCACGTAATTAAAGACCGTACCGTAAAGCCTAAACACAAGAGTGGGGTGTGGGCTGAATTAAGGTTACACAGTCAACCTGACTCTGACATTTTAAATCTTTGACTACTTGACTTTGCAGCCTTACAGTTTCTTTAACATTTTTGGGAGGGGGAAATATGTAATTAAATATAGTGTATACGGTATAGTATCTATAGCTGCCACTACTCTGTCTATAATAATGTATTCTATATATGTATAATACATGTGCACATATACACGCGTATATGTATTTTGCACACACATTACTTATATATAACATCAATCAATCAAACAGGGATTTTCAAAGAAAATGAAGGGCAGTCAATATATGACAGAAGTATACTTTTCTTAAATTGAAATTTAGATGCTCTTCTAAAGGAACAGGTAGAGTTTCATGTTAACCAGTTAGGAAAAGAGTGTTGTGTTCTCTATTACTGGCTAGCTGTGGGAACTGGCTGGAAATAAAACTAAAGATTTACCTGTCAGGTAACAGGATTGCTATATTTTTGTTTTCAGGTGTACAAACATTTCTAGTGCTTTGGAATTAATTATTAGTAACCTTTGGTTTTAATTTGTTAAAATGTAAATAAACCAAATTAAATTCAGCTCATTCTGTCTAGATTTGTTTTATAGCAACAAGAGTTTCACTCTAATAATTGCCTACAAAGGTTGTGCACATGATGTGTGGGGACTTCACCATGAGGTTATCTGATTTGTTGTTTTAACATAGTAGTGGTAATTCGCTTCATGTCTAGAGATCTAAGAAGATGCTGTCACTTTTCCAGCAATACAAACAGAGGAAGGTTTAATCAGCTATGTTCCTTCATTTCATTTACTCCCTGCACAATGCTGGATTGCATTCCTTGAGCTTGAAAAATTCAGCTAACCTGGTCTTTAGATGAGAGAAATACAGCTGCTAGACTTATGTTGTCCTATACGTGGTGGTGTTTTGACTGTATACGTAGTAATACTTCAGATATCAATAGATGTGTTACTCTGATTATGATTTATATGCCCATAGGAAAGGAGAAAGAGGAATGAAAAGAGGCAATTGCAGAATGATGCATCCTGTTCATGAGGTGGCACATCTGAAGTGGTATATCTTAGTTAATGCACTTTGCATAAGTGAGTGAATGCATTAAAGACATAAATAAATAAAGAGGTCAGAATATCCTCTTCCTGCCTCTCCTACCCCACCCCTTTGTTACCCTACATAATGACAGGTTTCAGAGTAGCAATCGTGTTAGTCTGTATTCGCAAAAAGAAAAGGAGTACTTGTGGCATCTTAGAGACTAACAAATCTATTTGAGCATAAGCTTTTGTGAGCTACAGCTCACTTCATCGGATGCATTTCCGATGAAGTGAGCTGTAGCTCACGAAAGCTTATGCTCAAATAAATTTGTTAGTCTCTAAGGTGCCACAAGTACTCCTTTTCTTTTTTTTGTTACCCTAGTTAGTGTTTGAATTGGGAGGCAGAAATGATGGTGCTGTCTCTGTCCCAAAGGCAGTCTCTGGTTATATATTTCTCAGTTCATATTAACAACAGATAGATATGATTTAAAGAGAATGTAAACAAGAGAACTGTGCTCTCAACAATTAACTTGCACCATGCCAATTGGACTGCTACCTTCAACAATATTATGCTTCCATTTCTGTCCCCCTGCATTCCCATGCCACCTCCCTCAGGCTCAGACATGAGGTTTATTTCCTATTAGTTTCTCCTACCACCTCCTCATTAACCCTTTACCTTGGAAAAACAAGCGATTTGTTCTACAGTTCCCCTGAAAACATCCTATCCCATTTCTCAGACTAGAACCATTAGCATTGTGTTTGCAGGACATTTTGTTTAAGTAAGAGTAATTTGGGTGAGGAGGGAAGAGCCTTCCCATTTGGTGTCCATCCATTGATAAGCTTAGAACACATACACTTTTCCTTCAGAATCAGCCTATGAGTTCACTTGATATTTTCTGTCATCAATTAATTCCTTTCTTCCAAGGGATGGCATTAAACTCTGGGTTTAAAGAAGAGATAGACAAGTACAAGTCCATTTTAAAAGTTGTCTGACTGATGAAAATAATATCTGTAGGAAGTCTGTATATGTATCAACCATTATTCACAATATTATGATTTGTCTCAAGATGAAACCATACATCAAAAAATGTGTTCTACTTCAGGGACCTAACTCCGAGCTCCGTTACACCAGTGCATATCTGGAGTAACTCTGTTGACTTCCTTGGAGTTTCTCCATAGGTGTAGCGAAGATCAGAATCCCAAGTGGTCCCAAGGAACCACTTTGCATGTAGTTCTGATCTTAAAATGACATTACACCAATGTAAATCTGCTGACCTCACTGTTGAGTCTCTCCTGATTTACAGCAGTGTAAGTCAGAGCAGACTCAGACCCTTTTGTTGTATGTGTTTATTTTTACTCAAAGAAAAGGATCTTAATTCCTCATAGCATTACTATATAATATACATCAGCTGTTAGAAAAAAAACCATGGTAATTGCTATACTGGGTTAGACTAGACCAGGGATAGGCAACCTTTGGCACACGGCCCACCAGGGTAAGCCCCCTGGCGGGCCGGGCTGGTTTGTTTACTTGCTGCATCCACAGGTTCGGCTGATCGCGGCTCCCACTGGCCACGGTTTGCCGTCCTAGGCCAATGGGGGCTGCAGGAAGCGGCATGGGCCAAGGGATGTGCTGGCCGCACTTCCCGCAGCCCCCATTGGCCTGGAGTGGTGAAACGCGGCCAGTGCGAGCCACGATTGGCCGAACCTGCGGATGCGGCAAGTAAACAAACCGGCCCAGCCCACCAGGGGGCTTACCCTAGCAGGCCATGTGCCAAAGGTTGCCAGGCCCTGGACTAGACTAGTGGTCCATCTAGCTCTGAATCCTGTCACTGAGGTATGATGCTTCTAAAGAAGGTGCAGGAAACCCTGCAGCTGGTGGTTATGGGATATCCTGTCCCCAGAAAAGGTTTCTTCTTACCTCCCCACCCCAATAATTAGATATTAATTTATGCCTTGAAGCATAAGGGTTTATATCCTTTCCAAACTTTGTTGTTCTTTTAATATCTATAATTAAAATATTGATTAGTCTTGTTATCCATGTAAGAGTCTTGTTCTTTTTGAATCCTGTTAAGCTTTTGGCCTTAAATATGTCCTGTCATGATGAGTTCCATAGGCTAATTATGCATCATGTGAAAAAAGTATTTTGAATGTGACCCTTTTCAATGCAATTGTTTATCCACTGGTTTTTGTGTTATGAGAGAGGCTACATAGGAGTTCCCAAACTACCTTCTCTGTACTGTTCATTATTTTACATATTTCTATCATATCATCTTTTATTAGTCTCCTTTTGAGGTAAACAGTAAAGCTAGTAGAATTTCTAATTAAAAAAATTTTCAATGGAAAAATAGGGGCAATTTTTTTGAAGAGCTCTAGTAAACACCATCAGTCTTTACAGTCTCCCATGATGATTTTTTCCCCATGCCCCTAAGCGTTCCTGTTGCCTGTCTCTGAACCCTGTCTAATTATAGTATATCTTTTTTGAGATAGAATGAGCAGAACTGAGCTCAGTATTCTGTTTTGAGGTTTCATTGATTTACATAATGGCATTATAATACTTTCCATATTATTCTTCATCCTATTCCTTATGTGTCCCAATATTTTGCTTGCTTTTTTCACTGCTGCTGCGTGTTAAACAGAAGTCTTCATCGTGCTGCCCACAACATCTAGTTCTTTTTCCCGAGTTGATTAAGTTAATTTAGGACCCATAAGGTGTGTGAGGCACATTATGAATACATTTTTAAAACTACATTGAAACACATGCAGACAACTGTGCTGGAAATGTTGGAACTCCAAAATAACTCATATATCCTAATGGCCTTCTCATATAAGCTATATAATGTGAAAAGAATGCATCTTGTAGCACAGGGGTGGGCAAACTTTTTGGCCTGAGAGCCACATCGAGAAATAGAAATTGTATGGTGGGCCATGAATGCTCACAAAATTGGGGTTGGTGTACAGGAGGGGGTGAAGGTTCTGGGTGGGGGGGGCGGGCTCTGGAGTAGGCCTGGAGATTAGGAGTTTGGGGAGTAGGAGAGTGCTCTGGGTTGGGACTGAGGGGTTCAGAGGGTGGGAGGGGGATCAGGGCTGCGGCAGGGGTGCAGGTTCCAGCTGGGGGTGCGGGCTCTGGGGTAGGGCTGGGTATGAGACATTTGGGATGCAAGAGGGTGCTCCAGGCTGGAATCAAGGGGTTTGGAGAGCGGGAGGGGGATCAGGGCTGGGGCAAGGAGTCGGGGCATGGGGAGAGGCTTAGGGGTGCAGGATCCGAGCACCCTTACCTCAAGTGGCTCCTGGAACAGTGGCATGTCCCTTTTCTGGCTCCTACTCAGAGACACGCATTCAGAGGCCCTATCTGCAGGCACTGCCCCTGCAGCTCCCATTGGAGCACTGAAGGGGGCCATTGGAGGCTGGAGCATGTAGGAGCCAGAGCGGGGCCATGCTGCAGCTTCCGAGAGCCACGTGGTACAGCCCTGATCCTGCGCCCCGGCCGGAGTGGGGCTGGGTCACGTGTTGCGGCTCCCAACCCAGCGCCCTGGCCGAAGCACCGGAGTGGGGCAAGCCCCAGAACCCACTCCCTAGCTGGAGCTCGTGGGCCTGCTTAAAACAGCTTGTGGGCCAGACTCCGGCCCCAGGCTGTAGTTTGCCCACCCCTGTTGTAGCAAGACAAATCATTAGTTTGTCGTGTTCAAAGGCAGATGCTGAAGCACAAATTCTTACTTTATAATTTAGCAATAAGCAATATTCAACAGAGTTTTCCTTTGACAGTTTAGAATAGCACTGGTGATCTGCTACACTGATAAATAAAATAAGAGCAAAATACTGCCCTCAGACCAAACACCAGGTCTCTACTCCTATAGTCTGTTGTCACTATATATAAACAGTTGTTGAACGTGTTCACTTTTGCTCTCCTCTAGTGGCCAAAATCTGCAACCCATGAGTATCCCACTGTATTCAGTGAAACAAAGCACATGAGCAAGGGTTGCAGAACTAAAAGCCTTATGGGCCTGATCCAGAGCCCACTAAAATAAATGACAGGTTTCAGAGTAGCAGCCATGTTAGTCTGTATTCGCAAAAAGAAAAGGAGTACTTGTGGCACCTTAGAGACTAACAAATTTGTTAGTCCTTTTCTTTTTTCTAAAATAAATGGAATCTTTCCACTGACTTTAATGCGCTTTGGATCAGGTCCCATTTGCACAAAATAAATGACAATGGGAGGAGTATAAAGGTAGGGAGTGAATGATCTGAGAACTGAGATCCGCTATGTGGGTCTGAGAACATAATTCTGCTCTCTGATTTTCAAGACAAGGTTCACTGATAATGTATGTGGGTCCTTTGGGCCTGATCCAAAACCTGTTGAATTCAATGGGAGACTTTTTACTAATTACAATGTGCTTTGGATCAGATTCTATATGATCTGCACACTATTGAGAAAAACACCCTTCCCTAGAAAACAATCGATGAACCATAGAAAGTGTGCATTGTACACTAATTTTCATTTGGCATTCTCAAGCTATATCCTTCAATACAAAAATCAGTAACATAAATAACTAAAATAATACAATAAGATACCTCGTTTTCTCCAGAAAGCTTAGAGTAATAAAAAGAATAGTGGGCAAAAGTGCTTTAAATATATTAACATTTTTAACTCTGCAAGCCTTTGTTCTAAAGAAAGAAAACTGCTGTTTCACTTCCCTGAAGCCATTGATAATATGATGCAAGAACATCAGAGAAAATCTAATCCAAGATAGGTGCAGTCCCCAAGGGAAAATGTTCTTCTTTGTTTTAAATTTCCACTGGAAATCTGGGAGATTTCACATGCAAACATCTTATTTCATGGGGCTGCTTCTGAAATTGAGAGATTAAATCTAGCACTGTATAAAGGGCTTTTCAATAAAGTGGGTTTCACAGTTTTCTGTTTACAGAAAATTGATGCATCATCTGATATGTCTGAAATTGCTAACTTCTGTTTCACTAAAGCTGAAGGAATTTCAGCTGACCAATTATCTAATCAAGAAAAATATTCCCTTAGCATCTTGTCTTAACATAGCTGGTTGGCAAGCAATGTTTGAATTAGTATATATCACGATTTGTTACAGCAACAAAATGGACTCTGATTTTCTTGAGAAACTCATATTTACAGAACTATCCATCATCCGTTAAGTGCTCACAAATATATCAAAAGCTGTGAAGAAACTATTGTGTCCTAATTTCTTCTCCTCTTTTTTTCCCCTATGAGGTTGATGCTTAAACATTTAAGATTGGTGAGAATTAGAGTCAGGTGAATACTGAAATACTTCATTTCAGTGAAGACATTCTGTGCTAGCCAGAGATGACTTTTCAATTCTCAAAACTCTAAAAGGTTTTTTTTTCCTGACATTTTTTATCACTGATAGATACTTCTATTGAAGCAGCAGCAGACTGACCTTGAGTGGATAATCCTAAATAGGCCTGGGGTTTGCATTTCCTACTAGACTAAGTATGTGACTGGACCATTACATCCAAGGAGCACTGCATTAACACTGGGACCACAATGGCCAGTATTTTCAAAAGGAGCTAGTGATTTTGAGTTTCTCAATTTTGGGGTACCCAATTTGAGACACTGTAAAGGAGTGTGATTTTCCGACAGTGTTGAACTTTGAAAATAGAACCCTTTTAGGGTGTTTCAAGTTAGGCACCCAAATCACTAGTTGCTTGTGAAAAACTGGCCAATAATCTGACGCTGTCAGAACAACTTCTAATATTCCAAAACTCTGAGCAGCTTTCAAACAGGCTATATTATTTAACAAAACAAAACAACCACCACATGCCACAGAAATGCTTCACCTCAAATGTGGAAATTCCACCTAAAACTAGTAGTCAGTACTCAGCTCAATAGTTAGCCCAGTACCATATTGAAGGTCAAATATCACAGGGCCAATTGGGATTAAAAACACCTGAGAATACAGCATTTGTTTCTAGCCCTGGCAAGTCTCTGGATATCAAATCTTTAGTAACAATAAACAATACCAAGTTCTTATATAGTACTTTCCATCAGTAGATCTCAACGTGCTTTTCAAAGGAGGTCTGTATCATTAATGCAATTTTCCAGATGGAGAAACTGAGACACAGAACTGCTGGGACTTGCCCAAAGTCATCCAACAGGCCAGAATCAGGAATAGAATGCAAGTTCCCTGTGTTCCACTCCAGGCTTCTATTCATTAGACCACACTGCATTCCCTAATGAGAATATTTTAATTTATACAAAGGCTATTTTAGGGGTTTCTAAAGTGTGAATTTATAATTTTTTCTTTTCCTCTCCCAATAAAATACAATGAGAACGTAGGGGTTACAGGTAGAGGGATAGAAAAAAAAGCAATACTCTTTAAAACTTTCTAAAATATATGTTTCAGAGAAAAACATCATACAGACAAAATACATTAAGGAGTGATGTATAAAAGTTTTATTGATTCTCATTCAGAGTGACTTGAATAACTCACTCATGCCTTCACCTTGTGTGAGTAATGTGGCTATTCAGAATTCATGACAATACAGCCTTTATGCCACACCATCATGACTCGGTCATCTCTGTCCCTCTCATAGTTAATATCACTGAGTGATGTACATTGAGGTCCAAAGGCTACAAGTTCTGCCCTCATTTACATGGATGGATTCAATAAGAGGTTGCAGCTATCTAAGGGCAGAACTGGGCCCCAGTTTTCCAAAGCCTTTATAGTAATTCCGATCATTTAGGGCAGGAAGGTACTTAGGTGCTTATATAATTTGAAGCACGAGTAGTTCCACTTAAGTGAACGGGACTACTTGTGCTTAAAGTTATGGGCATGCTTAAGAACCATACTGAGTAATGGAAACTTGATTCTCAATGTACACTGCTCAGTCTCAGCAGATGGGGCTGTAGAACACTGGTTTGATGAAAATGTAATATTTGTTATCAGTTTAAGATTCTTTTATTTAAGGTTATAGAGCAAGTTTATGTGTTTGTTAACCTAAAATTATTTGTAAATGCATTAAATCGCTCCATGCCTGTTTAAATATTTGCATAATTTAAGCATAAATAAAATCTGAGAACATTTTCTTTGCAGTTTGAGGCCAATGGTAAAACAAGGGAAGCTGAGCAAGAAGACTGGAGGGGACTGGTTAGTATCCAAGCAAAATCACCAGTTGAGTTCCACTCATTTAAATTCAGGGATAATAAAACATCCCAAGTTTGGGACTAGAGGAAAATTCTAAAATTGGAGGTTTCTAGAGATACAGAGTGAGAATATAGAGGTTATAAAGGGAACGGAGGGAACTCTTAAAAAGCTGGAAATTGGAACTTAGAGTTTGTACTTTATCCAGATTTTGCTTCAAGAAATTAAAAGCTGATCCCTTTTCTAAAATACAGAGACTAAAATTAGAATTGTATGTATGTCAGATGGCTGGCCTGCTAGTACCATCTTCATCTAAAGAGTATTTATATACCCATGCAAGACCAAGTGTATTCATGGTAAAGAGATTACAAATAAATTGATTTAGAACTATGCTACTGCAGTTGATTATTTTTATTTTAACCAGGGAAAAACAAAATTCACAAATTTCTGTGTTTTTTTTAATGTTCCCAAGATTCAGCAAGGTACTTACGCATAACTAGAGACATTGACAGCAGCCCCAGTCCCACCAAAAGTTTGGTTTAATGACTGATGGGATGGGAGGACCAAAGATGTAGATGGCAGAGGGAGATGCAGGGTGTCAAGCCAGTTACATGCAGCATAAATGAGGAGGCACTCAGATTGCTTGCTTGCAGCCACTGATCCCACTTGAACAGGTGCAAGAGGCAGCCCTCCTGAAGACACTGCCCTATCGCCCTTTTAAGTATGGGAATGATGAAGGGGCATCAGGGAATCATTTCATCTCAGCTTGGTCATTGTCAGCCTCAGCCCTATTCACTGAAGAGACAGGATGAGGGTAAAGTGGATACCTTTGCAACAAGGTGGCAGGGAGCTCCAACTACTGAAATGATGGGGATGGGAGCAGAGTAAAAGTCTTCCAGTGCAGAACCACTGATATTCTTTTGAAAAGCCTCACTCCAAAGTAAAGATTTGTGTATAGAGTTGTATAATTGAACAAATACTGATTAACTCATTATCTGATATTTGCATTTGTTATGGTGGGGGTTTGGAGAAGTAGCTGTTAATTGATTACCACCTAGAATCCTTGTAACAATCGATTTCCACTTCAGAAGTCATCCTATCCCAAAAAACAACTATTCACCTGTTTTAAATAGTGCCACCTGTTGTTGAAGAGAGTGGGCAAGGCCAAACTGCAAAACAACTATATGGTCCCTCATATTCCATTTCATCCAACTTGTAGGGTATATAGGCCTATGGTAACAGAGACAGAAATATCCACTTTAATTTGCTATATTTTAATACATCTATGTTAATGGATTTAACAAGTAGCTTTGAAGCAGCTTGGCTTTGAGCTTTGATAGAGTGAAATAACTTTTCATCCAGTTCCCTGATATCCCAGACAGGGTGACAGTTCTTTAATTTCTTACTTTGGTCATGAGGTCCTGTAAGACTTGAGAAAGTGTAAGCATGAGACATATGAATGGGTAGCAAACAACTTTTCTACATCAAAAGTCATAAGTTATCACCAGGAAGGTACAAGACCCTAATAGTAGGAATCTAGACTGTTCACCTATATAACAGGGGATCAGATCATTTTGGTGGAGCCATCATCTCCTGTTATTCCCCCTTTATCGCTTCCTTGGGGAAAACACAGACTCATGGATGTGACCAAGAAACAGTACCATAAGAAGGAGGGCCCCAAAAAGTGGACTAATGTGGATGAAGCTTCCTTGATTAGGATTGGATGATTCAGCTGGGGTGGAAAATTTACAATTCTGATTAAGATCACCAGGGAGATCCTGTGGAACAATACCAGCATAGATTTCACCCTTAAAAAAACAGGTAAACAAGGATGCAAATGTGCTCCTCCTAAGGTTAAATTATGACAACCAAATGGCTGATTCTCTCTCCCTGCTTTCTCTCCAAGGAAAATAGACACAAAGACATTGGAGCCCAGATGATTTGAGGAAAACACCTGCTAGTATGATAGTACCTGAGCCAGATGACATCACCTGGTTCCCTACTCTCTAGTTCTTGACTGACTCTGAAGCTCTGCAGACCAAGAAAGCTGAAGAGCAGATCATTTTTCTTTTTCCGTTTCCTTAACCAGACATCCAAATATCTGCAAGGGCATCTTCCAGAAAAGATTTGTACTTCCCTTTTCTAAGTGTGGACGTGCGTGGCCAATAATAGCATGGGTATATAAACCTTAGTGCAAATTACCATTGGGCATTAATTAATCTAGGTTCAAAGCAAACCAAAGGATCCACAGGGCTAGAACTTGGGTCTGCTGATCCCAGAGCAAACACCTGCCACATCCACACCACCACCCAACAGCTCTGGCAGAGCAGCAATTGATGGGCTGTGAACCACGTTGGCCCAAGAATCACAAGGGCCTGATTGGTGGAGCTCCTGAGGCCCCTGATTGGTCCAGGTGCACTACTTAGCTGGAGGGGACACCAGGAAGTTGTCTGTGTAACTAGGGGATCTCCAGCCAGCTGCTATGGCAGACTCTGCTCCTTCACCTGGCTTCCAATTCTGGATCTGATCCTCAATTCTGGTTCCTGGCTTCTATCTCCATCGCTGACCTTGGCTCTGGTCATGGGCCTGAAGGCAGTTGAGCATAGAAGAAAAGGAATGGTGCCAACACAACAATTTGTTTTTGTTTTTTTTAATTATAGTGAGGCAGGACACACACCCACTCCATGTCCGTCAAGGATTCCTGCTTGCAGGGAGTTGGGAACTGGGCATTTGCTGTAGAAATGGACGCATCCTATGTGGTCATCAGGGCCACATTATCTCAAAAGCATAGACCCCAACAACTATTGCATCTTTGCATGTACTATTCCAGGAAGCTTTTTCTTGCAGAACAAAATTAGGAGATTCTTTATAAGGAATTACTTGCAATCAAATTCGCATTCAAGGAGCAGTACTACTGCCTCAAGTGGGCCCTATATGCTGTACAACTTTACATGGACCATAAAAACCTTGACTACCTAAATAAAGCCAAGACATTAAACCAAAGATAACTCTGGTGTGCTCTATTTTTCTCCTGCTTTGATTTTGTGATCACCTGTAGGCTAGGAGCGAAAAATGGCAAAACTGGTTCTCTGAGAATACCTCAAGGAGGAAGAGAGATCTAGCAAGGAGACACCCTTCTTCCTCAACCCTTACAATTTCCTCAGTGCCACCGTACATCAGGATCTGGTCACCTTGATCTAGGCAGTCTTCCAGGATGACCCACTGGCCAAGAAGATCATGGCTTCCCTAGAACCACCTGTTCCAGGACCAAGTGACAGCACACCATGTCAGGTGGGATAGTATGGATAAATGGTCACATCTATGTTCTACCAGGCCACTCCCAGTTGGATCTGCTGTGGCTATGCCACAATACCTTATAGTGGGCCATTTCAGCCACTTCAAAGCCTGTCTTCTGGCCCCCTACATCTTCTGGTGGCCCAGAATAATCAGATCCAAGTCTCCATCAATTCCTGTGACATGTGCACCCGCATCAAGGCCCCATGAACCAAGCCTCTTGGCACTTTCATGTCCTTGGAAACCCCAGGTTGTGGGCATCTATTACCATAGACTTCACTGTAGAACTCTGTGAATCAAATGGTCAATATGTAGTACTCCCTGTAGTAGACCAGCTAACCAAGATGGCATGTTTTATTCCTTGTGTGCAACTAGCCTCTGCCAAGGTGACCATCCAGCTATTCATGCATGTCTTCCATCTCCACAGGCTCCCTGATTGCATCACATTTGATCAAGGCTCACACTTTGTCTCTTGTTGGTGGCACATGCTCCTCCAGCTGCTAAATATCCTCATCTTTGTTTCATCAGTGTGCCATCCCCAGACAGATGGTCATTTTTTATCAAGTATCATCAAGAAAACTAGTCTGCCCTCCTTCCCTATGCTGAATTTGCATATAACAACACTAACTATGCCTCCACTGGCCAAAGCCCCTTCTTCACTAGCTTCAACCCCATTTCCACCTCGCGCTACCAATGGTCTCTCAAAATCCTGCAGCTCCCGATCTGGTTTGGCAAATCCACCAGATGCAGAAAGAGCTAAAGGGTCACCTTAAGGATACTAAGGAGGCCTTTAAGCAACAAACAGATGGCCAAAGACAAGAGGGTCTGGCCTTTACTCTGGGTCGGAAGGTATGGCTACCCACCAAGAGCTTCCACGTGGGCAGACTGTTACAATTCGCAAACTGGACCATCAATATGTTTCGCCAAACTAAAGTTGCCAACAAATTAGCCCTGTAACTTTCAAGCTCCACTTACCTAAGTCTCTCAAAATACAACCCATCTTTCACCTTTCACTTTTGAAACTATTCACAGAAAACCAATTCCCTGACCAGCTGCAGTCATCTCCTCCACCTGTTCAGTTCCACGTTCACAAGGAATACTTAGTCCGTGCCATCCTGGACACTAAGATGAGGCAAGGCAAGTTATGGTACTTTATGAATTGGAAAGGTTATGGCTCTGAAGAACAGTCTTAGGAACCTACCAGTTATATACACACTCCAGATCTGATGGAGAACTTCAACAAGATCTGCCCCTACAAACCCAATCCAGCAACAGCAGGGTTGCTAGAGCATGAGGTGAGTATCCATGGGTCTAGAACCTGGGTCTTCTGGTCCCTGAGCAAATGCTTCATCTGTGTCATCACCAGAAGCCTAGTGATTGATGGACTGTGAGCCTTGTAGGCCCAAGTACAGGCTGTGCTGCCCACAAAGGTCCTGATTGGCAGTGCTCCCAGGCTCCGTGATTGTTGTGCACTACTTAAGCCTGGATGAGACACCAGGAAGCTGTCTGTGCAACTATCTGGCTCCTCCATCAGGCACGATGGCAGACCCTATTCCTTTGCTTCTGGTGGTTGGCCTTTGGTTCTGGGTCTCTGAGGCCACTCACTAGACCGGGCTGTTCATGACCCAGGCATGACAAAACCTTACTATAGATTCTTACTCTAAAGATTACCTAGGATCTATAAAGAGTCAAATCTTAACCCATTGCTTCCACAGGGGAAAGTATAAGTTACTAAGTAAACTGCACACAGACAGACAGATTAAGTAAGCCATTCAATCATTGGCCTTATATTAACTTTGTGACTTGATTATTGATCATACTCATGCAATAATTTGACAAATTGTTGGTTTTAAATTGTTCTTTTTAGTTAATCCCTCCTAATTTCTATAACTGCCAACTCCTTGATTTACACTGTATTTCCAATCAAATGTTCATATTGCTTAGTATTTTAGGGATGCACCTAAATTTTAAGAATTTAGTTAACCTTATAGTTTTATGCTCTTGAATAAAAGTTATAAAAACACAACAAATTTGCTTTTCTCTGATCAAAAGGCAACTAGGTAAAACTAGCTGTAATTAAAGGGACTTTAATTAAATACTAATAGAGCATTTGACTCAGTCCTGAAAGCCCTATTAACTAATTAGTAGTACAAACTGAAGGGTTTCACACAGTCATCACTAGCATAGAGCTCTAGCAAACTGTTGACAGTTATTGAAACAAGCCCCAATAAGATGACCAGCAAAACTCTGGGCTTACACTGCTGGGCTCCCATCCAGCTGGTTCTTTTGTGCATTAACTTTCCTTATTTCTTCTGCCAGGTGTGACAAAGAGAGACTGCTGACATCATCCTGCTGGGGCTGGTCTGGCTCTACACAAAGGTGAGTGAGCTCTGAAGCCTTCTGTTACAACCCATGAGTGCCTTGAAGGGGAGGTGTTTAGTCAATTTGGAACTAGCACTGGGATCACTTGTGAGGCTGGAAATGGAGGATAAGATAGGAATGGAATTCTGCAGCTGGGGAGCAGAGGGCAGAGATTTTTATTTTAAACATATGTATTAATCATGGCTCAAAGCAGGGATGGCAGTGGTAATCTGCATCTGGAAAGCTAAGGCAGGAGGAGATGATTTTTATTTCAGACATAAATTATATATTAATTGTTGCTTGAAGGAGGGATTGGTGTGGGAATCTGTAGTGTGGAGAAGGACAAAAGGCAAAGATGATTTCAATTTTAAGTATATTTATTAAATCATAATTCAAACCAGAGATTGGGTGGAAATCTGCAGCTGGAAGTGATAGGGCAAAGGGAAAAGATTACTTTTTTGTATTTTAAACATTCATCAATCATAGCTCAAAGCAGGCACTGGTGTGGGGATCTGTGACTTGAGGATGGAGGGGAACACTCAGGGAGAGACAAATGTTATTGATTTTTACATTTAAGTCAGTTTAGGGCTAGTGAAAGATGCTGGAATGACATTCCTGGAGACCAAAGTCCCTCCATTTATCCATATTGCTGGAGAATGCAAGATTCTCCACCGTGCTTCAACAGTGTGCCTCTTTTTTTTTTTTTTCAAAGACCTTGTCTACATTGCTATTTTTACCTGAGTTTGTAACCGTTAGTGGCACAACATGGTTTGTGACGCCACTCAACATGGCAAGTATTCCCTCAGTGGACTGAGATTAAACATGGTTGTCTTTTTGTCACCCGTTTAGTTCACAAGTGTGGGTGGAGGGGTGTTTTTATTTTATTTATTTACTTGTAGAAAGAATCTCCTACCGTGTCTGTGTAATTGGTGTGACCAGTCTATCTTCCTCCCATAGGGTGACCAGATGTCCCGATGTTATAGGGACAGTCCTGATTTTGAGTGTTTTTTCTTATATAGGCATCTGTTACCTCCGACTCCTGTCCTGATTTTTTACACTTGTTATCTGATCACCCTATCCTTCCATCTCCAGTGAGATAGATCATCAAAGTGTATTGCCCCATGTGTTAGTAGTGTCACATGTTCTCTGACACAAAGACTGGGTAAGTGTGGATATGAATTGTGGGGTGTGTGAGGGTGGTTATTTTATTAAAGTGGTTAGATGCCCACTAGGAATTAAACTAAAACAGCCAACATGGTTCACATAGGCTATCATTCTGGGGCTATCTGATAACAAGGCTAGGTCACTACCCAGTTCGGCTTCCTTCAAACTAGTGACATAGATATGAAGAGCTCTGTATCCCATAAAAAGAGAAGTGAATTTGTTGCAGAATATTTTTGGGGTTCTCATTGATTTTACCCACTACATTTTACAGTTCCCCCTTCCTGCATCTCCCATAGGCCTCTTCACCTCCTTCTGCCTTTCTAGACAGCAGCCACTTTTCCCTGCTCTCCAGTAGGAGAACCTGTGGAACCAGCAACTTTTCATTATTTTTCCCAACTCTCCACCAAGCAGAAGTTAACCTTTGGGACTGGCTGTTTCTCTTTATCCACTTACAGGGAAAGTGGGATTTATGGGGAAAAAATGAGAAAGTACAGTTCTCCAACTCCTTTGATGCAGCTCCCTGCTCATTGCCATTGCTCTGAGCCATCCTAGCTCATTATAATAAATATATTGCATTTAAATTGGGATGGAACAGGTTGCAAATATCCAGCTGAAAAGGTGAAAGCATAGAAGTAATTCAGAGAAAAATAATAAAGGAGGATCCTACACGTGCCAAAAGAAATGAAAGTGCCATCCTACATGCACACTAAGGAGCTGTAATTGTCCTTTCCAGTGTGTTTCATGATAATCCTTTTGTTCAGGAAGTTGCATCGTTATTTAAATGTTGTATAATGCTGATTGGAAAGAGGGAATGAAAGGTTAAGCCTAGTGAACATGTAACAAAAGTGCTAGAGCTAATCCATATTTATCTTAGAAAAATCAGCTCTTTTACTAGCTATGATCTGAATCCACACAGCTGGGCAGTATGTTTTATATTATGGCCCAGGATAAGAACATTTGTCCATCCACAGGTTGATGTATATGAAAGTCACTAAACACTATGAATTTTCTCAATGCATCATTACAAAACCACCTGTGCTAAATAACTTTCTAATACACTGTGAAAACTGGTAGAGCGTTCAATGAGCTTCATAATATCTCATTTTCTTGGTGACTAGGTTTAGTGGTTGCACATTGTTGTACAGGGTAAACGAGTAGGAACACTTGTTTCAAGACTGTTTTACATCCTTTTCATGGTACGCACCAGCATCTGTCTCTTCTGGCTTCACCATTCACACACTATAACAATTGTGTTAGCATTTAGCCACTAAATTTCACTCCAAGCTCAAAACTGCAACTTAATAGTACTTGATATATATCAATATATTTAACCAAATTGAAAAGCTGCTTAACTGATTAAAAAATTCAATTTAAGTGTAATACTTCCCCTGTGCCTACTACATTCTCTTCCCTAAACACAGGTCTACTGTTTGCTGCTTTTTTTTTAAAAAAAAAAACAATGCTCCTCTAAGAATGATTGTCTCCTGGAAATTTTTGAAAAAACGGTTTACTTTGAAACAGCTCTTCTTCAAGAAGTCTTTACATAGTCCCACTCAAAGGGTACAAGGTGCCTGAACTCAGGGGTGCTACGGGGGAGGAGGGACAGGGAGCCCAGCCCCCACCCCTTTGGCTGGCTGAGCGGAGATCCAGCAGCTGCCACCTTACCTTCCAGCCATGTCTGAGACAGCAGCATGGGGTGGCCCCACAGCTGGGCGCCCACCACCAGCACAGCAGGTAATGGGCCAGGGTACTTACATCTACACCCAATGGGGAAACTTCTTCAGGAGTTCTGGCACTGCAGGCTGGTTGGGGAGGCCCTGGCACTTTCCAAAGCCCCCTGCTCTAACTTGGGCTGTATAGCACAAATGGCAGGGTTTCCATGGGGAGTGGGGGACTACATGATACCCTCCTCCGACCCCATCCTCACTGGTTTGCCCTGCCCCGGCACTGGTTGTTCAGTATCGGCACATCCCAGTGCTTCCTTCCCTGGCTGCAGCTCTGCAAACCTGTCTGCAGCTGTCTCTGCCCTCTGTGAGCTGTGTGCCAAACTGAGCCATACCTGTAGGACACTATGTGCCCCACCATCTTCTCTGCCCCAAGATAGGCACCCTCCTGGAGAGGGGAACTCTCCCTGGGTCTCCTCCTTAGGAAAATTCTGGTTGTACTCCTGACTGAACTGTGGCCTTCTGGTAGGTTGTGATCTTAGGAGCACATGAGTACCACTTTGCAGCACTGAATGTTTGGAGTCTGTCTATATATGTGAGATTTAACTGCCTCAGTTTATTTTTGACCACTTTCCATGGTGGATATGAAAAATTTCACTGCTGTGCTGGAGTCTGACTAGGTTGGACACAGAGAGACAACGGTGGGTGAGGTAGTATCATTTATTAGACCAACTTCTGTTGGTGAGAGAGACAAGCTTTTGAGCTACACAGAGCTCTTCTTTTCCAGTCCTGAAGAGACTGAGTGTCACAGCTAAATACAAGAATAAACAGAATATGTGCTAACTACTTATCTGTTTTGTTCTTGTGTTTAGCTGTGAAGTTCTTAGTACCTTTCCTGGAGCTAAAGAAGAGCTCTCTGTAAGCTCACAAGCTTGTCTCTCTCACCAGCCGACCTTGGTCCAATAAAATATATTATCTCCACCCTTGTCTCTCTAATATCAACACTGCATATGTTGTATGTGTAGTATTTGGGGTAGTATTCATTGTAAATAGGTAACATTTTGAAAGTTTAAAGTGAGTTTAGTTTTCTGTGTCCAGAGTAGTAGGTATATTCTTGAAATATTTACCTTAGGGCTCCTCTTGGATGATAGTAATCGGTGTGCTTCCTGATCAGAGTTATTTCCTGAGTCAGATACCCACCCTCCTTGTTTTCTCTATTTAGGAGATACACATCACCCCACAGATATGAAGTCTGCTATAGTTGCATTCCTTGAGCCCACTGAGACTGGCAGTCGGGACTTCAATCTTTTTACTGAGGCAGTCATTGAGAGCTCAGTTTGAGGAGCCATTTGAGGTTCCTGTTTAAGGCACTGTGCAGGGGCCCACAGTGAGTGTGGTGGGCTTCTAAGCCCTGACCACCAGACTTCAAAAGCCAGTCATGGCACTGCCTAACAAGAGGACAGATACAGCAGAACATGGAAGCCTTCTGAGGCTCATCGGTTGGCAAAGGCTTCCGGGGGAGTGGGGCAATGCAAATCCCACACTCACAGGATAGAGTTAAAGAGATATTGTGACTCAATCAGCCCTGCCCCCCTACACAAGTAGTAAGTGTCAAGCTTGGAGAGGAGGGGTTATACCAGAAAAGCACAGCTCAGAGAAGGGAGGTCTGATGTGGGACTATTGTTGAGACTTGCTTCCAGTGCCTTGCTTGTTGCTGCTGGGTATAATAGCAGCAGGTGATGTCCTACCTGAATGGGGCAACAGCCAAATAAAACCTCTTTTTGTTTTTGTTACACCTGACCAAGGTTGCTGCAGTGATTTGTCCCATGCTCAGGAGTGACCTGGGCCATACTTCCTCAGTTATGAAGGCATCAGACGCTCTACTTCAGGCTTTGGTACCTGGCTCAAATTTTCATGAAAATGTATCATCTGAGGCCCACTTTTATTCAGTTACCCTTACCCTGAGGATGAATGCTGAGTAGGAATTTAAGGCCAATATACAATCTGCATTTCTCTTACTCTGTTTTTCCATTGCTCTTACTAATTAGAGAGGACTTTAGCTTCACCTTACTCTTAGGTTATAACTAGGATCCTAGCATAAGGTTGACTTTGAACCCTTTGTTAGTCTAAACCAAAAATCCTCAAGTTTGCTTCATTTGAAGCTAGTATAAGTTCAATCTTGAGAAAAATTGAACAGGTAATTTCAATAAGGCTCTGATTCTTAATAATAAAGCTCTGATTCAAAGCCTTAAAAATGGCTCTTTAGACCATTTGCGAAAAGTTTAAAATTTCTTTGCATCCCTTTATCTGCTCAACCAAATCAACTACCTTAACTCTTAACAAAGAAGGAAATATGAGCACTTTTCATATGGTTTTAGATTTACCTTGAACTATTTGAAGTTTTTATTGAGGTTTCCCAAAGGTAGATTCTTCCTCCACTGTAGCACACTGTCTAGTGCTGGATCATGAAACTCCTAAGTCCTAGGTTCTATTACAGATAATACACAAGGCAAAAAGATGTAAAAAGGATGCTTAGTTCACTTAAAATTCTGTGGTTTCAGGTGTGTAGAAGATAATCCAAGCAGCTGAAATAGGCCCAAATCAAGAAAAGTCCACAATTGGACAGGTGAATAGGTTGTCTCTGTTTGAGTGTATATACTATCCAGTAGAGTGGGTAGAGAATGGTTTTTCCAGACTCACAGTCAAACTTATGAACCAAAACAACTTCAGTTTAGATCAATTGAAAAATTTTATTTAGATTGGCTTTTTAAAAAACTTTTTTTAGAATAAATTAATTTTAGACTAAATTTGGAAATTAAAAGTTATTTTGTAACTTAAACAGAACTTTTCATTTATAAAATGTTGAAAGGAGAAACAGATAACTTTGAAACATTTTTCAGTTTTTTCCAAAATGAGAAACTTGTCAAAACTGACCCATTGATTTCAACAATATGGCTTTTTTCAATAAAAAAAATGTCAAAAAGTCCTGAGCCAGACCTACTAACTAGCACTTTATCAAGCTGATATTTTCATGATGTTCAGCATAATAATGTAACCTCTGGCTCTTGGTTTTAAGATTTTCTCTTGACATGTTTGTATCCTTTGTTAATAAAAGCAATGTCTGCAAGCTATGCTACATATTTCACTTGATCTTTACTTTTACCTCAACTCTTTTTTCCCAGTTTACCAGTTAAAGCTAGAGAGTTTCGGATCAAGATATTTTTACTCTGCAATACCTCCAGGATTCTGCACGTATAGAGCTTTAACTATTCTATTCTCTGTAACTCAGGAAAGGTATCAACTCTTAACTCTTTGAAGACAAACCAGGACATAAACATAGCCCATGTTGTTTAATTCACACCTTAGTTCCCTATACTCTTTCTTCACATTTTAGTTAGCTTGTAATTTGAATCTTTCAGTTCCTAAACTTTGACATCTTGGAGTCCACCAATTCTGGATTCCTCCATACTAAACCTCAAACCCTACCTATTTATATCCTCTGTATGGTTCTAATTGGGGATTCTGGCAGACAATTAATATTCACTTTCAACCCTCTTCTCAGTTTCTGGTGGTTTTATTGAATGTTGAATTGTGCAGAAAATGCTCTCTGCTGCTGTTCATTATGTTAAATTATGCTAACTTTTAACATTTCAAGAGATGACAAAACAAAAATCTGATTTTTTTAAGCTAACATAACCAAATAAAAATATTACACCCAAAAAATAAGAACTGTAAAAATTGAGTTTGCTCTAATCCAAAGCAAAATCACTATGCCCCTAGCTAGTGATGGTAACAAGTATACATTAGAGCCAAGTTTCTAAATAATACTAATATTCAGACCAGCATTTGAAATTAGAGTTGGTGGGAAAGGCAAATGGAGAAGATAAAATGTAATTTTAAAATTCTGCAATACAACATTGCTTTCATGGTGATGCAAATAGGCAGCTAACCTGAGAGAGAAATTCTACAAGTCAAAGGCAAAGCTCATACAAGACTAATGCAATGAAGTATAAGCTTCATATTACCAGAACTAAGTAAGCAATACTACGTTCTTGTCACCTTCTTATCTGGTAGAAGGTTACCAGTTTGTCAGGACAAATAGGCAAGCTAGGGAGATCTACATGTACGTCCAAAGAAAAGGTGGTTGGCAGTATCAAAATGGAACCCTGGGCAAAGAAGCATGAATGTTAATAATCTTGCCAAAGATCCTTTCTTCAAGGCTAATAGTTCAGTAACCTCCTTTGATGTATCACTTGAATATATCACAGCAACTGTATGCCTCTAGCACCTCCCCTAACACATATGACTGCAGCAGAATTAATTAGTAAGCAGTAGCAGGAAAGAACAAATGACCCAGTATGATGCAGATCAGTTTGTTATTACTGGTAATGGTAAGGCTGCCAATAATTTAAGCAGAATTTTAATGGGGTACACATAGTGGTTGGTTCTCAATATGCAGTAGTCCACAGTACACTTCCAGCCCTTATAGCCTTTAATTATTCATTTCTACGCACAACAAAAACAGAGATGCCAAAGCTACCCAACAAATCCTTTGACCTGCTCAAACAAGAGTGGATTATCCACTGGGTTCATTTTGCTGTTTACCACTAGGTTTCATTACTCCTAATTCTAGAGAATTTTGCCTGCACCAGGGAGAAGCCCTGTCTACCGGGTGAGTCACATCAGTTACACGGAGAACTCAGCTGTGTTTAATCTAAATTGTTTGGAGAGAAGAGCTGGATTTCTGTTGTTAGTGCTAATAATCAGTTAAAGTTCAAATGTAAAAGGCTCGGTCAACCCATTTGGCTGCTGAGTGTTATCTGCCATCTGGTAGCCAAACAGAAAGCATAGCCTTAGCCATTTAACACACTTTTCCTTCCTAACCCTTGAGTCACTGAGGAGGAGATACATACCACCACATCTGTGATCAGCATCTAAACCTTGTTTAGATCCATCACAGGCACAAGGTCATTTAAATGAGGTAAACAGAAGCTTCTCAAAGTGGGACAGTGGAGGCTGAATCAAACTTTTTTCAGATGGCCCTCAACTTGCAGGTGCTAATCATTAACTTATTAGTTTTAATGGTCAGCAGCTCTTATTGAAAAACATTATACAATGGCCTGAGTGAACCTGTCTTTAGTTGACAATCGTGCATTACAGCACTGCTATGTGCTACCACTGATATTTTCAATAGCTGGATTATACCATAGCGCTACCACTTAATTGATCTGCATAAAACAATAGAGTACTGACAGATCAAACCAAGAGGCCTTAATATCACTAGAACAGTGCTGTTCAAAATCATTGCCGCCTACTCACAGATGAGAGAAAATCCTAATGGCACTTACAGCAGTTTCCTGTGCTGTGCATTCTGTAATGTTGTGAAGGTTATGTATTATAAGTTGTTAGGGAGCCACTTATACAATGTACTGAATCTCAATAGTGAGGTGCATAACTATTAGCTTGGTTGTTTGTCAGGACTGTCTGGATATTCACACAGCACTGACTAAGCTCCCAAAGTCCTGTCCTGGTATGTACTTGGTCCCCCAGTTTCAATACTTGGATGGATTCTCTGAGGACAGTATCTGGAAGAGAGATTCCCTAGACATTGCACTCTGCTATTTCAACTGGAATCACACTGAGGTATGTACTGATGTGCCCACCATTAATGAGCAAAAAAAAAAAAAAAAATGGAAACAAACTGCCATTTTTAAAAAAGTGGCAGGACCAATAACAAAGGCTAGTGTAGTCCTCTCAGTGAGTTCAGGGAAATGCCATTATGGGATTCCCTACTTATTTTCTCACAGTGACCTCCATAGGCAGTATTCTCACTTTAGTAGTGACAAGGTGACTTTTCTAACTGCCAGCCCCACAAACACCACTTGGTTCTGATGGTCAGGTATAGCCTTTTTTGCCCATTGCATCTTGTGCTGGGGCATATGCCCCACATTGACAAAGGGTTAATGGGGAGACTGAGGGCCTGATTAGCCCATCTTGGAGGCATCCAAATGAGAGACAGTTAATTGAGGATTAGCTCCAAGAGGGGAGAACCAGACTAGTAGGTTCCTGTAAAAGAAGGACTGCAGGGCCAGTGGAGGAGAACTGAGAGAGGAAAGCAGCAGTAGGGAGCTTATATCCTGGGATAAGTGGCCCTGAAGGGAGAGGGTAGCTTCCAGAGATGCTAAGAGACACCCTGAGAAAGTCCTCAGCAAGAGCCTGGGAAACGCTGTACGGAGAGATAAAACTCCAGGGAGATTGGACTGGAGAGCAAGTTCCACAATGGATGTGTGCAAACAGACAAAGATAGGAAGCAGCCCAGGGAATCAGAGATGGATCAGAAGAAACAAACTCTAGCTGCTTCTTGCAAGGGCCTTGGGCTGGAACTTAGAGGAGAGGGCAGGCCTGGGTTCCTCCACTATCCCCATACAGCCATGTAACTCTCAGGAAAGGTAAAGATTATTGAGCCTGGATAAAGCCTGAAGGCCTTTTGTGGGGTCACTAGGACTTTGGGGTTTTGTTTGGAGTTTTTTGGTTACCCCAAAAAGGGATGGCACTGAAAGGTGACCTGGCCAGAGGTCTAGGACATCAAAGACACTGACAGCAGCAGAACTAAATCAACACAGGGCACCAGAGGTAAAGATCCCTGCACTGTCCTGATCTGACATTAGAGGGTGCTATGGCAATGAAGGCAACTACTTAGACTTGACCACCAGTCTTAAAGGTTCTGTTAATGGAATTTAGCAGGACATTTTGTTGACGGACCAGAATCCTCACTTCATTCTCTTATAACCTTAGCTCTGCAGTGCTAATAGGAATAAAGGCATGATAAGAAGAAACACTGAGTAAGAAGGCAACATTTTTACAGTCTTCTCTTTACCTTTTAAGTCTTTTCATAATTTAGCTCTACCCTACCTAGCGGGTTGATTGTAACATTGACCCCCATTGCTGCTCTGTCAGTATTTGTAGCTTTTACTGCCTACCAATCAGCTTCTTCCTTAAACACCTCTCTGCTTTCTCCTATGCTTACCCTTATGCAGGGGAGGAAAATCTCCCTGATAAAATTTGAATCTTCTCTTCCTTTAAATACCTCACGTCTGCCATGTTCCTGCCAAACCCAACCTGCGGATCATGGTTAAAGAGAGATGACAAGCTGTGACTTCTCCTTTATTTTCTTTTGTACTCCCTTTCTCCCTGTCTGTAACCACAATGAAAAAATAAAACATAATCCTGCAGTACATGTAACTAACAATTCCATTCCAATGCCTTATTTCTTTGTTTGTATGTTGTATCCATATCTCCTACTCTTAGTCTGCTTGTCTTAGATTCTCTCAGAACAGGGGTCCCTCTTCAATGTCTGTAGATCATCCAGTACGAGGGGGGATATGCAGCCAGATGATGCCCTTTGGGCACTTCTATAATATAAGTGTTAGTCACTTTTCTGATCAAAACCAACATTTGTATATCTAAGCCTTATGCCAGTCAATAAAATTGCTATGAACCACATTTGCATTTCATAACCGGCATCACTACCACCACACAGATATGATAAAACTTCAGGAGACTAATGAAATACCTTTTGAACTGAAGGTTCCAAGAGTAAGGAACTCAGTTGTCCTGATTTAAAGCAGACTAAGGAAAAACCATTTGAGGTCAAAACTATCACTGAAGCAATGACTGATTCAGTGGGCCACATTCACATTCACTCTAGGGGTGAGTTTGGCCTGTTGTTTTTGTATTTTCTACATGTAACTCTGGCCAATGTCCTATCCTGCTAAGAATTAAATGCACTCATGAATTTCGGTCAGTGTCAATGTCCAGGTGCTACAAAGCATGTACCTTCTGATGAATGCTCAGATCTCAGCCTCTCATGCCCTGAATAAGAAAAAATGTGAAGGCCGGTCCCAGGAGACTAACCATAAACATGCTGGCCATGGAGTCGTTTTACAATCAAACGGTACATACCATCCTTTCCTGGAACAGCCACAGAACACAACAGGATTGCCTGTCTCTCTGTCTGAACACTCTTTCCAGCCTGACTTATCCTTGCCACTGCATCATTCAGAGCTAGAACCATAAATTGGGCTTGTTGGATTAAAGGTTTAAAAGGCACATTCACTGCTGCCTTCAGAGCTCAAACCTCGTTTCCTGTCTTTATTACATTTTGTGAGTTCTGTGGTATGACATCCATTGTCATGTTGACATAATTAAAAAGATGTTTAAATAAAGTTGGGGAAAGCTGAAACCTGTCCTTAAAGCAAATGGAAATGTTCATAAACTGCCTCCATCCTGGGCCTGAGCCATGGCTTGCCAGATTGTGGTGTGGGAAAAGATGTATGGAATACCAAAAAAAAAATAGAAAGGGTGGGGGTTTTTTGGTTTGTTTTTTTGAGGGTGGGAGGGAAGGCGCTTAGGTTACAAAAGTTAAGGTGGTTGAGAGAGTTTCCACCCAAGATAGAATCTCAGAGGTGGCACAAGAATGCCTGTGTATGTTTTGGTATCTATTATGCTGGACCAGGGTCATCTGAGCTTCAATCCCATCAGTCCTGAGCTTCAAGGAGTGTTTGAATGGGTGGAAATCCTTCCACTTGGTACTGTATTTGGAATGTATTCCTACTTAGTTCTGTCTGAATGTAAATCAGGCCCCAATTGATCACAGAAGATAAATTTTTTCTCTTGATTCCTGACTGAATCCAGTAAGGGTGTGAGTTCTCCAGGAAATAATATACAACAATTCCTATCAACCCCCAGACAGGGTTCAGCAAGATCAACCAATCTTATTTTAATCCCTGCATGACAAAGTGAACGTAGATGTCTTGTTGTAAATGTGCCTTAAATGTTTTAGTAAAAGAAAAGAGACAAGATCTGGTCGCAGCTTACTGTGGTAATACCTTTATTATCTATGGTGACTAAAAATCTTTCTATACAGTCAAGTAGCTTCACTTATACCTTCTGGTAGCCTGAGATCCTACAACCATGACCTGGAGCATTTTTTGACACTAGCAACATTTTTAGTACACTGCCTGCTCCTTTCTCTGCACTCATAAGGACAAGTGTCCACATGCTCCACAAAAATTTGCTTAACTAAAGCTTTCAATTTAAAATGTGATTGTGTAGCAGAAGCAGAGAAAATGCTCCCTCTCTCTGGAACACCTTGAGTGTAACTAACCTTGCTGTTTGTGGAGCTGAGTGTTAACTCTTTGAGTGCATGTGACTTGCTCTGCCATGCTGACTGCTGCATTGAGTGTTTTTACCTGCTCTATCATGTTAATAGTAAAATTGAACATTCTTAAGTTTTCTCTCTCTCTGTCTCTTTCTCTCTCTCAAGTGGTTAGGTAAGGGTTAACAAATATCTTAGCAGTTGTTCTAGTTGATTGTTGCTTGTTTGAATGAAACATTAAAGCTTGGCACTAGTGGGAAATCTTTCTCAACAACTGTCATAGCTCCCCCTTAACTATTTGTAACTTTGCTGAGTGAGGTGGAGGCAGAAGGATCAGCCTGAGGAATGAAGGTCCAGACAGTGAATCCATCTCAGCCCACCAAGCTCTCCTGTCATTATAGGGTAAGACAGCTTATAATCAGGGAAATGACTATATGATTGCCCTTTGCTCTTAAGTAAAGGTTTGAAAGAAAACCTAGACTGTGTGTAGGCAGCCCAAACCACCACCAAAGATTAAGCCCCTGGAAGAATCCGGGGTGAGTTGGTAATAGATTGCCATCTACAATTTTGAAAACAGCAATATATGCTACAAGCTCTGGATGAATGTGGTTGACACGCACACCAATCACTAAAATCCTCCTTTTCTGTTGCTTCAGGCTCTGACTTTGTTCAGATGCTGGTATAATACACCAAAGCAGGAATGGATGTTGTGCAACATGGCCTCTAAATTTTCACACTGAAAGAAGAGAGAAATGAACACCAGCTCACTATGAAACAATTTGTAACCTGCAGAGATTCAGAGTATGCCTTTTTTTAAAGTAGGATTCTTTACAGTATTTTGTGGAAGAGTAGTATCCTTTTCAAGACTTCATTTAATCGGATAAAGTCCTGGCTATAACACCTATGGGCCAGGGACTGCAAAAACACCTCTTATGTTGCCAGGTTTGCCCACTGTACACTGTTTCCCAATGTATGATAGATATTTGTGTTTGGGTAAGGGAGAGTTGGCAGAAATTCAAGATAAATAAAATTTAGGCAATGCTTGTAGGTCAGGGGGAAGTGCTTTAAAGATCTTTCAATTAGTTTATGTACAATTGTTCAGGGAGTAAGGACACCATTCATGAGATGGATTAGGAGTTTGGGGATCTCTTTGGATTCTCAAGCCCATGTTGAGACATTTCTTTGGAGCAGATATTATCACCTTTATTTGCCTGGAAAGTCCAGGCTTTCCTCTCTCTAACAAGGCCCCTGTCACAGTCATTCATGTCTTTATCACCTTCATGCTAGATTACTTTAATTCTCCTATTTGGACTTTCTTTGAACTTGATCTGGGGAGCTACAGCAATTGCAGGACATGGGGACCCATTAATCCTTGGAATAGAGGCAAGGGACTCAATAATGTCTTCACTCTCATATATGTATTGTATACCAGTAAGCCTATATGAAACTTATACTGATTATATGAAAAGCATTGAATTATGGGCATGAGTGACTATCTCTCTTTCTCTGTGTTCTTTCAAGGTAATTATGATAAGTTGTGACAGCTCTGTGCCCAGAGTTTCCAAATGAATTGGGCTGTCAGCAGGGCCATCTCTGTTTGTGTACCCCCATCTTTAGATCTCATTCTTTGAATGTGTCCATCAGAGATGTCCTTGAGCTATATTTACGTGACATTGTCAGGATTTTCTATTTGCATGAGTTCACCCTTGACCTTTTCAACCTCCCTTTTTTTTTTCCAATAGTTCTTCTATTTCTTTTTTTCCTTCCCATTTTTGATAGCCAGCTTAGCTATTTTCCCCTTGGCCATTTGGCCCGGTTTAATTTAATGAACATTGTAAATATCTTTTTGATTGGTGCTGCATAAAACAATGGATACTATTGAAATAAATACAGTAACTTTATTACCAATATCCAATTCAATGCTTTGTAGAAACTTTGAGAGTGAAAGGTAATATATAAAACCAAATTCTCTTCCTTTCTGTCAATGGTATGGAACAAATGTAAGGACTGAAAAGGGGAAAATGTAGTAGTGTCCATACTGATTCCAGATGTTCATCTAAAAGGTGCTATTTATGAGAGGATATTATTGGGAACAGTCCTAACCTAATATGTAAAGGATTACACAAACTGTTTCACATGCATGTGCACACACGTTTCTCCTCACAATGTGAGAGCTCTATAAATCTAGAGAGGAAGAGGTGAGAGAACTGGATCAGCAGTACTGTAATAGCAAAATGGCTCTATTTAGATTTTAAAGTAGAAGGTCTCAGTTTTAGTGAGAACCCCCAACTTCACAAAATAATGTCTTGGTGTAACTTAAATTAGTAGCAAGAAGATCTCAAACTTGAAGTCCTTTTCTGTTTGGATAATTGTTTGAAAATTTGGATACTTATATGAAAATTTCTATCTAGTCTTCAGAACAAGGCTGGAGATCTCAGGAGAAGAGGCTTTCTTGCAAAATTTCTGATGTTGCTTCCAATAATTGGAGCAGAATTACTGTAAGACTGGCCTTCTTTGTGGTGTTTAGGCACCTCTGCTGCCAATCCCAGTTGGAACAAGGAAGTTCAAAGGGAAAAAAAAGTGAACTTGTTGAAATCACAAATAAAGCTATTTCAAATTGTGGGAGGTTTAGGGAAGTGAGGAAGTTTTCAGACTCTCATTTAATACAAAAATGCTCATCCACTTTTAGTAGATAAATTACAAAATTTAAAACAATTTTAATATATGTGAAAGATCTTAAAAAATCTGATAGAGAATAAGCAATGGGTGGGTACAATTTCCATGTTGTCACTTTAAAAATGCCACACTTTTGCGGTGGGCTCTAAGGGAACATAAGAGTGCATGGTACTTTACAGCCATATAGGAAGATGCAGTCCCTGTCCTGAAGTGTTTACAATGTCCTGAAGTCAATGGGGATCCAGGTGTTTGCATAGGCTGTCTGTGCATCACTCATTGCAGCGAAGGTTTTAAATACTAGATTTAGAAATAGAAGGCTATCTGGAACTGATAAATTCACATGGATTAGAGAATGTGTTTTTCTAATGGCAACTGTGTGCTGCATCACCTTCCCTAATAGGGAAGCTATTAAAACTTCAGACTTGTGCATTAACTACTGATGGGTTGATTTCCTGTTTGTTAGTGTACCATTAGAGTGTCAAATGGCTCTGGAAAGTTTCAAGGCAGTTGTCTGGACTTTTCACACTTCAGGGAAATTTCTTTCAGACACACTCTCTGCTTGATTCTTGATCATTAAATATCAGCTGAAGACCATGAGTAGAAGAGAAGTCAGACTTCAAACCTGAAATGCCAAAAGTGAATTGCTGCTTAATTATGACCTTGGAGTCAATAAAGTCACCTGATGGCAGATTTAGAGGAACTCATTAGGAAATGGAATTCAGTCCTACAAGCTGCAATGGTTCTGGAATCAGGCCATTTCAATAAGGTCTTCAAATAAGATATGAGAGAGGGAGCCTGAGGGCACAGTTCTCTGAAAGCACAACCAGGAGGAATCTATATGTATGCAGCAATTGGAGTAGTAAGACCAAAAGTGTGGGGATCTTAGATGAAATTTAAAACTAAATAAAAAGGTATTTAGGACATTCATGCCACCTATAAGTACCCATTGACTATTTGAAAGCAATTCAGGAGATTTTAATAGAATATTTTAAGAAAATGACATTACATCATGGGGGAGGGGAGCGGAGAAGTCTCCTGGAATAGCTTCAATCAGAGTTGACAAACCTAGTTATAAGTGACATTTTACAATTTTGACCTGTAGTGCAAGCTATGATCTCCAATGAGGATATGGTGTACAAGGCCTCTTATTACATAATTTTGGGGTTCGTGTATTTATTTTGCCTTTTAATTTAACAATTCCAGTTTTAAAAGGCTGTGTTAAATAACATGAAGGCTTATCATATGGCCAAACCCTGATGCCTGCACACATTCCTTTCATTTATTTCTCCAGGCCTTGCTATGGTTGCGACTAGATGCGAGTTTCCACTGTGTTTGGCTCTGGTGGAGTGGTTCCCACCTCAAAAAGCCCTGACCTTCCCCAAAAACCTCCTTTATACTATGGTGTATGAAGCACCTGTAGAGCACAGCCCCATGGCACACAAGAAGTAAGGATCTCCCTGCAAAGCGTTCTGTAGCCTTCTCCACCTCTTCTGTGGTTCAGTAGTTCTGCTGCCTTTCAGACAGGGTGCAACCCACATTGATGAATGGGATCTTTTCCCTAAAGAAGCAAAAGAATTTGGGGGAAATAAGAGTTACCTGCTCTGGAAATATGGAATATTTCTGCAATTTCATATGGAATATAGAGAAAACAGTCAATAACCATCTTATGGAATCTCCTTTTAGTAAACTCAGATGCATTAAAGTCTAAAGAAGCAAAATAAAGTTGTTTCAATGTGGACACTGCAATTCTGGATATAGCAACCTTCTTAAAATGAAATTGTGCTGTGGGAGGGAAAACCTGTGCTTCATTTGTAAGAGTATTCCTTGTATTTTGCTTAGAACCTGAGTCTAGTTTTAATTATTCTTTCTCCTACCTCTCTCCTTTAAAATGAAAGAATGACAGCAGCGTTTTGCACAATCCCCAAAGGAACCTGCAGTCAGTGTTGTCAAAGTTCTGCTTCATCCCGGACCCTGTATTTTTCAGTCTTGTACATTTGTCTTAAAAACTTATTGCAAACTTTGCCCAATAGCATTATGGGCTCAAATGCAAAGAAATACCAACAAGGGACAAGATGAAGATAATCAAACTAATTTTGCTTGTTACTTGAGTGTTGTGATGCAACGGAAAAAGGGTAGCTAATTATTGTATCATTTTACTGTTTTGAAATGTTTGGGTCTCAGTTCTATCCTTGTTTTAGAAAGTGAACAACTGGAGCAACTCAATCCTAATTGTCTGCTGCTGTGTTTGCTGCTGCTGATCTGGCATTCAGCAGGGTTTCCAAAGCCATATTTCTAGAAAATACAGTCTGTGTTTAACTTATACCTATGAATATGTAAAAGTCTTTTTTCTATATATTATTTGTCTAGTACGTGCCTCTGCCTGGCTGGCTGTCCAAATTAGAACAGGCAGCTTAGACTTCTTTACTAAACTGCATAAATACTGCAAAATATTTTATTTAAGCATTCATTCAGAGTGTTTGAAATCACTTCAACTGTGTTCACACGATTTGTGTGTTCACTTTTACAAGTAGTCTAGGAAACCAGGTTACTTTTATTTGTTTATTTGCATTACCATAGGAGCCCCAGTCAGGGACCAGGACCACACTCTGCTAGTTTCTGTACAAACACAGGAAAAAAAAGGTGGCCCTGCCCCAGAGAGCTTACAATCTAAGTATAAGACAAGAGACAACAGATGGGGCAGTACAAAGAAACTATGGGACAGTACTGGACAGCATGATAGACTGTGCTATCAGCACACCAGCAGCCTATCCATTGTCAAGTTTTTGTAGGCATGCAGCAAATGAGAGTTTTAAGGAGGGATTTGAAGGTTGATAGCAAGGTAGCTTTGCAGATGTTTGTGGAGCTCCTCCCAAGCACAAAGGGCAGCACGGGAAAAAGCACAAAAGTGGATGTTTGAAAATTTAACAAGTGGGTGATGGAAGTTAGCATCATGGGATGGTTGGAGGTGGGAGTTGACAGTTTGATAATAATACATAGAGTGGGGATGGGCCTTGAAAACAGGCAGCTTTATGTTAGATGTACCATGGATGGGGGAGCCAGTGGAAGGGTGCAAAAAGAGGGATGGCCTAGTTAAGCAATGAGCTAGGAAAATAATCTTTGTAGCAGCATTCTGAATGGATCTGAGCAGGGCACAATTACATTTGTCAAGGCGAAAAGGATGCTGCAATAATTGAGAAGTGAGATCATAGAATTGTAGGACTGGAATGAACCTTGAGAGGTCTTCTCCCCTGCACTCAAGGCTGAATTAAATATTATCTAGACTATCCCTGACAGGTGTTTTATCTAATCTGCACTTAAAAACTTCCAATGATGGAGATCCACAATCTCCTTGGACAATTTATTCTAGCACTTACCCGCCCTGTTTTTCCTAATGTCCAACCTAAACTGCCCTTTCTGCAATTTAAGTCCATTGCTTCTTGTCCTATCCTCAGTGATTAAGGAGAAAAATTTTTCACCCTCCTCCTTGTACAACTTTTTATGTACTTGAAAACTTATGTCCCCCGTCAGTCCTCTCTTCTCCAAACTAAACAAACTAAATTTTTTCAATCTTCCCTCATAGGTCATACTTTCTAGACTTTTAATAATTTTTGTTGCTCTTTTCTGGACTTTCTCCAATTTGTCCACATCTTTCCTGAAATGTGGCACCCAGAACTGGACACAGTGCTCCAGTTGAGGCCTAATCAGCACTGAGTAGAGCAGAAGAATTACTTCTCGTGTCTTGCTTACAACACTCTTGCTAATAAAGCCCAGAATGATGTTTGCTTTTTTTGTAACAGTGTTGCATTGTTGATTCATATTTAGCTTGTGATCCACTGTGACCCCCAGAACTCTTTCTGCAGTACTCCTTCTTATGCAACTGTTGAGATGATAGCCTGGACAAGAGTTTTAACTGTGTGGTTGGATAGGAAAGGCCACGCCTTAGACAGATTATGCAGAAAGAATCTGCAAGATTTTGACATAACCTGGATGTGAGGATCTAGAGGGAGGTCCCAGTTGAAGACGCCACCCACGTTACAGGTCTGAGTCACAGCAAGATGCTGGTGTTGCCCACCATCGGGAAAGCAGTTGGGTTTTGGGTGAAAAGACCAAGAGCTTTGTTCTAGCTATGCTGAGCTTGAGGTGATGACTAGACATCTATGAGGAGATTTTAGTTTGGACAGAAGGAGACAGGTGTGGAGTAGAGAAGTAGATATGTGAGTCATTGGTATAGAGATGGTAGTTGAATTTGTTTATGATGAGATTACCCAGAGTTAAGGTGTAGAGGGAGAAGAGAAGAGGATTAAGGACAGAGACCTATGGAACCCCCACAGAAAGTTGGGTGGGGGATGAGGAGGATTGTCTGAAGGACATGCTGGAGGGGCGATTAGAGAAGTAGGAGAAAAACCAGGAGAGGACGGGATCATGAAAGTAAAGGGAGGACAAGATTTGAAGAAGAGCCTGGTTAACTGTCAAAGACTGACAAGTCAAGGAGGATGAGGAGTACTGATTCTGAGATATGGCTGAAAAGATGTCACTAGAGACTTTGGCTAGAAGATTTTCAGTGGAGCATAATGGATGGAAGCTGAATTGGAGAGAATCTAGGAGGAGAGGCGCTCCAGGCAGTGACTGCAAGCAGAATGTGCAATGAGTTTAGAGATGAAAGGGAGAAGGGCTGTAAGTGAAGAGGCAAGTGGGTCAAGGGAGGGAGGGATTATAGCCTGCTTGTATTGTAGAGGAAAGAGCCAGAGGAGAGTGAGAAATTAGGAAGGGAAATAGAGGAGATGAGAGCACACAAAGAAGATCTGGAGATGGGATAGGGTCCTGTGGCAAGTGGAGGGGTTAGAGGAGGAGAGCAGACCAGACCATTCTGCATCTGTGACAGAAGAGAAGGAAGAGAGAGTTGAGGGAAGGGAAGGCAAGGCAAGCCCAGGCCACTTAACTTTTTGTCAGTTTTCTCTTAGGCAGGGAATGTAGTGGACCATCTGTTTTTCAATATTTTGGATTTCGGAATGCAGCATTTATACAAAAGATCCATCACAGGGAGGAATCTGGCTGACGGTTGCTCTCTGCTCCACCCTTGCTCCCAACCTGCCACCCACAGAGAGGAAAACCGTTATGCTGCTCTGGGAAGAAGGGATGAGGAATCTCCCCCGAAGGTGAAGGAGGAGAAGCCATGTACCCCAAGCCAGGAGGATCGCACCATCTCTCAAAGAGGAAATGAAGGGTGGTGGTCAGTGACTTCTTTCTGGGGGGGATGGAGGCATCCATCTGCCTGCCTGACCTTGTATCCCAGGAGGTGTGCTACCTGCCAGTGGCCTATATCTGAGACATTACAGAAGGATTGCCAGGGATCTTCCAGCCCTTTGATTACTACTAGTGCTGCTCATCCATGTGAGCACTAATGATACTGCAAGGTCTGACCTGAGCAGATAAGAAGCGATTACAGGGCTCTGGGAGTGAGGGTGAAGGAGTGGGGTGTGTAGGTGGTGGTCTTATTGATCCCTCTGCCCAGGCAGAGACAGATAAATCCTGGAGGTAAATGCTCGGCTGCATAGATGGTGTTGCCATGGGATCTTGTCTCAGAAGCTGCTGAGCACTGATAGGGAAGCATTGTTGAGGAAGGGGAAGAGTGTCTTTGGATACAGGCTGGCTAACCTTGTGAGGTGGTCTTTAACGTGGGTTTGATGGGGACAGGAGACCCAAGTCCACAGGAGTCTGAAACATGGAGACTTGGGTTGGAATCTGGGGGGAACATGTGAAATCACAGGGGGGACAAAGGAGCAACGAGGGACTATAGAGGGGAAATCTAATGAATATCTTAAATGTCTGTATGCTAATTCAGAAGTATGTGGAATAAATAGGAAGAACTAGAAATATACTAGTGACTACAATTATGACATAATTGTCATCACAGAAACTTGGTGGGATAATTCCCATGACTGGAGTACAGGCAGAGAAGGGTATAGCTTGTTCTGGAAGGACAATGAGGGGAAAAGGGGGCGAGGGGCATTGCCTTATATATCAAAGATGTATGTATGCTTGCACTGAGGTTAAGATAGGTTGGAGGCAGACCTGTTAAAAGTCTCTGAGTAAAGACAAAAGGGGTGAAAAAACAAGGGTGATGTAATCTATGACCTACCATGACCTAACCAGGAAGAAAAGGTGGATGAGGCTTTTTTTAAACAACTAACACAATCATCCAAACCACAGGACATGGTGGTGATGGGGGACTTCAGCTACCCAGAGATCTGTTGGGAAAATAATGCAGTAGGGCACAGATTACCCAACCAGTTCTGGAATGCACTGGAGACAACATTTTATTACAGAAGGTGGAGAAAGCGACAAGGGGAGCTGTTCTAGATTTGATTCTGACAAACAGGAAGGAACTGGCTGTGAAGTTGAAGATGGAAGGTAGCTTGGGTGAAATGATTGTGAAATGTTAGAGTTAATGTTTCTAAGAAATAGTAGGAGGGAAAACAACAGAATAAAGATAATGGACTTCAAGAAGGAAGACTTTAGCAAGCTCAGAGAATTGGTAGGTAAAATCCCATGGGAAGCAAGTCTAAGGGGACAAAAACGTTGAAGAGATTTGGCAGTTTTTAAAAGAAACATTATTAAGGGCACAAGAGCAAACTATCCTAATGCTTAGGAAAGATAGGAAGGATGGTAAGAGACCACCCTTGCTTAATCAGGATCTCTTCAATGACCTGGAACTCAAAGATGAGTAATACAAAAAGTGGAAATTAGGTTAAATTATGAAGGATGAATATATAACAGCACAAGCACGTAGGGACAACATCAGAAAGGCAAAATCAAAAATTTAGATTAAACTAACTAAGAACATAAATGGTAACAAGAAAATATTTTACAAATACATGAGAATCAAAAGTCCAAGGACAGAATAGGCCCATTACTTAATGAGGAGGGAAAGAGTTACAGAAAATGCAGCTATGGCTGAAGTGTTAAATGGCTTTTGTTTTGTTTTCACCAAAAAAGTTAGCAGTGATTGGGTAACTAACATAACAAACATCAATGTAAATGGAATAGGATCTGGGACTAAAATAGGAAAAGAACCAATTAAGAATTACTTAGACAAGTTAGATGTCTTCAAGTGGGCAGAGCCTGATGAAATACATCCTCAAATACTTGAGAAACTGTCTGAAGAGATCTCTGAGCCATTAGTGATTATCTCTGAGAACTCATGGAGTCTGGGATAAATACCCAAAGACTGGAAAAGGGAAAATATAGTACCGATATATAAAAGGGGAATAAGGACAACCCAGGGAATTATAGACCTCTCAGCTTAACTTCGGTACCCAGAAAGATAATGAAGCAAATAATTAATCAATTTGTAAGCACCTAGAAGAAAATAAGGCGACAAGTAAAATCAACATGGATTTGTCAAGAACAAATCATACCAAACCAACATAATAGCCTTCTTTAACAGGGAAATAAGATTTATAGAGATAGGGGAAGCAGTAGATGTGGTATATCTCAACTTCAGTAAGGCTTTTGATACTGTCTTGCATGACCTTCTCATAAGCAAACTATGGAAATACAGCCTAAACAAACTGATTAGAAAACTGTACACAGAGTAGTTATCAATGGCTCACAATTGAGCTGGTAGGGCATATTGAGCAGAGTCCCACAGAATTCTTTCCTGGGTACAGTTCTATTCAATATCTTCATAAATTATTTGGATAATGGCATAAAGAGAACACTTACAAAGTTTGTGGACTATACTAAGCTGGGAGAGGTTGCAAGTGCTTTGGAGGACAGGATTAAAATTCAAAATGTTCTTGACAGACTGGAGAAATGGTCTGAAATAGGATGAAATTCAATAAGGACAAATGCTAAGTATTACATTTAGGAAGGAATAATCAGTTGCACAAATACAAAATGGCAGATGACTGCTTAGGAAGGAGTACTGCAGAAGATGAACTGGGAATTATAGTGGATCACAAACTAAATATGAGTCAACAATGTAATACTGTTACATCCCAGAATGATTTTTTTTGCATTACCAGGAGTGTGGTAAGCAAGACATGAAGAGGAGTTTTTCCATTTTACTCAGCAAATACTATTATCCAGTTCTTCCTCCTTAACAATATGTCCACCTTCTCCCCACTATTGTTGAACCTCTTTTAAAGTTGTTTTAGCAAATGTTCTTGGCTGAAAATCTGTCCCATTTGGTGTATATGTTTGGGTCTTGCGGGGGAATATATTCCTTAAAATCAAGGCAGATTTTCAGACAATTGGTGGCTGTTTCTAATTGCCAGATGATTAGAGTTGTTTCTGTGATGTTAAACAACAGCGCCAAATATACATTGTTCAACCTCAATAAATGTGCTTTTAATAATTATTTTGTATGTAAATAATACAACATGATTCTCATCAAAATCTTAAATTAATGCATTTTGTCCTCTTAATGTAAAGCAATACCACTGTGAAAGGAAGAGAACTTTTATCTTGTGCCATCTTTTTAAAGCTGAAACTTCCAATGATGCAGTAAAGACAACTTTCCTTTTTATACTGTGTTTCCTTTTATAAAATCACATCATTTGACTCCTCGGGGGAAATTAAAGACAAGAGTTTATCATTGAGTAAATTTTTCCAAATCTAACAATGATATGTCTATCTGTGTGCATCTGATATGTCATTGACTGAATCATTTCACCAAATAGGATTGCGGTACACAGAATAATTAAGGAGATTAAGGTGAAAAAGGAGAAGACAAGATGGGTGAAAGAAAAGACGAGAATATGGAAGTGGAGAAGGAACAAGGGGAAGCTACTTTTGATGTCACAGTCCCACCAACCTGAGGACTTATGACAAGGACCAACTAGTAAGAACAATATACTGGTTTGCATGTTTTATAGTAAATCATAGGTAAATTAAAAATAAACTAAAGTTACTGGGCTAAACTCTGTGCTGATTTACATCCCATGCCAATCTCCACTGACTTCAAATGAACTCAGAAGCTGAAATAAGCAGGAACCATCATTTTAAGTTATTTTAATAAGCTTGACCCTGGTAGTGATCCAATAACTTGCTGCTAACCTGTTTGAAACTAGTAGTTTCCAAAAGTAGTGTAAGACCAAAGACAAAATGGATCATGAACATTTCTCACATGGCATGCTAGAATGTGACAAAAAATAAAACTAATTGGACCAAATTGCTCTTCTCCCATATCTCTGGAAATAATGGGCCTGGTTTAATCTCATTCTATTTTACATCGGTGTAACTGTATTGACTTCAGTGGAGTTACTCATGATTTACACTGGTAAAAGTGAGATCTGAATTTGGTGCAGAATACCTGGCACAAGTATAATGGGCCTGATTCTGATCATTCACACTTTTGTAAATCTAGAGCAACTCCAAGAGTTAAATATCTCCTCCCCACCTCTTCTTCATGAACCATAATAAAGCCTAAATATTGTACACTTCACTGTTTGATTTGTGTTTTTTTTCTTTTTGCATTTCGCTCAGTTTAGATAATGAAACTGGACTGGGCTGTTTTACTTTGAACAGATCTTTGTGTGACTTTTCTGGTTTTTATGCATTCGCCTAATGCTATTGGGGTTTCAACACTACAAGAGAATCCTTCTGTTTTTCTTCTTTTAAAATGTCATTTACCTGTACTTAAAATCACAAAAATAATTCCTGTTATGCTTACATTTCATAAAATCCCTTTTTTTAAATTAATTTTTGGGCCTATATTAAAGTAAGTGTCCCTTTGACATTCATAGGATTTATGGGCATATGTGGAGGGAAAATTCATCCCTCCCTTGGATTTGAGTCAGAAGGATCCCAGAGGTATAAACTGTACTTGTGAATTTCCTTCTGCTTTTCATTACTATAATTCTTATATCTCTTTTGCATACATAATTGATTAATCTGTATTTTTAAAGGTTTATCACACTTCCTTGTTTTAATCCAGAGGTGCACAATCTCATTTTCATAATACTTCCAAGCTCTGTGACTTCTGTTTTTGATTTGCCTACACTGTTATTTGTGGGAACACATTAGCTAGAAAATAACAGTTTCAGCTTATGGGATAAGGACAGAATAATGCAAGCAGCAAAGAAAAAAAAGAATTACTTGAATAATCAAGATATTGAGATGGAGTCTCTGAAGCAGGAGCAGGGAGATTTTAATTACATCTCCTTGTGCCACCATATCGCTTAAACCACAGTGGCAGTATTTCCACTGCTGCTTCACTTCCCAGTTTCCTCCGGTGAAGAGCAGATGTGCTTTCTGGACAGGGCTTCATAGAACTCCCATTGGTGAAAGTTGCTTAATCAGCACATTCCTCAATTTCTCTGTTCATGCCTCTTCCTATGGTCTCTTCAGTACAGGAAAGGCTATTGCTGCTTTGACACTGCAACATTCTCTTTTGGTGGAATTTCTACCTCTCTGACCCTGTAAAGCCTAGACTGAATTTTGTCCATTGTTAATGGACAAATTTGGCCCACTTCCCCCACCCCTCACCCCCAGTTGTGGTTCCATTACCCAGAACAAAAGAATAGAAATGAATTGAGGGGAGGGGGGATTTTCTAAAATAGAATGGATACTCTGATGTACTGTTACCAGAAACAGTGAGTGTAATTCTCATTGAACAGATGTCAGGAATTTTTTTCAGAAAATGTCACAACAGACTTTGAGGAGAAAGTTGAGGGCTTGTCTGCACTTAAAATGCTGCAACCGCAGTGCTTCAGTGAAGGCACTACCTATGCCAATGTGGAGAGGGGCTCTGTAGGTACTCCATGTCCCTGAGAGGCAGAGCTAGGTTGATGGGAGAATTCTCCTTCGACCTAGCTACTGCCTGTTGGATGTGTGTGTTTAGGGCATGTGGAGGAAGGGATGAGGGATATGCAGACTGATTAAATGATTATTATGTGGAGTGAGAGCTAAATTGTCCAGGGAACTTCTACCATGTGGGAGTGTAATGGAGTGCAGGGTGTAAAGAGGTGAGACTACACTCTGATCACTCAGATGTTCATTAGTTCCCCTTGAGAAACTTGATGGGGGTAATCAAGTTGGCCTGCTGGATAGTCTAAGGAGCCAATTACCTCATCTACCCAAGGCTGAGGAAGAGGCAGGAAGGAAGTATCGGGTGCGGGGGTAGATGGGGAGAAATGGAGGAAGACCAGGGCTAGTTGAGCACAGTAACATGGAGACCTCTGTTCCCCTCAGGTCCTGGGGAGAGGGTCAAAAGGGCTGTTGGCACTGTAAATAGACTGTTGATGGGGATTGTTGTAGAAGTGGTGGAGGGAACTTAAAAATAAAAGAATATGGTGATGGCATAACCACTGACATCTGTGCTGTTTCTGTGGGGAAGAAGGCTGGAGAGGAGCCACACCCTGTGACAGGGAGTATATGAATACAGAAGAAGTGTTCAGAGCCCACTCTTCATCTAACCTACTCCAGTGTGCTTCTCTTTTAAGTCTGCACACAGCAGCATAATCTTTACCCCTTCTATGATCCATGTTCCTGAATATAGTTACCAGGTCCAGGTGGGTAGATCTGGCTCAGCACTCCCAAGAATGTTCTGCTTTTAGGAGAAAGTACAATTTTCTAACAAACCAGAGATTGAGAAACCTGTATTCCCTAATGGAAGAGGAGTGAAAGCCCCCACTCTCCCATTCATTGCAAATGTAGACCATTCCAAGATTCAGAAGTGATGAGGTAGCTTCCACCTCCACCTACTACAAAGATAGGGGTAGAGGCTCCCTTGGTTGCGCATCCAACATCTCAACCCCAGTTACTAGGCAGACCTTTGCCCTGGATCCCAGCTACTTGTAGAACAAGTAATATCTGACGTCAGATCTGTGCAACTGGCTTTTTGTGTGCTTTAGCTGCGCATGCTCTCCGCTCACAGTTGACCAGCCTATCAAGTTTGGGAGGCAACTTTAGTCAAAGAAATGGTTGTAGGTTCATAGATTTTAAGACCATAAAGGACCATCAGATCATCTAGTACAATGTTTCTCAATGATCAGTCCGGTGACTGGAACCAGTCACTGAGATTTCCCTGACACAGTTTAGGAAGGCAGTAAGCCGGTCTCTACTATCAAAAAAAAAAGTTGAGAAACACGGATCTAGTCCGACCTGTGTATCACCATTTAATTGCATCCAGTTATGCAGCACTGAGCCCCTAGCTTGTTTGACTAAAGCATATCTTATAGAAAGTCTTGATTTGAAAAAAAGATGGAGGATTCATCATTTTGCTTAGTAGGTTGTTCCAGTGGATATCCCTCCTCACTGTTCAGAAATAAGGCAAGAATTTTTTTTTTTAAAAATTGAATTTGTCTGTCTTCAACTTCCAGCTTTTAGTCTTTGTTATGCCTTTCTCTGCTAGATTAAAGAGCCATTTAGTACTCTGTATTCTCTCCCTGTGAAGGTGCTTACACACTGTGATCAAGTCAGTTCTCAGTCATCTTTTTGATAAGCTAAACACTTGCGTCAGACTCACCTGAGAAAAACTGTGGTGAGGGAAAAACAAAGGAACTTCAAACGGAGAAAGGAGAGAGAAAGAGAAACTGCAATAGAGAGAATTGGGAATGAAAAGCAGGGAAAGAGACGGGGTAGAAGATCTGTGACCTCAGAGAAGAGAGAAGAACAGGGGAGGTGCTTCCTGAGGGGCAAGCGAATACAGATGTTCAGACTACTTTTCTTTTATGTAACTCTTTTAGCACACAGATGCCACCGCAATGAGTATATTGTAAATAGCAAGATAGACAGAAGTGGTGGGTGTATAGAAAAAAGCCTCATGTCTTACCCAAATACAGTGGAGATGGAGGAAGGGACTTACTGGCCACTCCCTGAACACATCAGAAGTAGGCAAGAGGCTATTTGGGTCTACATGTAAGAATCCAACCACTAGCAGGTGGAGCCCGTTGAGTGAGGATGGTTGCATGGAGATGAAGGATTGTGGCACCTCATTGAGTTAGATAAGCATTCTGATTTCTGGGTGCTTTTCTTAACCCCCAGCCTGTTTGAGATTCTCTCAACATTCGTTTTAATGAGTCTTTTTACAAATGTAGATAATATAGGAAGTTTAGTATGAAGGTATCACTTTTTAAAGACTCACTATAGTTAAGAAGTTCATGGTCTAAATAACTGAAAACTCATTAGAAAGCATGCATGAATCTTTGGCAACTAAGAACATAGAGGTGTTGGATCCCCACTGGTGACCCTCCTGTTGAACGCTTCCAAATGTAGGCAAATGTGACCAGTTTCTTCCCTTCAGATTGCTGATCTAGAGTGAGGGGGAAAGAGGTTACTAGACAGGTAAACTTAGTATTTGTTGTATATGGCCATATGCCTGGGTTGGCTGTAGCATATGTCCCTGTTGGGATGTGTGAAAAGGAAGTAGTCCAGGTTTTGAGTACTGGAGCATGTTCTTTGGCCTGTGGGACAGACTGAACAAATACTTGCAGAGCATGGGAGGAGAAGCTAATATACATGAGCTTCCCATTGTGCTCAGAGGTGAGTTAATAAAGACAATTGTTATTTTTCTAAGATCGATTTATTCAACTGTTTAAGTGAAGATATACATGTAAGCGTTAAACTGTAGAGAAGCAGTTCAAAATAGTTCCAGAAACTCCAAACCCATCACATTTCCCAGGAGGACTCCAAGTTACATATATTACATCATCAGAACAAACTCTCATTGGTGTAATGATTTCACTTTGCAGAGCTTGAGGGTTTTCGTTTTGGGGACGCTTTTTACTATAACTTGACTCTTGACCTTGGATAGACTGACCAGCTGAAGACCTGGCATCTGTTGTCTTCCAAGACCTGCATGGACTGGGCAGCCGATGTTTTCTGCTGGATATGTTCTATTTGCTTTTTGTCTCATGTTTAACAGATATAACGCCAGCCTTATAGGAAGTTTTTAGTCACTCTTGGGGGCTAAATGTATTTGCTCTAGAAAGAAGGTCACTTTTCTATCCCCTTTGAAAATCTGGTTAGTGTTGTCATCACAGCATTTAATTAAATTTTGGTTCTTGGCAATTCTAGAAACAAAATTGTTGAAAGTGGTGCTAATATTAGTTCTGCATTATTCCATAAGTGTAAGGCCCCCATCCCACACATTCAACATTGTCACTAACGTCAGCAAGAGATTTGGATGCAAATGAATGTAGAATTGGGGCCTAAATTTGGAGTAGTTTATAACTTCAGATTTTAAAACATGTTCTCTGATTAAATCTGATACCACTGGGGACTATGTGTTGACCTTGATTTGTGTACAGATCATCACGGTCAATATCAATGGGTCATATGCACATAGGTAAAAGGCAATAGCATGTGACTCAAGGTCTCAACAAAGGAAGGATTTGACAATAGAGGGAATAACGAGGGACTGTTCTCAAAGAGTTCTCAAATGAAGTGAATTATAAAAGTAATAGTTCTTGCTTGTGTTTTAGGCCAACTTTCTATCAATTCTAAATGAAAAGAGGATGATTTTGATTAATATAAAAGTGTTGTTTCTTGTGTGTCACTTAACATGCAAGAGGATGTGGCTGCTATGTCGTACAAAATTCATTACTATTTCATGTTGTATTTAAATCGTGTAAGTCCTTCATTTGTGTTGGGCTCTTCTGGTATTTTTTCTTTTGCTTTCTTACACCCAGTCAAATCAGGGAAAGTTTGACTTGAGCTACATGCTATGCAAAGGAGTGAGCAAGTAAGAATCCCCAGCACATCCTTACATGGACTACGTGAGACTTGAGTGTCAGTGCACAGAGATACTTACTTTTTTCACAGTTGCTATCTGGTCACCTGACATAGGTCAGCAGTAAAGTACTATCCACCCAGAACAAGCAGGGGAGGAATTGTGACTCAGACCTGTGTCTGATTACCCTGAGCCTGATTCTCTTCCTCCTTATTCCAGTTTCATGTAATTTCATTGACTTCAATTGGGCTACTTCTGGTGTAAACCACTGTAAGCAAAAGGGGAGTAAAAGAGACCCAAGAGCAACATTTTGCACTAAATGCAAAAGGGCTTTCTTTTTACACGTCACCATTTCTGTGAAAAGCTATCCTAATGGAAGAATTTACTTTTAAAAAAAAAATTCTTTCAAAAGATTTTTTGCCAAAAAAAGTTGTTTTTGTTTGGTTGTTTTTTTTGTGAAGAGAAAAAATAATTGTTTTAAAATTAAAATTTAAGTAGTATAGTTTACCAAGAAGTAAAACCACAGACTGGGTTTGATGTGTGTTGTACAGTTGGAAGTAGAGGAAAAAACTAGAAACCACCGAGCTATGAAGTGGAGACTATGGAGTAGCAATGAATCCAGCCTGCATTTCTTTTTCCACACAAAAACTGGATAAACAGATAATCATTGCGTTTAAATAAACTTAATTTTTTAAAGAGAAAAACAGCAGAAGGAAATATCAAAAATAAAACAAAGCCAAGCAAAATCACAGAGATCATTAAGAATGTGATTTCAAACAAAAATGTTGTTAATTAAGGGCAACGCCCAGCAGTGGGAATCTGGGAAAGAGTTGAAAAAAGAAACAAATATCATATCCTTCAAGTTTAATTAATTTCTTTGGATAGTATCCAAACGTACAGGGGAGGGAAACAGAACATAGTTACCAAATGCAGAAAAAATAGGAGTGGGCTCCTACTATTCCAAGTTGTAGGGTTTACAAAAAGGTTAAAAACAATATGTTTTTCCTCTCCTGAAAAGATATAAAGAAAAGAAACCAGGAGGTTAGAAAAACAAATGTTACATTCTTATGTATCTAAACAAACCCCTTTGAAGTGCTCTCAGCATCTGGACGCCACCTCCTCTCTCATGGTGCACAGGCATATTGTGGTGGAAGTGCTTGAGTAAAGTAGTTCCTGCTTGATGAAAACTCTGCTTTTTCCATATGTATTAAAAAGATGCCCAGCTCCCTGATAAACACCCCAACCTACAACTTATGCCATGACCCCAAGTCAAGATGAATTGTGAGCCTGGAAATTAGAATAATTAGAACTTGAAAGTGGCAATGGACAATTTACTACCAGGCTTTACCAAAAAAACCCACAAGGGGGCTGGAACAAGAGAGTTTGGGTTTTTTCTCCACATGGCAATTTTTTATGTTACTAATCTCTTCCCTTTCCAATATTCTGCTCATGTCAGTCTATACCTCACCCCAAAACAAACCAATCAACTAGCCCCATTAGTCAGTTTATAGAAATGAGCCAAGCCCTGGAAAAGTTGCTTCCCTCTTTCTCCTTACCATTGCCTTCCTGTCTTTCCAACTGTACATTTAACTCCCCCACTCCTTCAGTCCCCATAGCCTACCTTCCCTTCATCCCTTCTGAGTCAGATTCTCCTATCTGCATACTCAGAGCTCCTGAGCCTGCTTATTTTCCTTGTCTGGCCACAGTGTTCTTGATCTTCCCAGAAGGCATTGAGTGCTTCTCCCAGTGTAACTGACAGGAAGAAAGCCTTCTGAGGTGCATTAGGCAGACAGCAGATAGAGCTCATGAAACCCTTTATTTTCTAGGTATATAGTGGGGTGGCTTGGGGGGCAGACAGTGAAGAAAGAGCTAAACAATATGAACAGATATGATGAAATGTTTATAATGAACACACTTGGGACTGAGAAATTTTGACAGAGATGGTCTAATAAGAGCAGATCAGATTCCTATTCAGCATGGTTTTGGATATGTTGGGAGCAATCATGTAGACAGGAGGTTTGCTTTCACATAAATGTTGTTGTTAATAATAATAAATAAACCAAAAAGTCTTTGTTATCCTCAAGCTACGCACACAATTTAAAGGCATACAAACAGTGACTTAGAGCAATTACTGTCACGCAGATGTCTGTCTAACTGGTTGACCCCATGTACCACGTAGTTAGGCATGTAAGCAACGTTGATTGAACCTGCATAGATAGATAGATACGGATGCCAAATGAGAGGCCAGATTAACAGTAGGGAACCTGATCCTGCAAGGTGCTGAGTATCCTTGTAGAAGATGTTCAGCATGTTTCAGGACAGGACCCTGTACATACATTTTTTGTATATGATGGGGAAAGGGTGTGTGTGGAATTTCCTTGCCCTGAAAAAAACCCTGTCTAATAAACTGCTTATAAAAATGTTAACCAGGTAGAGAAAAAAGGATTAAAGTCTTTTCATCTATTATTTCACAGTCTAAGAGGAGAATTAAACACTTTCAGATAATGAAATATCTCCGTTTCAAAGGAACATCGTAATCCTCACTCTGCTCCTAATGTATAAACATGTACTTTTCAAGAACATGTTTGTTTATCTACTGCCTAAGCAAATACCAACATTTTCAAGATACTGGGCCAAATTTACTGCTAATAGCAGATACAACTCCATTGCAGTCACTCTTGAGTTTATATGTGAAACATAATAATTTGAGCGGGGGGGGAAAGGAGGAAAACCTTTCATGGTGACAAGCAAGGTAGGCTAATTCCAGCAGTTAACTGAAAGGTTAACTGAAACCATGAAAGGTTTTCCTCCTTTCCCCCCCCCTCCTGGGTGATGGCTTATCTTAAGTGATCACTCTCCTTACAGTGTGTATGATAAACCCATTGTTTCATGTTCTCTGTGTGTGTGTATATAAATCTCTCCTCTGTTTTTTCCACCAAATGCATCCGATGAAGTGAGCTGTAGCTCACGAAAGCTTATGCTCTAATAAATTTGATAGTTTCTAAGGTGCCACAAGTACTCCTTTTCTTATAATAATTTGATGAATACTCCATCTATGTTGTAGAGAAAAACATGTATTTGTGTTTGATTCTCATCTGACTTATACCAGCTTTATGAAGAGGTAACTTCATGTGCTTAGGGCACCAGCAAATCAGGGGGCACCAAAAAAAATGAGATTTTTTTAAAAAAAATTTGATATTTGATATTTCAAAAAAAGCATCAAAGTAGTCGGAAAAATCAGAACTTTGTTAGACTTCCTTACTCTCCACTACACACTCTTCCCTGTTTTCTGTTCTCTTTTTATTACTTATCCCCGCCTAAACCAAGGGGGGCATCTTACTAACGTAGATCAAAATAATGCAAGGAAATCAGATCCTGTCATGTTTTGTAATAAATTTGTTTTATTATTGATATATTCTTCTGAGTTATACGTATGTGATTTGTTTTATATATATATAAATAAATAGTGTATGTTGTGTAATTTTGTTGGTTTTTTTTAAATTCAGATAACTGAGATAAGGGGCAGAATGAAATGTAACCAACTGAGTGGAGCACAGAAACGTAAACTGGTGGAAGAAAAAAACAAACTAGTGAAATTTTCAAAATCTTTAAAGCTGACATCATTTTTCAAAGAGAAGATGTTGCTTCTGATGGATTTGCTCAGTAGCACAGACATCGTTCCAAAACCTGTAGGTGTTTCAGAGACTGACCTTTCTTCTATTGGTGAAACAAACACCATTCCAGAACATGTGGATGTGTCAGAGACTGTAACTGATCATCCTACTCATGGTGGCAAAACAGACATTGTTCTAGAAGGTGTGGATGTGTCAGAGACTGAACCTGCTCATGCTGTAAATAATAGGAGAAATCCTGGTATGTGGGTTGATTTCGGTACCAATGATGTAGCTTACTGGATAGAGCATGGACCAAATGACTGTCAACACCACACTGGGCCATTGGAGAAATCATGTTGGACTTTTACCAATGGTAAACAAACAAGATATTGTCCACAAAAAATATTTTTCGGCATGAAAGCGAATGGTGAGAAATACACTCGAGAATGGCTACTGTATTCACCATCAATAGGGTCTGTGTACTGTTTTGTTTGCAAACTTTTTGCATATGAACCTTCAACATCCCAGTTTGCTGCAGATGGATTTAGTGACTGGCAGAATACCGTTTTAATTGAACAACATGAAAATAGCACTACTCACAGAGATTCAATGTTGACATATTTAAATCGAAGACAGGGATTTGGATTGAAACTAATTTGAATTTGAACTAATTTGAAAATTGAATCTACCTAGGGAGGTGGTAGAATCTCCTTCCTTAGAGGTTTTTAAGGTCAGGCTTGACAAAGCCCTGGCTGGGATGATTTAACTGGGACTTGGTCCTGCTTTGAGCAGGGGGTTGGACTAGATGACCTTCTGGGGTCCCTTCCAACCCTGATATTCTATGATTCTATGATTCTATGAAACAAATATTGGAAGAACAAATTAAAGGGGAGTGTGAATACTGGCAGTATGTCTTGCAGCCTGTTATAGCTGTTATTCAAACATTAGCTGAACGTGGTCTGCCTTTCCAGGGATCAAATGACACATTTGGATCATTGCAAATTTCTTGGGATTGTTGGAACTTGTGGCAGTTTGACCCATTTTTAGCAGGCCATATCTCAAAAATGGGAATGCTGGCAAAGGTAACCCATCATATTTATGCAAGACAATATGTGATGAACTCATTAATCTAATGAATGACAAAGTTCGTTCAGCTATTGTGGATGAAGTAAGTACTGTTGGGTACTTCAGTTTATCTGTCAACTCTGATCTTTCACATATTGATCAATAGAATATTGTACTGAGATATGTCTCCCACAGATGGAAAACCAGTTGAAGGTTTTATAACATTCCTCAATTTAAAAAGCCACACTGGTGAAGAAATGGCAAATCAAGTACTGCATTATCTGTGTCAAGTTTGCAGAATGCAGAAGAAGCTTTTAGAACAGAACAAATATGCCATATTCATACCATGTGCTGCACACTCTCTCAATCTTGTTCGCCACAGTGCTGTTGATTGTTGTCTGGTGGCAGTAAGTTTTTTTCCAACAGTCCAGTTACTTTATACATTTTTCTCCGGTCTCAATGTACCGATGGGCAGTTCTTAAAACATATTTGGCCAATGATTGTGTGTTGAAATCTCTTTCTAATAATCGCTGGGAGGCACATGCAGTGGCAACAAGTGCAATTCTGGAGTCCTACTCAAAGATTGTCGATGCATTAGAAAGTATAGCTGAAAACCAATCACAAAAGGGAGAAACTATACGAGAGGCAGAAAACATTGCAAACAAGATGCAAGAACTAGAGTTTGTATTCATGTTGACCATGTGGAATGAAATTTTACAACACTTTTACCACACAAGTCAGCTCTCCAAGAAAAAGAATTGGATTTGAAAACATATGCAGACCTATGTCAATCATTAGCAGACCACTTACACATTTTGAGGAATGATTTTGAAAGATTTGAAGATATATCAAAAGATATCTTGCCTGATACTAACTACAAAGAAGTCCAGTCCCGCAGCAAGCAAATTAGGAAAAAACAAGCAAATGATAGCAGTTCAACAGAAACAGCATTGAATCCTAGAGACAAATTTTGCGTATCTACTTACTACACTATAATTGATACACTTGAAGCTCATATTAAGAGGAGAGGTGAAGTGTACAAAGAAGTATCAAGTAGATTTTCTTTTCTAAATGATATGGACTTATCTGACGAACAATATTCACAAGGTTCCCAAAAGCTAGTTGACTTGAACATGAATCTCTGTGGAGAAATATGGCAGTTCCACTGTTATATGTGCACAAAGTTTAATGAAACAGGAAAAATGAAATTCAGTCACATTGATCTTCATGACACAATATTGAAAGATGGAATACAATGTGCATTTCCAAACGTAGAGATTGCACTACGTATTTTTCTAACATTGATGATTATTAACTGCTCTGCAGAACACTCTTTTTCTCAGCTGAAAAGAATAAAAAACCCTCAGAGAACAACAATGTGTCAGGACAGACATGATTCACTTTCCCTATTGTGTATGGAAGCGGACATGCTTCGTCAAGTCAGCTTCAATGAACTTATCCAGAATTTTGCAATCAGAAAATCTAGAAAGAAGCTATTTTAATTTCAGCATACGTATAAGTTTTGTGTCATTTTGAAAATAAAATTTTATTTTACGGTATAGTAGTTGTTTTTAGTTTGAATTACATATGAGGGGGCACCATAATCTTTTCAGTGCTTAGGGCCTCTAAAGGTCTTAATCTGGCCCTGTCTACACAGCAAAGAAAAACCCGCAGCTGGCCCATGCCAACTGACTTGGGCTGACCGGGTTCAGGCTGTGGGGCTGTACACTGCTGTGCAGACATTTCGCTCACTCTGGAGCTTCGGTTCTAGGACCCTGTGAGGTAGGAAGGTCCCAGAGTTCAGGCTCCAGATGAAATCAGGAAGTCTACACAGCAATGAGACAGCCCCGCAGCCTGAGCCCCGTGAGCCCTAGCCAGTTGGTATTGTTTAGCCATGGGTGTCTTGTTGTTGTGTAGACATACCCTGAGACTCAAGTCTATATATTGTCAGATAATTCTTTCCTAATAACACCAACACTTTAGAGAATGAAAAATGATTGTTTACTTTTTATATTTCACTTTTATCTGAGACAGTAAAATTATACTAGACAGTCTATCATATATTTCTCCTCCTGGCTCTCATGCATTAGCACAGTTCCACAGAGTAAAGGTTGCAAGCACTGCAAGAGAAAGTTTACATTAAAAGAACAACCCAACCCTCTTTTCTTTCATTAACATGTTGAAAAGCAGTCCTGAAAACTATTTCTATAGAGATTAGGGTTCAGATTGTCAAAGCTAGCTAGGGTATTTAGGTACTCAGCTGCCATTAAAGTTAATGTGTTGTGCATTTAAATCCCCTTCTTAGCTTTGGAAATCTAAACCTTTTAACACTTGTTTTTCAAGGATTTTTTAAAATTTTTGTTTAGATCCTAAATCTTGACTCCGAACTACTTGATACTGGCCCCTTAAGTCATCTTATTATTAGAAAAGTTTTACTAGACTAGAAGTATCGTGTGTGTGTGTGTGTGTATGTGTATCTGCAATAACTGTTGTAAAATGCCCCGTTTCAGAACACTTCTATATGAGAAGAAAAGCTTTAGTACATGATGTGAGAGATTGGGGGTCAGCCAGGCTTCCCCTACCTAGATTTCAAAGGCGATCCGTTAGAAATAGGATGAAATGTACCAGTCCAGCTTGACACAGTTTTCAAAGCTTCTCACTGCCCCCACCTTTAAACAGCAGTAGGGAGGTGTCTCTTTCTGCTAAGCCAAAATAATATCTTTCTCAGTGGTTGATGTTGTGGAGAGGAGATATTTCCCGAGAAATACACATTTATTTTATTTTCCTTGGTCCTTATCTTAAAATTGGTATCCATCAGGAAGCGATCTGGTTGGATTAATTTTCCCTTTTAATGAAAAGAACAAATTGTGAAAGCTTCAACTTTTTGAATGGAGGGAAAAGAAAAATGCTTTTAGAAGAGACCAAAGTGATGTAAGCTCTCTGAGGTAAGGCCTGTCTTTCACTCTTATGACTGTACTCTGTCTAACACAATGGAGCCCTTGTGTCTGTCGTGTTCTCTCTGTGCTACTATAATACAAATAATGAGCAATGAGACTAATGGCGTGAGGCCCATAATTTTGCACCCTTACTCAATCGAGGGTGAAAATAACATAATTTAAATATCTACTTGCACTCGCTGTTGACTGTGATTGTGCACTATGGCAATTTGGCCCTAAATGTCTTTCAGTTGACTTTAAACAACACATTGGATAAGGGACAGACATAGGATGTAACTGGGCAAGTTGAAAACTAACTTCTGATGATACTCCTTGTGTGCATGGTTGTATGCATCCATATACAGTGCAAGCCAGAGCATGTTCAGCACCTTTGAAGCTTTGGAAAACAAGTAGTACTATTCCCAATAGGAAGGAGAGGTTTGCCAGCCCATGAACAGGGAAGGGATGAGTCCAAAAATCTTCACAAGTGACCTGAGACTAGCATGGGGAAAAGGAACAGAACCTGTTGTGGGCAGAGCAGTCCATGGATCTACTCTCAGGTACAAGGCAAATTCCTTTGTGGGAAGAGTACAGGAGCCACTTACTCTCCAACCCTGTGTGCAGCTAGTGGATTGGACCTCATTGCTTTATGGAGCTGACAAACCAGCTGTAAGGAGCCACTTGTTCAATGTGTATTTCAGGCCAGAGAGAGATTTAATAGCATGCATGAGATTTAATAGCATCATCGTTAGTACATAGATGATACCCACCTTTATGTTGGTCTCTTCTGATTTAAGCAGTATAGTTGACTGTCTCTCTGAGGGTCTGGCTGAGAGTGGGCCATGGATGAAATCCAGCTGGCTGAGGCTAAATCAAAATAAAACAGAGTCCATGTTAGAGTTGGGAAAGCAATCGGAAGATATGGCACAGATTAGATCCGCCCCTCTAATTAAAGTTGCTGGCCCACCATTTGTTACTCATGTTCATAATCTGGGAGTCTGGTTAGATTCCCATTTATTGATGGGTGATCAGATTTCAATGTTATCAACTTGTTCATCTGTGTCAAGGTAGGAAGTTGCAGCCATTTCTCTGATGCAGACTTCACTACTGTGATTCATGCTGTTTTCGCATCTAGACTCAGTACTGTAAAAGCGCTCTCCTTGAGGCCACATATTAAATCTCTCTGGATGCTGAAGCAGGGACAGAATGCAGCAGCCTGTTTGTTAAGGGATCTCTTGATGTGAAAACATTACACTGGCATTGGTTTTTCCCTGTAAAATCCTAAATAGCCTGAGACCTGCTTACCTGAGAGGCTGCCTCTCTCCCTTTGGCAAACTGCCACTTTTGACCTAAGAGACATTTGAGCCAGCATTTCCTCAATACAAGAGAGAGGAGTAGCTGGCAGAGTGTTCTCCATGAGAGCCCTCCTCCCCCATCCTCCCTAGTTCTAAACTGTTCAGATTTGTTAACCATGAGGACGTGCTGTAAAGTTAATCATTTTACAGAGATTTTTGGAATGGGTGCAGAGGGTCTATGCTGTAATGTAATAATTACTTGCCGATATATATTTGTGAAGGTTGTCACTGGATTTGTCTTTGTGTTTTAATCTATGTTTTTATAAAATCATCATTTTGCTGTGTTACTATAAAGAGATTTTTAAAAGATAACAGACCGACCACAGGATCAGATTCTGAAGCCTTTTCTCAGTTTTTACTTAGTCCTTCCTGAGGTAGAACCCCAGTTGAAGTCACAAGCGAGAACTGAGCAACAACGTCAAGGTATGGCCTAACAATTTTAGTCCAGACTTCTAGCAATGACACAGCAGTCAATCAGAATTGTATACATGAGGTAATAATAAAAAGTCAAACCAATTTGAGAGTCTGAATCCAATGCACCTTTTCACAGAATAACATAGGATACTCTATGCTCCTCGTGTGGCATGAGTGGTTAGGTATGTGTGAAATCAATCTTCAAATCACTTCTGTATGATCTAAGAAATTCCTGACAAACTACACTGTGCTCTGGTCATTTATTTTGTATTTTATAAATCTTTGAAATGATGCAACTTCATCTAAGACCATAGACTAATCCTGAATTGTTGACTTTTTACTGGAATTCCGTTGAGCGGCTATTGGCTCTTTGTACAAAGTAAGGCTGTGGAGGCAGCTACTTTTAAAGGCTTGATGTAGTGGATGATACTAAATAAACCTTGTGCATGTGGATTAATTGTTTATGCTGGGGCAAATCAAAATTTCAGAAAAAATTAATCATATGTAGGCCCACTAAACTCAAATGTTTGGGCATTAATATAAGAGATAAATCAAGTTTTTTCCCAACTCCCCAAAGAATGATCAAACCTCCAACACTGCTCCTAGGTCATATCTTTCCAACCTCTATGGAGTCCATTCCATTCTGTGCAATAATTTATAGAGCATGAGCTTTCTCCCGTGATAATCTTATATTTTTAATTCAGAATATCTTCCTATTGCTCAGGTGAGAACTGAACTTCTATTTTATTTTCCCATTTATGATTTTGTCTTTCTGTATGTATTAGCCCCCCCCCCTTTTTTTTTTAGTGCCAACCCTTTAATTCTTAATCATGAGTAGTCCCATAATTTCAATGGTCTGTTCCAGATGACTGGAAGGTAGCTAATGTAACATCATGGTTTTTGGGGGGGGGTTGTTTTTTTTGGTTTTTTTAAGTGCTCCAGAGGCAATCTTCACAATTACAGGCTGGTAAGATTAAATTCAGTACCAGACAAATTCAAGACACTAAAGTAAAGAACAGAATTATCAAACATGTAGACAAACCCAGTTTGTTCAGAACGAGACAACACGACTTTTGTTAAAGGAATTCATTCATTCAGCTTAGTAGAATTCTTTGATGGTGTCAACAAGCATGTGGTTAAGGATGAGACAGTTGATATAATGTACTTGGATTTTCAGAAAACCAAAGGCTCTTGAGAAAACTAAGTAGTCATGGGATAACAGGGCAAGTCCTCTCATGGATCAGTAATTGATTAAAAGATAGGAAACAAAAGGTAAGAATAAATGAAGAGGTAAACAGCAGGGTCCCCCAAATATCAGTACTGGGAGCAGTTCAACATATTCATTAATGATCTGGAAAAGGGAAGTTGCATAGTTTGCAGATACCAAATAATTCAAGATAGTTAAGTCGAAAGCTAACTGTGAAGAGTTAGAGGGAGAAAAACTGGGTGACTGGGCACAAAATGGCAGATGAAATTCAACATGGATAAGTAAAAGTAATGCACATTGGAAAAAATAATTCCAGCTACACATGTACAATAATTAGTTCTAAATTAGTTGTTACCACTCAGGAAAGAATTCTTGGAGTCATCATGGATAGTTTTCTGAAAACTTTCACTCAAATGTGCTGCAACGGTCAAAAAAGGCTATCAGAATGTTAGGAACAATTAGGATAGGGATAGAAAATAGGACAGAAAATATACTGCTATATAAATCCATGGTGCCCCAACACCTTGAGTACTATGTCCAGTTCTATTTGCTCCATCTCCAAAAGGATATAGTGGAATTGGAAAAGGTTCAGAGAAGGGCAACAAAGACAATCATGGGTATGAAACAGCTTCCATAAAAGGGGAAGACTAAAAAGATTAGGGCTGTTCAGTTTAAAAAAGAGATGATTAAGGAGGGTTACGATAGAGGTCTGTAATATCATGAATATGGTGTGGCAAAAGTGAATAGAGAAGTGTTATTTACCCTTTTCCAGAATACAAAAAAACGGGGGTCAACCAATGAAAATAATAGGCAGCAGGTTTAATACAAAGAAGAGGAATTAATTTTTCACACAATGCACAATTAACCTGTGGAATTCATTGCCATGGAATGTTGAGAAGGCCAAAAATATAACTGCATTCAAAAAAGAACTAGATACGTTCATGGAGCATAGGTCCATCAATGGCTATTAGCCAAGATGGTCGGGGGATTCCCATATGTGAGAATCTCTGACTGCCAGAAGCCAGGAGTGGCAGATGGGTGGATCTCTCTAAAAATGCTCTGTTTTGTGTACTTCCCCTGAAGCTCTGGTACTGCACAATGTCAGAGACAGTATACTGGGCTAGGTGAACCATTGATGGCCCTATCCTCTACAAACTTATCTAGTTGTTTTTTGAACCCATTATGACTTTTTATGACATAAGGGCCCTTGGTTTTCATTCTTATGGTGCAATTCAGACCTGGCCTAATGCATGCAGCTTGATTTCTATTTTGTATAGCTTCTTATAGTACCCTCATCACAATAGCATCTGAGTGCCTTCCATTACTGCATCAAATAATATGTCTGCATTAAGAAATACATCTATCACATGTGGTTTGTTCTTTCTCTCATCCTCTCAGAGAGAGAGAGAAAGAGAATTGTGTGCATAGTGTTTTCTTTTGGTAGGGTTTGTTTTTTATTTTTTAAATTTACATGCTATTATATGTTTATATTAGAGAAGGCAAGGTTAAAGTGTGCCTCACACTTGGAGTGGAAGGTGGGGAGGTGTGTGATAGTCTTTAGTTCCTGTGGAGTTTGTTCCACAGTTTCAGACCAGTCCCTGAGAAAGCTCTGTCTCCTGCCAGATGAGTTTTACTCTTGTAGTAAGTCTTCATTCTGGAGCTTTAGGCAGTTGAAGGTATGTCTAGGCCCAAGCCATTAAAGGTGTGTCTACATTGCAATGTAAGCCCAAGTTTAGTAGAACTCGTGTTAGCAACCCCTGAGTTTGTTAACCTAGGGCTTGAGCATCTACACTCATTTGTAACCCCAGGTTAGGAATTATTGAATCCTGGGTCCCAACCTGGAGCACTACTGCATTATGCAGACCCAAGTCCACCACCCATACCCCAGACTTCTAGTGCTCTCCCAAAATGTAGCCCGCCCTTCATGGTGCAGTGTGGGAAAATTTGGACTGTCCATCAAATTGACTGCCCAGAAGACAAAGAAAGTCAACCCATGGGAATGTGCAATACTTTTGGCGGATTCCCAGAGTATGAATTCAGTGGGGCTGCATCTATCCTGCAGCAATAGGACTTGAACCCTAGATCCTGGCTTGACTCAGGCTTGGACCCTCCAGCCCTATGCGGTCCTGGGATGCTGGGTCAGAGGCGTGGATTAGTGCGATTTGTGTAGTAGATGGAAGAAGGGTTAGGCTGAGCCTGAGTTCAAACCCTGGGCTTACATTGCAGTGTAGATGTTCACTGAGTCACTTGACAGTCAGGACTGAGAAATTGAACTAAACTCAATATTCTATGGGAAGCCCAATATAGAAAGCGGAGGACAGGTTTAATGTCCATGTGATTGCTTGTGTTGCTGAGAAGATCCCCTGCAATGTTCTGTACTAGTTGGAGTTTCCTAAGGCCTAGTGGCTTCATGCTCAGGTATATCGCATTGCTATAGTCCAGACAAGAGGTGACAGCACCATAACCATAACCATAACCATAACCATAACCGAGGCCAGGTCATCGTCTGACAGGATGGTACGGAGTCTCCTAGCCAACCGGAAATGGTAAAGCATTAACCCTGGGTGCTGTTATGCGAGACCTTAGCATCAGCAAGGAATCCAAGATTGCTCCTAAACTATGGACAGAATTGATCAATTGTGGGTACCTTCAACCAGCAGAGACTGCTCCTCTTCAAGTGTTTTTCTTCTCCCTCCAGCATAACCTCCATCTTGCTCTGGTTCAGCTTCAGCCAATTGTTCTTCATCCATAAGCTGATCATACTCAAACATTGGGCCATCTTGGTGGTAATGGAATAGTCCTATGTGGTAAAGGATAAGTAGAGCTGTGTGTCATCTACATATTGCTGCTGCTTGATTTGACCCTGTGTTTATGAGTTTTCTTACTTTATCTATTAGCTTTTATAATAACAAAACAAAAAAGGACCCCTCCTAGATTCCGTTCACTCTTGCTAATTTAATCAGTGTTGTCAACTTTCCCGATTTTATTGAAACTCTCATGATATTAGTGTTTTTTTCTTAAAGACACAGCTCCTGGAGTCTCATAAATATGTGAAAATCTTGCCTTTCATTTTTTAAAAAGTATGTTCTTGCCTGTGGTTGTGCAGGATAGCTTGAAATTTGAACCTAGTCTAGTCCAAACAGGTTCTTATACTATGCTCATTACTTTAGAATTGGCACACTCAAGATTCAAATAAAAGGTAAATAAAAAGAACCAAAGTGTATTTTAAAAAAAAAATCTCATAAGCCAATCTTATAATATTCTGGAGCCTAACTGATGATTTTTGAATGGTTGGACTTGGCAATGCTTTGATTCTCCACTGCTGTGTGCCTTGTGCTTTATTTACACCTGCACAAAGTATATGCAAAAAGCTACTTAATTAGAATGGTAGCATTTTACACCCACTTTGCTGTCACTTTGCACAGGTGTAAATGACAAGCAGCTTTCAAGCAGGGAGGAATTGAATGCCCGAGGCCTGAATTTGAGCCTATTAAGTTCATTAATTCACTTAAATCCATTATGACAGGTTTCAGAGTAGCAACCATGTTAGTCTGTATTCGCAAAAAGAAAAGAAGTACTTGTGGCACCTTAGAGACTAACAAATTTATTTGAGCATAAGCTTTTCGTGAGCTACAGTAACATTCCACCGAATGCATCCGATGAAGTGAGCTGTAGCTCACGAAGCTTATGCTCAAATAAATTTGTTAATAAATTGTTAGTCTCTAAGGTGCCACAAGTACTTCTTTCTTTTAATTAAAACATAATCATGTTACATACAAAATGTTCTCTTCCCTTCCCCTAATACCTTTCTTAGGCCCAGATCCTTACGCACAAGCTACTTCACACATGAGCATAGTCCCACTGAGTAGAACAAAACTATTTGCTAGAGCTAGTCGGGAATTTTTAAACAAACAAAGTTGTGTGTTATGTTGTGTTTTGGTTTGTTTGTAAAAAAAATGACAATTTGTCAAAACCAAAATGTAGGTCCATGGTGGAATTTCTGGTCAGACAGAGACCCCCACCTCAAAATAGCCAAGTGGTTAGGGCACTTAGCTGGGATGTGGGAGACTCAAATTGAAGTCCCAAATCAGGCAGAATATGTATTTCATCCTGGTTCTCCCACATCCCAGTTGAGTGTCCTAACCCACCAGTGTGTTAGCTGTTTTGGGGTGCGTGAGAAGGTGTCTTTCTCCCTCTCTCTGTCATTTACAAATTTCTTTGAAAGGTCTCAGTTTCATTCTGCATTGGAACAAAAACAAATCTTGAAACCTTGCATTTTTTTGTGAAATGGAAATGCTATTTCCTGGTCAACCCAACTACTCACATGCTGCATGATCCTGTGCCAGTTGACATCAGTGGAACATCCATTAACTTTGGTGGTGCAAGATTAAGCCCCTGGATCCTCATCCTACGAAGCATGTGTTTAACTTTACGTACCATGAGTGATCCCACTGAAGTCAACGGCACTACTTACAGTGCAAAAATTAAGCATGTGCTTAAGTCTTTGCAGGATTGGAGTCCTAGTAAATAAGGTTTGTCAGGTGCTTAAGTCTTTCCAGGATTGCCCAGATCAGTAATAACTATACACAACAAAGACAAAACTCCTCACTAAGTAGAAATGAGATGCCTAGTTTCATTTATTTATTGTAATTCTGTGAATATCCCAGCTACACTGACAAGACATGCAGCTAACAATAACTATCATCTGTCTTTCTGCTCAGAAATAACTAGTAGTCATGGGGCTTATGCTCTGTACAGTGAGAGTGAATGCTTCTTGGCTTTGTCCCCTTTTTCTGTGGCATAGGTCTCCAAACCTGCCATATGGAATTTGCATGAAGGGGCTAATATGAGCTCATGGGGAGCTTGATGTAAAGTTGCTGTTCCCTTGTCTGCAAATTCTGGGCTTTTTACCAGCCCTTTTTGTGTTCCTTTGAACTCTCTGGGATGTGTAAATAAACAGAGCACAGATCCCTTAATTTGGACAATTAACTAGTTTATATTAGAAGAACATTTTGTGGTTTAAAATTGGACAGCTTAAGTGAAGTTATTGTGGACAGTATAAGTGAAGTGCTCAGCTTCATTCGTTTTCTTAACTTTCTGATTGATAGCTGGGGGGAGTGACAAAGAAAGAAATCTGAGGACATTTTCAAAAAAGGGAAACATATTCCGTGATCCGTTGGGAAACCATGTAGATTTTGTCTGCTTGTTTTATTAGAGAGGCAATTACAAGGATGTCTCATGTTAGGAGAAAAAAACAACAATAGCAACAACAATAAACAGGCACATCAATTTATAGCTTTGGTTTCTGCATTAGAAATATCAGGTCCTCGCTTCCCTCTGTTTGAGCAGTGACATTTCATGAAACTTTAATCTGAGTTGCAGATCACCTCTCCTCCTCCCAAATGAATTAGCATTCTCCCTGCCCAACTGGGGGCATGGCGAGCTGGAGCTCAAGTTACAGCCTCCTTACTCCTGCTAGCCAGGTCCTCCAATGATCTTGCTAAGGTTTTCCAGTGAAGAGGGCAAAGAGAGAGGTCCTGAATGTAAAAATCAAGCGGGGTGGGGAGGAAAACATAGGAGATTGTCTATGTCATAAAGAAGAAGCAAAGGGAGATGTGTATTTAATATGGGTTTAGAGGCATGATTTTTGGCCCTCAAATCCTGTGACACCTCTTGTATAGAAACAGTCAAATATCAAAAAGCCACAGCTCAACATATGAACAAATGCCCACAAGGGACCAGACCAAAATCACTGATATGATTTGATTTCTGAGCAGATCCGGTTTTGACCCAAGAGGCCAGCGAGGATTACCCCACTTCACCAGGAGTTCTCAGCAACATTTTAATGCATAGAATGCTATTTAATTACAGATAATGCTATTGTCATAGTATACTTGGGAGAACTTTAGCTTTAGAGATCGGATAAATTTAATCATATAAATGCAATAGCAAAAGTGCATTAAAACTGTACTAAAAAGTGCTGTGAAATTGCCAATGAAATGTACTCACATCCAGTGCCAAGGTTAAATCCTGTCTCTGCTCTCCTCCAAAAACAAACAAACTTGCAAAGAAACCCAACTGTTCAAAACCCTATAAATGCATCTGAGCAATATATTGGACATCTACCAAATATAATCAAAAAGAAAAGAAGTACTTATGGCATCTTAGAGACTAACAAATTTATTTGAGCATAAATAAATAAATAAATTTGTTAGTCTCTAAGGTGCCACAAGTACTCCTTTTCCTTTTGCGAATACAGACTAACACGGCTGCTACTCTGAAACCAGTCAAATATAATCAATACATTTAAAAAACATTAGGTCAGAGGCCCATGAACAGTCTGAAGGCCACAAACTTTCCATGTATTTCATGTTTTAATTAAAAATGTAAAACAATGGAAAACAAATTTGTTTGCTGAAAAAACAACAATTAGTTGTCTCCTGGTGGAATTTCTGAACGCCATATTTCATCCAAGATGGAACATTCACAATTGTCAACTAAAAATAGAAATTCTGATGGTGGATCTTTTAATGCAATTGTACTAACTACCACTGTCTGGACAAAATTCTCCTCTCAGATCCTCATAGCGAATCTCAACTCTGACAGTGTGCTCTTCCTGCATGGGAAGATTTTCAACTGATGTCATTGAGAATTTGGCATATGTAGGGTAAAAATCTATTATAAAGAGTGCCAGAAAAAGGGCTATGACTTGTTTTGAGGACATAAGTGGAACTTAATGGCACATTGGCCTTATGCTAGTTCTCTGCACAGGGGTAAGTTTAACTTGTAGAGAGAGCTGAATATTGGAGATGAGATCTGCAGTGGAGTCTAACAGTACAATTCTGCCATAATACTATGTTGTACTTACTATATACAGTACCTTTTTTCCCTTCCCTCCTTATGAGAGGACTGCAACATCTGAACCTAAAAATGAAAGGAACAGATCCTCAGCTGATATAAATCAGAATCGGTCCATTGGAGATAATATAGCTATGGTGATTTACACCAGCTGAGACTCTGTTCTTAAATCTCTAGAGTATGTCTTCATTGCATATGGGAGGTGTGATTCCCAGCTCAGGTAGATGTACACTCACTCATTCTGACCATGCTAGCGCACTAAAAATAGCAATGTGGCTATGGCACCAGAAGCGGTGGCTTGGGCTAGCAGCCCAAGTACAATCCCATCCAAAGTCCTGCCTACATACTCAGGCATCCTAGCTGCCACCCAAGGTGCTGCAGCCACACTGGTATTTTTAGCACACCAGCTTGACCAGAGCTAACATGAATGTCTGCCCAAGGTGGGAATTCCACCTCTCAGCTGTAGTACAGACCTACCCTAAGAGGGATTAGTGAGTCTGCAAGACTACCGTCATTCTTGCAGAGAGAGATTCACTCTTTAATATACTTCCCCCCTAGTATGCACCATCCCCAGCAATTGCTGCAATAGTTAATCGAGTGAAAAAAGGCCCGAAAGCAAGGAAATTAGATCTGAACTGGGAGTCCAGCCAAATTCCCTTGAAAGGTGTGAGCAGCCCAGTATTGCCAATTTTCCTCACTAACTTTTCATTTCTTTTCAAATCTTATCCTTCCTTCTTTGCCTATATCTCTTTAATTTCTTCTTGTGCAGCTCTATAGCTGTTCTGTAAATAACTGCCCTGTATCAGGGCTCACACTTGTGAAGACTTGTACAAGTGAGTAAATTTACTCAGGCAAGTAGTTCTAGTGACTTCTCTTGCCCTACTCATCTATGTAAAGTTATTCACTTCTGCAAAGACTAGAACCTGCAACTGATTCTGCTCAAGGACACCCTTGTGCCCACGAAGTCAATCTAGCCCTAACTAAATCTGAGCAGGATCAGGCCTTAATTCTGGAATTATAAACTGGCTATGAAGGAGGGCGGGGGGTTAACATTTGTCAGGAAAAAATTGTCCTTTTATGGGTCAAAAATTTCCAAATTCTACATTTTTCAACCAGCTCTAGTGGTTATATTATTTATTCTATAAAGTGTTTTGTAATATATCTCTGTGAAAAATGATTAAATAGACATTATTTAATGTAGATTAAAATAACATTTATTATTAATTAAAAATAGATGTTAATCAGTGTAAGTTATTTTATTTCAATGGAGTTCTGCAGTAGCTGTAGTAAAGACTGTGTGTGTCAGTGTTCCCTGGATAAATCCTGTTTTTCAGGCATTTAGGACATGGCTGTAAAAATGTGCTCCAGGCTCAATCTTGTCATACAAGGATTAAGGGCCAATTTCTGCCTTTGGGTGTGCATATGCTTTTCCATTGACTGCACAAGTGCCACACACCTTCAGATGCATGGGATATTTTTCCAGTTACCCCAAAAATAGTTTAGCCAGTGTTGTGCATGTATGTATGTTGTATGTATATCTAACATAATGTTTTATTGCATATTATTATTATACATACTATAAATTGCTGAATTAATTTACAATACTTTCCTAGTTTAAAACCTTTGTTTTGCATTCGTGAAACTCAAAAATATATTCAAACCACTAAGTAATTGAGCACAAACATTTAATTTTTTTTTGTTACACACCAGCTAAGTCTTAAAATATAGTGGCACTAAACATATACTAGGCTGTATATTCAGGTGACGCCAACATATGTATTATTCTTTCATAAGAAACAGAAAACATAAAAAGAAAAGGAGTACTTGTGGCACCTTAGAGACTAACAAATTTATTAGAGCATAAGCTTTCGTGAGCTACAGCTCACTTCATCAGATGCATTTGGTGGAAAGCTTATGCTCTAATAAATTTGTTAGTCTCTAAGGTGCCACAAGTACTCCTTTTCTTTTTGTGAATACAGACTAACACGGCTGCTACTCTGAAACCTGTGAGAAAACATAAAGTGTACATATCAACATACTTAATTTGCAATGTCCTCTAGATAACAACAGTGCAACACTTTAAACATAAAACAAAACTTGAGGGCTAAATTGGGCTGTTTTGCAGTGGTTTTTTTAGCAGGTTTTCGTTATTTCTGGAGGCTACCATTTCGTGCTCTAGAATCTTTGCTTCCATTTAATAATAATAATAATTAATAATTCTAAAATAAGACGTAGAAGCCCTTATGGTTGTGAAGATAATTTAGTAAGTGTAAACCAATCAAAAGATATCTGCCTAAAAAGTTTTTCTGTCATAGTGATGTCGGTCAGGGGTGTGATTATTTCCCCCCCGCATCCTTAACCGATGTTATTCCAGCAAAAGCCCTACTGTAGTTGCAGTTATAACAGCAAAAAAGCCCTTTTGCCAGCATAATTTACTCAGTTCAGGGAATAGGTTTAAGCTATAGTGGCAAAAGAACTCTTTTGCAGGCATTAGCTGTGTCTCCATTAGGGGGATTTGCAGGTTTTCCTCTAATGGTATATCTTACCAGCAAACCCTTTCAAGTGTAGACAAGGCCTCAGTCTGCAGACAGCTTAAAACAATAGCTTTGAGAGAAGAGGTTGTTAATTTTGACCCATCTGATAACAATTTAAATATCATTATTGTTAACTATTTAACTGCTGATCAAAGCACCTAGAAAAAGAGAGAATCAGTCATATTATGAAGATTACTGTGAATGGAATTTCATTTTGGTGTTTTGGTTTTGACATCTCCAATGGGTAAAATTTAGTTTTGTGGGTGGAGTTAGGGAGAATCACAATTTTTCCCCCCTAAACCCAAAATAACCGCAACCTTTAACCTATATGTTATATTTTAAATAGCAAACAAAGGAAGGAAATGTGCTTTTTGTTTGAAATATCATATGGATATATATAAGAAAACATTACTAAAATAAATTTGACATTTCTTGGAAGAAGAAGTAGAAGAATGTAGGAACAGTCCCGATATTCAGGGCTTTATCTTAGATAGGCACCTATTACTTCCCATCCCCTACCCCGATTTTTCACACTTGCTTTCTGGTCACCCTATGCATGAGGTATAAATCACAAGATAGATTTGATAGATTAAATAGGCAGACAAAGAGGATGGTGGATAAGAGCTAATCTTCTAGAATAGAATGATAATCCTCATCATTAGGGGCACCATCATTCTCCCATTGAAGTCAACTGCAGGATCTCCATTGATTTCAAAGGAGTTGACTCAGGCCCCAGGGTTCCTTCCTAGGAACACTTAGGGAGATAAACATATTTGAAAATGGTTTTAAGGGACACTCTCAAGTAATTCAGGCCCCCAAATGTAGATTGTGGTTTTTCAAAATCCAATGAGGCCAAAATGTTTTCATAACATTAAAAATAAGTAAGAAAATAATTACATTTTAAAAAATGTAAACAGTCTTCAGTGGTGCTGGGAACTGAAACATAGCAAACAAAGGAATTTCAGAAAGTGAAACTGAACCTAGTAAGTCAAGTTGAACCTTACCAGTTAAGTGAAATGCAAAGAATTAAAAATAAATAGATAACATAAATTGTGGCAAATGATTTAGATTTGTGAAATTCTTATAATTTTAATTATCTAAGATATTCCACCATATGTGGACCTCCCCTTCTCATATTCACAGTAAAAATCATGAGTCAGCCCCCTTCTCCCCCATGATGAGACTAGTTTAAAAATTTTGAGATTAAAAAAGAAAAATTTTTGAATTCTTTTTATATGTCTACTGGTTTTTGAGCTTTTAGAACATGCTAGGTCACATTTTCAAGCTTTGATCTACAGCTATGAATGTTGGAAATTTACTTTTATTTAAATGAAAGCTGAGATTCTCACCTAATCAGAATTTCAGGAGCTGGGTCTTTAAGAAAAGCACCAAATACCATGCAACTCGCACTAAAACAGTGTGTAATACGTTATGGTCTACCCCAAAAGCTCAAAAATTACAAGTAAGAAAATCATGATGGAGACCAAAAAACAATTTTTTTTTAGTCTTCCGATTTTTGAGCTTCCCTTGCCAACTGCTAACATGCATGTAACGATTACTGTGATGTGGAATTGCTAGGGATTAGGTGGCTGATGGGGAGGAGTGTGCAGGGAACCCCTGGATGGTTAAGAGGTGCTTGGGTAGCAGGTTGGGGACTTCTGAAAGTTAGAGGGTCCCTCAGGCCAGGGTATTCCTGGTTTAGATATTTGCAGTGTTTGGAGTGGGATGTGGGTGGGAAGGAGAGTCTGGTGCAGTTGGATGTGTGGGGAAAAGGGAGCCTGAAGTTACAGTTGGGCCTCTTATCTTCAGCTGTTGCTGCTGCACTGCTTGCTTCTCTTGGCTGCTGTTTCCTGCCTTGATACAACAGGGGGAGCAGCAAGAAGGAAGGCATCTGTGATGCAGGAATGAATGTTTGAGTGTCATATGAAACACGATACTTGGCAACCCTGATTTCTAATGGAGTCATACTACCAAGGAGAGGTTGACATAGTGGATGGTAGAGAGGTGGAGGTTGGGGTTGATCCAGTGGCATATTCTGCAAGGGGCAACACCTGCTCCCAAAGGAATCATATAGGTGAATCTCCCAGTGTGAGTTTTATCAATGGGCCAATGCAACCCCACAGTAATGATTTCTTGTTAACATAATATTTTTACTTTGTCACTGTATGAAAGTATGAATTCTCTAAAACAGACATGACTAATCTTCAGGAAGGAACCTCCTTAAACAAATCTGCCCATTTTTATTTTGTTTAGCTGAAGGGCCTTGGAAGTTCTAAGCTTCTGTTATGTGTTTCATTGTCAAGGTATTGAAACATTTACAATACATTTCAAATGTCACCCCTTCTCCTTCATATATTTTTTTTCTTTTTTTGCTCACTCTGACCCATTCAGACTGGCAAAGGCAGAAAGCCTGGTTGTTGTTTCTTTATTTCTCCTCTTGCTTCAAGATTTTGAAGGCTCAAAGATGTATCAGAAGTCTCTTTTCCCATAAGCAGAAGTGAAAACACTCTGATTCCTTTTAAGTTTTTAAATTTCTTATCTGTCTTAATTTTGGGGGTATGAGGGAGCACTGGTGGAGATGCAAGATATGCTTTGAAAATACCCAGTGTGGGTGAGAATAGTAAAAGATGAAATATTATTTTGTGGCATGAAAAAATGTTCAAATGTACAGGACAGAGGAGTCCCACTAGTTCAAAGTCAACTATTGCTCACAAGAGGAGCTTTGATTTAAAGGGACACTCTCAGTGCTTAATTTGTGCCAGGGCTGATCCCCAATACTTCTAGGCTTGGCAGTTCAGAGCCTCAGCACCTCTGGACTTGCTCCATCAGTTATGAATGTAAAAAAAAATGGTTGAACCCTGGCACCTCTTTCAGTACAAATTAAGCACTGGACACCATCAGTTTAAAATCACACTTCTGTCTGAATATTTTTACTGCCTATTGTTACCACTAACATCTCAGATTACTAGACCTGAAGAGATTAGATAAACAGCATTTTTGTCATTAGTTTCTCTCTTTATTTGATAGTACTTTGTGTATAATCAGTCAGTTTCCCCTTTGGCTTCTGAGGATATTTCATGAAGCAAAAGGGGAGAGAAAAACATTTTTAAAGGAAAATGTGATTATAAGAACATGAAAAAATGGTACAGGAAGCTGAAAGATCAGTGTAGTACCTGAAAGGACTTTTAATTATTTTTAATTTACTGGAGGTTAAGTTGACTGTGGTCATTTTTAAACTATAAAAAAAAATCCAAATCATATAAGAAAGTAGAAAAGAGTGAATAAAATAGGCTTCTAACCACTTTTCCTACCCTTGTCATATTTCACATTATTACCATTGTACTGTCGTGGCAACTAACTTTCTCCCAAATCCCAACAAACAACTCATGACTAATAGCAACATGAATAAGATCAGACTCCTATATCCTTACTCCACCGATAGTCCTATGCAGGTCAGTGGAACTGCTTGTGAAATAAGAGGCTACTCACTGTGAGCAAGGGTATTATGGATCTCTAATTGCTGTGAAAAATTAATAGTTAACAATCCACAGATACACCATCTCCACCAAGTCAGTATGTTCATGAAAACAATACAAACTGTAGGGAAATACAGACAATACTGCCATCCCCAAGTGTTCAAAAATAATGAATCATGGATTCAAATCCAAATCATGGATTTTAAAAAAAAATGTTGGATTATTTTTGTTTTCTGGTTTTTTTAATCTTTAGGGTACATGTGCTTCACTTTTTCAAGCTTTTCTCTGTAGTCATGAAGATGTTAATGAACTTAATATTAAAAAAAGTTGAGATTCTCATGCAATCTCTTGATTCAGGCACCTGGGGCTTTAAGAAAAATACGAAATTTCACAAAACTTGCAATAGTGAGGGCCATAGCATTAAAGCCTGATCTTGCTCTCATTTAAATTCCCAATTCAGGAAGGTACATATGCCTAACTTTAACTTCAGTGGGAGTACATGCATCCTTAAAGTTTGGTATGTGCTTAAGCATCTTGCTGAATCGTGTTTTAAGTCAAGAGTCTGGCACCACTGGTAATTATATCATGGTGAAAGGTGCATATCAAAGGTTCGATATTGGGCTACACCATTGGGTATACGTCATGATTGACACAATTAGGTATATATTGGAATGTACTTTAATGCATATACCCACTCTTTTCTGAAGGGGCCATACCTTTGATCTGATTGGAGAATGATGTGCTGTGGATGGGTGTGACTGTGTTCATTTATATTTGCTCTTCTCAGGCTATTTTAATGCCAGAGAGACCCATGGATGGAACCAAAATAACACAAGAGCTGGTCTTGGCATGATATTTTGATTCTTGAATGGTTGAAACATGAGAAGGGACAATCTTGAATTCTTTTGGCATCATAACTGATACCCTCAGCTGAGTTCCAAGTACCTGTGGAACCTAAAAACAAAGCCTCAGGGTGAGTTGTTAATGCCTGTAGAACCCCATTTGGAACAATGGAGGCTAGAGATTAAAACAACCAGAATCTTGTTTTATACAAATATGCAGGTGACAGAATGCAGAAGTAATTCTTCATGTTAAAGGTTTACCATTGTATCATAGAATCATAGAATATCAGGGTTGGAAGGAACCTCAGGAGATCATCTAGTCCAGCCCCCTGCTCAAAGCAGGACCAATCCCTAACTAAATTGTAGTCCTAAATTGTAGGCAGGGGGAGAAAAGTTAAAGAAAAGAGGGACAAAAAATTCAAAGGCAGGTTTTTAAAGGGAGAAGAGGCACAATACTGGAGAAGGAAGGCAATATAATATTTCCATTTCTTCTGATCTTTGGTGTTTTTTCTTACAGCTCCGGGTCCTGGAGTCATGTGATTTCATGAGACACTGAGCTTTAATTGAAAAAGTTTCCAGCCCATGTGGGTGCAGAACTGAGCCTGAGAATGTGAACCCCGAGGGGGCAAAAACCAGAAGGTAAATAAATAGAACACCTCAAATATCTTGTTTTTTTTCTAAAACCTCTTATGCTTTTATGCGGCTTGACCCATGATTTTTGAGTGCTGGGGCTACTGAGAAGGTTTGAAGACAGTGGGAGAGAAACAGAGGGCAAAATGAACCAGAGTGCGAGGGCAGGATAAAAAAGGAGGAGCAGGAAAGGAGAACAAGTGGGACTTTCTGTCCCGGATTGAGAGCTGGGCAGAGATTGAGGATGGGAAGGGAAGCAGAGAGCAGGACAGAAGGAAGAGAGGAAGATGAAAAAGAGAGAGAAACTGATGCCAGAGGGAAGGAAGGGGGAGGTGGCTGGGTGAAGGCAACATATTCACCCCCCCCCACACCCCTCTCCGCTGTGGGCCTGGCCTCCTGGTGTCGGAGCTGAAGCGGGGGGAAGAGAGGAGATGGAGAAGTGTGGGGAAGAGGGGACATAAGATTGAGAGCCTGTGTTTCTGCTGGTCCCAGCTCCTCATTCTCCCTCACTCCCAGGCACTGAACAGCCCCCAGGGGCACACCCCCGCCCACACGCCTTCTCTCCTTCTGATTTCCCGCCTCCTCGCCGAAATATTCCTACATTCCCCAGTGTACAGGAGGAGGGGAGCGGGTGGCCCTCCCGTTTGTAGCACTTCGACCGGGCAAATCTAAAGAAGGGGGTCAGGCAACAGTAAGGGAGGGGGCGGCGGGAATCTTTCCCCACCCCAGAAAGTTGCGCGCCCCTCTCTACCCACGCTGCGGGGGGTTTGAACCAGAAATGTGCCCTGCCCTGCAGCTCTTTCCCCCTCCTCTGGTCTAAGAGTGGAGTATTGAAAGAGAGAAAGCGGGAGGAGGGGGTTGGTGGTGGAGAGGAGTCCTGCAACATCTGTAAAACTTGGACTAGGAGGAGGAGGAAAGAGAGAGAGGAAGGCAAAAGGGGCAACTTTTCCAACACGTGAGTATCGGAGCAGAGTGTCTTTATTTCCCTCCTTGGGTGGACTTGCAAAAAAAAAAAAAAAAAGGGGGGGGGCTACAATGCAATTTCTACGGGTTGGTTAGAGGGGAGGGCGAGGGGGGGGGGGGCTTTCCGATGCAAGTTTTTTGATATCGTCTGGTAGATTCCCCCCCCCCCCCTTTGTTGAACCAAATCAGAAATGTCAGTCAGTGCGGGTGAGTCAGAAGGGATCAGATTACGAGATCACTGCAACTGATGTCGGATCCGCGCGCACACAGACAGAGAGGGCTTCTCCCCTCTCTCTCTTTGCGGGAGGAGGGCAGGAATAAAACAACCACCAATACACACCCCGCCCGGCCTCTTCTCTCTCGATCCATCCCCCCCGCCCCCAAACAGAAGCAAAATGCCCGCTTTCATCCTTTGGGGTCGGTCCTGTTAAGCTTTGCAAGAGGGGAGAGAGCGAGACTGCCCATTGCATGCACTGTGCGTGTGAGACACAGCAGCCCAACCTTTCCTATGGGAAGTGTGGGGGGCTTGACAGAAGCAGCAGCAGCAGCAGCAGCAGGTACGTGGACTGAGTTTTGCAAGAAGTTCTTCTTTGTTTCATGGGCTCTGCAAAATGTTTGCAAGACGCCAGAGGTTTTGGGGCACTTTGTTTTCAGTTCCGATCTCCCTCTCTCTTTTTTTTAACTTGGAAGAGTGGGGAGCGGGAGGCTATCCGAGAGCTCATAAAAAAAATGGCTGTCAAACTGTCCTTAACTTAAAGCCCCCCCCCCCAAAGTATACAGTCATATGTAAGTATTCTCTCTCGCTGCCTGCCCTACTGCACTCCGAAAGGATTTTGAGGCTTAATGTCCCACAGTTGAACTGCAGATTTGCATGCAGCAGCTGCTTTTCCCCGCAAAGAAACTGCTTGTTATTTTCATGCCAGTTTCTTCGGCTGAAACTTTGTTGCTGTAGCAAACACCCTGTCCTGTCTGGAGAGGTGGAAGGACTCGGATGTGTGTGTTAGTTTTGGGGAGAGAAGAGGAGAGGGAGGTTCGTTTTCTAGGACTCAGTTTTCATTAATCTGTAGGAGTTTCAGGGGAACGCTTGGGAGTGGGATGGGGGAAGGCGTCTCGTTCATAACAGGAAAAGTGAAAGTTGTGCCTTCTCTTTATGATTTTGTTGTTGTGACTGCTGCCTTTGGAACTTGGGAAGCTGCATACACGAAACTGCTGGGATCTGTACACCCTCTACAACTCCCCCCTTCCTCCTTTCTTCCCCCCCCCCCGTAATGTATGGAGAAAAATATTGCAGCGGGGAGGGATTGAGTATGAATCACCCCCGACAGTTACTTTCTTGGCTTTTTTGGGGGGGTAGGGGAATGGAGAAGAAGGAGAGAAGAAGGAGAACGCATATATGATTTGCTGCAAACCAATCCCCCTACTAGGACCTCTGCATGTTCTTACATCAAATAACTTTAAAGCATTATAGGAAAGTGGATATGCAGTTGTGTTAATTAGCCTGTAAACTTAGGTTCTTTGCACAGTTGCTCTTCTTCCAACCCAGATGATATAAATAAACACATACACACACACACAACTAAATGTGCAGCTTTCAAGTCCTGGTACCACGTGAAAAGAAAAGGTAAAAGGAAATCCCCTCCATACCGCCCCTCCATTTTTTTAACCCTCTGGTGTATAGTTTTGAGCTGGTCCTTTGGGTACAGTGTTTGTGGCCTTCTGCCAGTTCATATGTAGTTATATTTATGTAAAACATTTTCTCTCAGCTCTTTGCCAGCTGTTCCACATTTTCCAGCTGCCACTTCTGTTTGACATGATGGACTGTAGGGATCTCAAAGTAAAAGAGCCTTTTTAGTCAAAGGTATGGATGGTTGTTCATTTGGTATATAATGTTTAAAGTCTAATTCACCAGAGGAGTGTTAGCTGGCAACGCATACCACTTTATTTTCAAGGGTTAATAAAGCATATTTTTATTTTGAAGTTTCATCATGCTTATTTAACTTCCTTTATGTGGGATCACAGAAGAACTCCAATATAAAAATGGTTCAAAGCCTTTGAAATATGTGGCTAATTAAATTAACAAACCTTTTTAAAAGGGCGCCAGAGTCTCTCACTGTGTGTCTCTACATGCCTGATATATGTATCTATGTGGCAACCATTTAATTCTATTTAATGCTTAGAAATCACTAAATTTCTTTGTGTTATACAACTCTTTATGGTTTCGTATTTTGGGAGATTATGAACTGAAATCCACAAGAATGGGCCTTAAGCATTTCGAATATTTGTGCAATTGCATTGTAATTTGGAAAGGTACCTCACTGATTGATTCCTATAATTATTTCATTTAGGTCCTTTATTAAAAATTAATAATGATCTGACAGTTTCTTAATTACATATGTCAAGATTATTTTGAAGGGAGAAAAATGCTATGTTTTCAAAGAAGAGTAACATTAAAATGTAAAAATAGTTCTGAATATACCACAGGATTTCAGTTGAGGGATTATATTAAAAGTAATGGTGAATTAATTTAACAATATAAACTGTATGAAGTATCCTCAGAATGGGTTTATGAAATGAAATTGGGGTTTAACAAGCTAGTACATAATGCATTTAGTTGGATAGTTGACACTCAAATTTAAAGCAAACATTAAATAACATTATCTGTGAGACAAGGTTACTTTTAGGTGGAAGATCATTTCTTTTACACTAAAGATCGTGTGGTTGAGAAATCTAATGTGTGGGGAAAAGGCACTGTTTTAGTGTATATAGTTCTTTAAAAAAAAAAAAGCAGTAAAGGAAGTAAAACTGTGCATTTCTTGCACATGGCTTTCAGTATGGCATTCTGTTTTCCAAAGCATTTTCCTGTCCAAGTAGCACAAAACAAAGAATTACCTGTATTTTCCTTAATGAGCTGACTCCTGTTTTGTGCTTAAAATGTATTCATTAGCCAACACAACATTTAGCAGTGCATGTAAAGTTCATATCTGAAGGTATATTTTGAAATGAAAATGAGGTATTTTGTAGCTGTGTTATAAACATTCCATGCTTAATTTCTTAATTATTTTTATTTTGGATTAGCTGGGACATAAACTAAAATATTAAGACTCCTCCATAAAATATTTTAGTAGAATTTATTTCCTTTTGTGAGTTACTTAATAAAAATGCTTTTCAGTTATCCATTGTATGCTAACTTTGGAAAGTTTGAATTACACTTTCGCTCTTATTTTTGGTAAAACTATTTCCCCCTGCACCCAGCAGCTGGTTTGATCCTGACTCTTTGAATACAAGTAAGAAGTGAAATCTGTTTGGTTACAAAGTGTTCGTGAAAAGTTAGTCATCTTTGCCTAGTAAATAAGGTATCTGATGCTTATTAAAGCAAGATCCATTGGGGGGTGGAGGAGGGAATTATGAAAGGAAGTAGTTTAATGATCAAGGTTGCATACACTTAACTATATGGAAACTGTAATGTACTAAGAAAAAGAAGACTTGAAGGAAAAGTGAATCAATGAGTCATGAAATCCTTAGGAAAACCTTAGTAATGGAATGTTAATGCTTTTAGACTATAGTAGATTATCTTAAAAGTCAGACTTTTCTTCTTTATGCAATTGTTGTAAATCCCTAGCTAAAGAATACTTTGAAGAAGGCTTTAGTTTTGCTAGCACTCATATTGTTTTGGAAGAGTCAAGAAATTTTCTGCCAACTTGCAACTAGGTAATTAAAATGCTAAAATGGCTATAGAGGAAGCTTTTTATTCAACAAAAGGTTCAGCTCTAATAATGACTTTAAGTTGCCTTTCAACTACAGGTTTTATAGACACCCTTCCCCCTCCCACTGCCTTAGATTTTGTCATTTTTATATGTGCATTGATTTGTTATAATTTTAAAATCAAATCAAATGAGACAAAATAAACAAAAATAGGGCATGGCTGCTGAAAACTTTTCAAGTACTTTCAGTGTGTTTTTCATCTTTACTTTTATTTGATAGATCTGTGAAATAGAGTTGTAGACTGGCACAGACTTTAAATTAAATTTCACACTTTGATGATTTTTTTTTAACTTTGATATATTGACAGCAAAAGGAGCTGGAAAGCTTTTATATAACTTGAGCAGTAACGCCAAGCAGCAGTCAAACGTCTCTATGCATTTGTGTTTAACTGCAGAAGAAAAACATGTCCATGGGCAGTAGAGGTTCTTATCAACTCCCTAATCCCAGATCCCAGCAAACCTTGAGGGCATGCCTCAGATCTTGCTGCAATCATTGTAGACTCTCACAGTTTGCAGATTAAATATGCTATGTGTTCCTGGCTCCAACAACAGTTTTATGAGCTCACTAAGCTTCCTGTTTAAAGATCCTTTTCTGAAGTTTTTAGGAGCTGCTAAAGGCAATGCTGTCTGGAGTAAGTGGTACTTGTTAAAATAGAGACACTTTAGATATTTCATTCTGTCTGTAAAAATAGCCAAAATTGTTGTTTTCAGATTGAAAGTCAAGTTACACTGAAAAAAAGCCCCTTTAAAGAGTGATACTGTTGTTTTTAATGTGTTTATGATTACCCAAGGCTGCAAAGAGTACATGGAGCTTGATTTGTTTTATGATGGTTTTGAGTAGTGTCTTTAAAATTAGACTTTCAGTTGTAATTCCAAGTGTATCTTTTACTACATCATTTTTGAACATCTTGTTATTGATTGATTGATAGGCTGCTATAATGCGTCTTTAAGGGGTGTTTCTTCACCTCATTCCAAATTTTAACAAAAAATAAGTATTTTCTGCAGAGGGTGAATTGCAGACATTTATATAGTTTGATATTGGAGACTACTGGGCCTCAGGAAAGTACTTTAATTCTGTGTCCTAACTTCTCCTCTAGCTGGTAAATAGTTAACGCCTATATTTCATTCATTATAATCATGTTTTTGTATTTGGTGTAATAGTCTTAATTAAAAAGGAAAATACTTATATCATTGTCCAACAACGTGTCATGTTATTCCCAAGAGAACTTGAGCCAATTTTGTGTTTAAAGGTTATTCAGTGAATGAAATTGTGAAAACCAATTTGTCAAGGTACTGCACAGTTTTTGTTGGTTTTCAACCCCCAAATTCATTGTCTGCGTGGCCCAGTCATTAGTCATCAGTGTATTAGTGCTGCCTTCAGGCAATGCTGCCCAGCACTTCTTCACACCATTATAGCTCTAAAAGTGTACTCTGCCGATTTGTAGAATTACAGCTCTGATTTCCGCTTGGCTAGGTTTGAGGTAAGTCCCCTCCCTACTTTCTAGCTCACTCTAATCCATGCTTTCTTTTAAGGCTGCTTTCTGCAGACATTTAGGGGAAAACTTTCTTAAAGACTGTGTTGGCATCATACTGTGGTTTTGTTGTGGCATGCAGTGTATAAATTGTACCTGCACTAAACTGAAAGTACATTAAATTGGTTTTGATTGAAGAGCTGGTGTTTCTCTATTTAAAAAAAAGCTAAAACCTAATCAATTGATTTTACTGTTGCCTAATAGTTGGTTTATACTTGAAAAAGAAACTAATTAATTGGGATAGAGTACACCTTGTTATTCTTGACTACACACTTCCTGAGTGTCAGCACAGATTATGTTCACATTATCAGATTTTGGTATTTTGGTATCATGAATATGGTATTTGAAATTTCCACTATAGTTGTAGTTATTTAGTTTTAGTTAACATAGATTGGTCCCCTTCCCCCCACCCCCAAGCCTGTTATCTTTACTGAGTCCAAAATACTTGTATCTTTTTTAGATTGAGTACCTGTTATTTGGATTAGGACCGAAGGATCAAATTGTGATGAATTAGAACAAAGTATATTTGGATGTTTTTGGTCTAGAACCATGTTTTTTATCTCATTTGTCCTCTTATGTACAAATCTGGTAATGTCAGGAAAATCAACTGGGGGTAAAAATATCTCATCCAGCTGCCTAAAGAATGAAGCCTTCATTAAATAAGATGTATGAATACCTGAAACTGAAGAGTCAGAAACACAGATTAAGCCAATGTCACTTCAGTACAACTGCTGTTCTGAACTGTGTATATTAAAATGAAATTCTAGCACTAAAGATCTTAACTAATAGGACATGTGGCTTGGTGTGGTGTGGCTTGGCACTTTGAACCATGAATCTCTATGGATGGTTTTTCTTGGAAAATAAGACAGCAGTAGAATTCTGTGATTATATTGTGTGTACAGCCTAAGTGGACTGGAAAGTAATTTATATTGTAGCAATGTAGAGTTGTCCTGTTGCAATTTTGTGAGGTTGCAGAAACTGCAAGGAATTCTGATACTGTTTTACTGCTACAATGAGACAGGTGTAAAACCTAAAATAAAGTTTAAAAGCTGAAGATAAAGTTTTATAAACTACATTTTACACTTTAAAGTCTTCTTGGATGCCTGTATCTTTCCTAGCTTTTTACTGGTAAGGTTAAAACATCTGTGTTGGGTAAGAATGTGAAATCCTGCTTTCTGGATCAAGTCATCCTTAACATTAATGTATGTTGAGTAGATAAACCGAACTGGAAATTGGTGATTAGAATATTGGACTTCCCAAATCATTTTGCTTGAGTTCTTTAATTTTGTTTAAAAATGCTAATGGTAAAATGTGGCATACAGGCTTTTTTCTTCTGTGATTCGTATATTCTTAAGTTGGAAACAGAAGATGCATCCTAAGCAATACTTGCATTATGTATGTGTCATCTGGGCTGATGTGTGTTAAATATATTCTTCATTGAGCTTATTTGCTGTATATATTGACATTGATATATAGATCTAGTTTGGATTCTAAGGAAACTTCATTTATTGGAATTGATGATCTAAAACAATAAGTCTGAAGAAAACAATCATGCTACTGAAAGTCACATGTAGTGCCAGTGCACTACACTACTCTAATAAGAATATCTCTGCGTTTTTCTGTGGTAGTTGTAGTTGCAGTGACCTTTTGTTTGATGAACTAAATATACCATGACACAAAGCACATCCATTACAGGTGTTTGTAATTTGTTTTACCATCCTGTTCTGGAGAAAGGGTAAGAGAAGAGGAGAAAACCACACCATATCCTCACCACAAGTGTTTTCAGTGCTAATAACAGTATCAGCAGAGGAAGTCATAGGGCTTGTTATCAACACAGCTAGAGTTGCTGATTGTCTTCCTCTGTGGCAGATTCTCATCCTTTTAAATCTACATTATGAGTGACCAAGATCAGATTACATAGAACCCCTATTTTACAGAAGGAAATTATATTGCTTCTATTTGTTTCTTATGATTTTAGATTTATTAGTTTGGTCCATAAAGGGTCTAGGCAAAAACTAACCATAGATTTAGAAGAGAAATTTAAAATGTAGCCAATTATTTTAATGAAATCAATTGTATAAACACCAAAATCTGAGATTTTTTTCTGTGCTAATTCTTTTAAGACTAAATCTACTTTGCCTTAGATTGTTTTTCTGTAGAAGAGTTTTAAACATAAGGACATAGGATTATAAAACATTAGGCAATAGCACAGATTATTCTGAACCTTCAGGCGAAATCACAGTTTTAAATGAACAAGTCTATACTGTTAATAGCTTGTGTGTCACCCTGTTAAAAAAAAAATCACTTACAAAAGTTGAGACTTGAAAAAAATTTATTTCTGTGTTTATAAATAACATTTATGGATTCATATTCCATATAAAGATAAATAGTGCTTCTGTTCGTCTATCCTGGATTTTATATAAGTAGGCCAGAAGTTAGAATAGGGCAAAAAGAGGAATCCAAAGCCTCTATAATTCAAATAGTGTTCTATTAGACATGGAGTTCATGGAGCTGCTTTTCCTTTTATAAGTTTAGTTGCATAACTTTAAGACAGCTGGATATTGAATGGGTTATGCATATATATACCCCAAAAGATGCATACTTCCCCACATTATTTAAAATTGCTATAATGTGATGGAAGGCCTGATTATGCAGTCCTTACTCATGTGAGTTGTCCTCTTTTAGCTTAGTGAGAGCTCCTTATGTGAGTAAGGGCCAGAAGATAGGGCTGTTAGTCCGACAATGGACAGTTAGAACCACATCCTGCAGTCCTTACTCAGGCAAAGCTCCTGCTCAGTAGAGTTCTGCCTGGGTAAGAAAACAAGAATCAGATCTTAAATCAATACATTTTTTTCCTGTGGAAAGCTATTTTATTTTGACAGAAAATTAAACTGTAGTAATAGGATAAATATTTAATTGGTATTTTACCTAACAGCTTCCTAAATGCCAGTAACAGAAGTACTAATAATGTACTAGTAATAATATATAAGTGAAATGGAAGAGAGAAAAACTAAGTCAGGTGTTTCTTCAGAATAAAGTGTTGCTGTTAACTTGTTTGGTTCTATAAAATCTGTATGTTTCAAAATATTTTAACAAACTTGCAGTAATTTTTTACATCTCTCTCTCTAATACTGATAGGTAAACAATTATAGCTATCTAGCTCCTGGGTGGTGTAAATATAAATAATTCCTCTAGAGGAAAGCATCAGTTACACTTGTTCAATAGTTCAGTGTGCTCCAGAATAATTTCTCACTTAGGGTCCTAATCATGGGGCTGATAATAGTGCTGCTTTGCCTAGCTGATTGCCTTTGTTGTTTGTGATCCTGTATTATTGTTGCCACTAGCTATTTAGCCTATCAGGAACAGATCAGATCATCATTAATCAGGCTTTAGGTTGAGTTGTTTTTAAATCTTCAGTTGTACATGGAGAAAGGGGGGTGGGGATCAAAGGGAAGTAATACGTAGGAACATACAGCAGGCACATGAATTTTGAAAGGTTGTATTATTACAGTCATCGTTGTGTAGCGCTTTTTTTTCTTTCAAATTCAAACAGCAAAACTTTCCTATTTGATTTTAGCATTAGTTTTATTTTTTTTTTTAAATTCAGCACTGGTTTATAAGGACTATGTAATTCTTAAGATAGGCAGTTTTAGAACATGCATGAAAATTAAGAAGAAAATGAAGAGTTGTGAAGAGTAAGATTTATCCAGTTACATATCACCAGCATTATATTGTATTTAATTAATCTGAGCCCAAATTTTGCCCCATCTTACACTAGAATCAGCCTTATACTAACCAGTGAGGTTGCATAGGATATAAATCAGATCAGAATTTGACCCCCAGGCCATTCATGGAAGTTGTAGCCAAACTAATGCGGCCTTAAAAAGATATAAAATGATCTAACTTTTTTGGAAATTCATAGTATCTGAAATAATTATTGCACCTATATGGAAGGTGAAGTATACCAAAAGCTTAATCTTACAATTGGAGTGTGTTTGATAAAATACATGAATCATTTATATTTTGGGGGAGGAATTATCAAGAGTAACTGTGTGAGTGTGACTTTGCATTCATGTTTGATGTGAAGCAATGCTAAAATTTAAGAGAGCTTTGAAAGTTAAACATACCTGAATCAAGCTTGTATAAATCAATGTAAAATAGCTCTCACATAACAGAATAAAATTCTCATGGAAATTTTGTATTTGAATGTAGCTGAACAAGACAGAATTTTCTTATTCTTGAATATTCCCAAGGAATAGTGTGACCAGTTCTGATAAAATTGATGAAGAGTCCTTTATGCTTGAAAGAGACTGTGTAATTTCCTGATTGTTCTCCATGGCTCCCCTTGTGTTTTTCACTTTCACACAGTTTCGCTGTTTGAGCTTTATTGTATCCCCAAAGACTGCTTCCAGTAGGGTGGATCAAAGTGGTACATATGAACACCCCAAATATGCAGAGTAATTTCTGAAAAACTAAAGATGTTGTGTTTGCTTGCACACTGATTGGGGCACTGTGGACACTGATAGCAATCAGTTTGAACTTCCCGACTGCTGATGTAATGATGATGAATGCTGTGACACTGCTATTTCAGACTGCTCTTCTCAGTGGACGCAAACCACTTGTTAATGAATTGAATACAACTACAGCAGCATCAAATAAAATCGGGAAAGGAATTAAAAAAGAGACAAACCAAATAAGAAAACAAAAGGAGGCAGCAAGTGGTTATAGTATAGAAGAAACATAAAACTAATACGCAAATCAATAAGCAATTTAGGGACTAGATGCTGCAATCCCTTACTTAGGCAAGTAGTCCCACTGAAGTCAGTGAGACTTCTTGTATGAGTAAAGGATACTTGAAGGAGAAAAAGCACAGCAGATCTGTCCCTTTATACCAGAAATTCAGAGAGGAGAAAGAGCAAAGAGGTTAAGATTTAAAAGAAAATGAAACTAAATATGCATATGAAGGGCCAAATTCTCCTCTCTTGCAGTGTTTCAACCCCGTTAATTTCAGTGAGGTTGCACTGGTGTAAGTGGGGAGATTCCCCCCACCCCGTATGCATATGATTGTTTTTACTACTATGGGTGAATACACACACATTGGTAATTATATTAGTTGAACTTACTTATTAGTTAATTTTATTGTAAGAAATAGGTATTATTACCATTTTGTTGACAGTCAGATTAAAAGTGATGGTATTCTTCCTTTAATTAGTTTATTATTGGCAACTGCCTGTTATAATCTCTTCAATTTAATATGAAATTGATGAAAGTTCCTATTTATGATTTAAAAAGTAGAAACACACCTGCAGACAGGTTGCTGGTATGAGAGGGATTAGGTTTAAAATGGGATTCTGGAATTAATTGTGCAATGGGTTCAGGCCTGCAGGAAAAATACAAAAGATTCAAGCATGATTGAATGGGAAAAAGCCATGAATGTTTGCTTTCAGGAAGGAATGTTTATCCCTCTGTTTACCTATGAAAGTTCAGGCTTTAGCCATATAACATTATAGCATTTTCTCTTTGTTGCAGTCATCATTCATATGCACATGCTGATAGAGGACAGCCATCAAAAAACAGCATTCCAATTTCTGAAAGCAGAGTTCAATTTTGTAAAATATATATGTGATGTCTCAAGGTTGGGAGCAGGGAAGTCACTGAGCCAAATGCATGGGGCGTTATAGATACTATAAATAAATAAATAGACCACATAATATTTTGAAAGTGCAAAGTGCTTTGCCTGGATGTTTTTCCAAACCTTTTTGTTAGTGATCAACTGCCAATGGAAATAAAACTTTTATTTTGTCCTGGACCTTTGATATATATTTTAATAGATTGTGATTTACATGTTTCATTACAGTTTCTGAGAATGGGAAAAATCACATCTGAGCTTGAGGATAGTGATTCTAAAAGTGTTGGGGAGCCTGTAGCTCCTACTGAAGTCAAGATTAGGCCCATAATATAACCTGTGGTCAGAAGAGTGAGTCTGTAAAAATGATATCTTGAGGTTCAATATTTATTATCCATTGAAGGCTTCCATGTCCGCAAACATGTCCAAACATGAATTTTCTAATGGTTAGCTTTGCACACTCAGTCTGCTATATGAGAATCGGACTATTGTTTCTGCCAAGTACATCACCCCATTGATAAAGAATTAGAACATAGTTTAAAACTGAGGGTCTGATGCTGCAATCTCTATGCTAATAGAATTCTTGTTAACTTCAGTGGAACGTGTGTGTGTGTGTGTGTGTGTGTGTGTGTGTGTGTCAGGAGCAGAGTAGAAGGGGAAATAGGGTGACAAGATGGGGAGGCCTAGAAAGTCAGGATATTGGTGGTTCAAGAGGCAGAGTTGGTTTCTCCGTAGCGAGATTGCCTCTGCATTGCAGATAGTAATAAAAATAGGCTTCAGTGTGTAAACTAAGGCTATGTCTACATGACGGACACAGCTGTACCGTCTCCTGCGTAGCCGGTCTATGTTGGCAGGAGCGAGCTCTCCCTCTGGCATAATTAAACCACCCGCAATGAGCGGCGGTAGCTATGTTGGAGGGAGAGTGTCTTCTGGTGACATAGCCCTGTCCCCACCAGCGCTTTTGTTGGTAAAACTTATGTCGATCAGGGTTGTTGTTGTTTTTTTTCACACCCCAACCGACAAAAGTTTTGCTGACAAAAGTGATAGTGTAGACAAAGTAGATAAGTAGATATGGTGGAGAGCATGTGTAACCCACACACGTCCTGGGTGTGGTGTTCTGACCCATCTAGTGGCACTGAGACCACTTAGAGCGAGAGAGAGCTAAGACTGTAGAGCAGATTCATTTTTAACAGCCTGTTAGCTTTTAGCTCATACTGTAGAGGCTCATGCCCTAAGCTCCAAAGGTCCCAGTTCGATCCCGCCAACGACCGGGGTCTGTCCGTGTTACACATGCATAACAAGCTGATATTTATATTAGCAAGTTGCAAGTTTTTTACAAATTTCTGACCATAAGTGCACTTTAAAATAGTAAGTTGCTAACTAGGGCCTCTGTAGCACCAATTATGGCATGGTATCGAGGGGAGCAAAATTGCAGAGAAAACTGTGGCAGAAAAAGTGGGATTCTAGACTTCTCTCCATATTTAAAAAAACCCAACTCACCAGTCTAATGGGCTGTGAAAAAAGTAACCAAAAGAAGGAGCAGGAGCCACTTTGAGCCACAAACTCTGCAGGAAAATATGTGGCAAGCTAATGCTGCATATAGCAAATTAATTGCGGCTCCCTCTCTCTCTTGCCCCTTTCCCCCACCTCCTTCTTGGGGTAGCTGTACAATTAGCACTCAGAAGCTAATGTTAATGCAGCTACTGTCCCAGCCATGCTGTGATAGCTAGAGAGGAGGAGACTGGAAACTAGTGAAGAAGAATAATCCCACCTCATAGCTGGCTGGGGATCTCCATTGTTGAGGGGGATGAAACCACTGCAGATATTTGGCCTCTGTGTTGTTTTCTGGCTCTGTCTGTGGCTGGTTCACTCGCCTTGTTGGTTCTGTGACAGTGGGGCAGAATGTGTGGCCTCCACAACTTTGACAGTGGTGAAGAGTTCTTGAATTAATTTGTTCCCTTTCACATGCATTAGCCACATGAGTGGCAGTGTGTGGCCCTAAGATGTCAGAAAGCAAGGGTCAGATTCTGTAGTCCCTACTTTGTCCTCACACAGGCAAACCCATTGAAGCTAGTGGAAATGTTGCTTGAGTAGAAGATTTGTCCCTTAAAAGTCCAAATAAAGAGACAACCAAATTTATAGCGTTCTAAATCCCTTGGAAAAACTGTGTGGAAGATTAGCCTTCATAGAGACCACTGCCTAATTTAACACACTGGTGGACAAAGCACTAAAAATATATGTAGTAGGATTGTTCCTTGTACTGGTTGGGGGCTGGACTAGATAAGATGATAGGTATGGTAATTAACTAAAGCCATGGACTGCCCTCCCACAGAGAAACACACAGGAGAAAAGGGAGGGAAAGTGTGTTGAGAGATTCTGAAAGTTTAAAATTTATGAAGTTCCTACCAGATTCTCCCGCAAAAAGTGGAAGGTTTCAGGGAGTAGCCTCTAAATCCTATGGATTCCTTTAGCCACTGTGCAGTTTGCTGCTGGATAGTCTTTTCCTCCAGGATAGCAAGACTCCTGCAGGAATTATGCTCTCATTGGCCCTCCCCTAAATGACACACAAACTGCCTTGGAAAGGAATGTGGTGTCAGTTAATACCGAGGACTTGTACGCTGCTGGAGTTGGAACGGAACTTACCAAGTTATGTGTTACTCCTTGGCTCATTCAGTCCCGTATTCAGACACACCTTCTGAAATTCTGCTCAGGGTGAGACAGGAAATCATTCTATGAATTACAGTAATATTTAGCCCTTTTATAGCCATAGGCACTAACTTTCCCCGGCACCGGTGGGTGCTCGTGCCCCCCCTCCCTGGCCTCATCCCGACTTCACCCTTTCTCTGCCCACTCCCTGCCCCTATTGGACTCCTTCCCCAAATCCCCTCCCCGGCCTCGCCTCTTCGCCCAGCGTGCCACGTTCCCCCTCTTCCCCCCTCCCTCCCAGCGCTTGCTGCGTGAAATAGTTGTTTCATGGCGCAAGCACTCTGGGAGCTGGGGGAAAAAGTGGGTTCATGACACACTCAGGGAAGGAGGTGGAGGCAGAGGTGAACTGGGGCAGGGAGCTGCTGGTGGGTCTAGAGCACCCAGCAATTTTTCCCAGTGGGTGCTCCAGCCCCAGAGCACCCACGGAGTCAGTGCCTATGTATATAGCACTTTCAGCCACCTATTTCAAAAGACTTTTCAAAAGTGGGTCAGTATCATTGTCCCCACTTTTACAGATGGAGAGCTGAGGTATAGAGAGGTGAAGTGGCTTGCCCAGGATCAGTGGCAGAGATGGGAACGGAATGCAGGCCTTCTGACTACCAGGCCAATTCCTTGTCCTCTGGGCCACTATACTTCCCTTAGTAGTGATTCACATCGTACCTTGGCCTTTCGTTGTTCCCCACTGTATAATGATGAGTTTTTGGATTATTTTATTGCACTGTTAAACTAAAGTGCCCCATTAAATGCAGGGAAAAGGTTAACTAAAGAGCTGCATTTATATGGTTCAACAATTTTGCTTTGTGCATATTTGTTAAATTTTTTACCAGGTCAGTCAAAATTGCAGAAATCAGTTAACCTGGGGTGTAGCAAAAAAGTGTCATTAAATATCTTTATAGTTACATTGTGATTTATTATAGAATTTGGTGTTTACTTATAACGTTGTTGACTTCATCTAAAAGTTGAGCTAGTCTAGTCCTAGAATAATGCAATTTATTTTCTTTTAATATCTATTTGGTGACATCTTGGTGGGTGTTAGACTAGATGACCCTTGTGGCCCCTTCTAACTCTGTTTCTATGATAATAGTAACACTGCTCACAAAAGGAAGCATCTAAAACTCCTTTTTTTAAAGTGAAGTTTGCTGATTTATATATATATTTTTTTAATGTGGAACCTAGTTTTAGTTCTTACAGCACTGCTAAACAGCGCTGTACTTCTTTGGGTCTCAGCACCGTATGTGCTGAATATTGATTACTTTACTTTAATAGACTGCCATGTGTCAAGCTAAGCTACAGCCAAGAGCTTGGAAATACCTATGTTCCTTGCAGACCAGGATCACTGTTGTCACGGTACCTTGAAGTGGAATGCGCATAGAATTGTACCCTCTTGGAAACCCCTGAGTTTCTTAGATTTATGTCACAAACATAAAAACTCTAGGAATACGGTGAAGTGATCCAATGGATATAAAATGACGGAATGATGAGTCAGTGCAGATGACAGTAAAAGTAACCAGTGAAAGGCAGAATAACTAAACATACTTTTTGCATGGCTTTCCATTTTCAGGGTTGTCATGCAAAGAAAGTGTTCCCGTTATCTGTCACTAGCAATCACATTTGCTTTTCTCTGGTTTTCAGAGCGTTTTTCCAATACACTTTTGTTTGAGTTACGTTTTTAAACAAACAAAATGAGAGATGTTTACATTAATAAGGCAAGATAGACTAGGAGAGGTAATTCGTTGCTGTCTATTAGGAGTAGTGAGAATGCTGAAGATTAAAATTTGGCTTCTACAGTAACATGATGGTTTATCTCAGTTCTGCTACATGGTTCCAAGCTGTTCAGGACAAAGGGAAAAAAATCCCACCTCCCCCCCCCCCCCCTACAAGTCCATTAAAATTCTTACAGGGTTTTAAAAAACGTGGACCTTCCTGTCAAAGCAGCAGACTAGACCATGATGCTGATTCTGTTTAAAAGCAAATGTGCTTGTCTCTGGTGTTAGCATTTCCTTAAATTCCTTAGGAACTCATGCATGCAAACCTGATTTGATGAGCTTCATGAAATGGCCTGTGGATTGCTAATGCTGCTCTGCTACAGGCTCTTCTTCAGGTGAGAAGTGTGGCAGGTTTCTGACTAAGCTTTTTATGGCATTTGAAGTTTATGACTCTATATTGTTTTATTCAGGTATTAGTGCGAGGAGAGCTGAAGTAATGAGAAGTCATCATGGAGGCCCAGTCCCATAGCTCTGCCACAACCGAGAAGAAAAAAGTTGAGAATTCCATAGTGAAATGCTCCACTAGAACAGATGTCAGTGAGAAAGCTGTTGCCTCCAGCACAACTTCCAATGGTGAGTAACAGCAGGGATTTACTAGCAGCAAAACCTACAGTAATTTTATGTTCACTGCATTCTTTGTGAATTGAGCATTTGCACCTGGATCTGTGTTTGTTCTAAGGAACGACTAAAGAAAGCAAACAGGAGAAAAAAGTGAATAGGATATAATAAACCCTGTTTTGGCTTCAGATATAGACTTTTTCTTCCAAATTTTCTAATTTGAGATGTAAATCTGCTAAGTTATTTATTATAGGAAGTTCCTGTTTTGGCATTTTGGAAATCCTCTTGATTAGCCTGGCAAACATTGCAAATGCTTTGCATTTTACCATGGAAATCTCTTCCACTAGTTAGATAATTAATTATTACAAAAGTAGCCTTGTCAAAATTAATGGCAGGGTTTTTTCTCTCTTGTTTTTCAAATAAACTTGTCTATTGTAAATTTTTTCCCCTGTCCCTGAAGTTCTTTAATGGCTGGTGACAAAATCTCAAGTGAACTTCCAATGAATTCATTTCAAAGTTGTGACTATAAAGGTTGCAGATTTACAAAAACTGAAGGGGTTTACTCAATTCTCCCCAGGGATCACCTCATTTTGCAACTTTGCATACTCTCTGCCATTCCACGCCCCCATATCTTTGTTTAATTTACAAGAGCTAAAATCATTGGTCCTTACTAAAGCAAAACTCCCATTGAAGTCCAGGGAAATTTTGTTCAAAGAAGGACAACAGAATTTGGCCCCATGGTTTCTGATTGCTGCAGATTAAGCTCTGCATTTAGCAAAGAAATTCAGGCAATCAATCTGGTAACTGTTACAGAAGAAAAAAATGGCTGGAATTGCCGTGCATCCCTGGGAGAACTCAGAGTGCCCCCTCCTCCACCTTGCATCGAGGCCACCATCTTTCAGTCAAAGGCAGGGTTCACTGTTCATTGAGTTGAACAAAAACGCAAACACCCAAAGAGAATAGGTGGAGACTTGAAGTGAAAAATGCACAAGTTCTGCAGCTGTACTGAGGGGCAGATCAGGAGAATAGTTAAACATTTGGGGGAACATATCCCATCATCCTTCCCAGTGGTTCTGTCACTAGATTTAAAGCATGCCCAGCCCCAGCTAAGGCAGGGATCAAGTGAACATAAAATCTCCCTGTTAACTACTAGAACAACCCTGCCAATTTTTAAAGTATGTTAGATCAGATCCTCAGCTTGTGTAAATCTGCACAGCTCCAGTGGTGTCATTAGACTTACGCTGATTTACACCCATTGAGGATCTGGTCCAATGTATTCTTTTCAATGACAGGATTTTACACATTGATCTAGTTTTTTTACACATATTCATGCTTAAATACCCTGATGCAAATCCCGTGTAGTGTGCACTCAACCACTATGTAGGCACACGTGGGCTACGATTGACAGTGTTGTCTGATGTTTGGATCAGAGGACCAGGAGTCAGGACTTCTGTTTTTTTGTTGTTTTTTTTTTAATCCCCAGTTCTGCCGCAGATTTGCTGAGGTCCTTGGTCAAGACACTTAATCTTTCTCTGTTTAGTTTCCATACCTGGTTAATGGGAATATCAGTAGTTAACTATCTTTAAAAGGGGGCTGTGAGGCTTAATTAATTAAAGCACTTTGTGAGATCCTCAGAGGAGACATATAAGGATAAGGAATTATTATTAACCGTGTTTTTTGTGAATGTTTTCTGCAGTGAGACATTAATGCAGTATACCCTTGGTACCCTTTTGCAAAACTCTCTGATTTTTTTTTCTTTCTGAAAAATGCAGATTCGGGTCAACAGAAACATTTTGTGTATTTGTGTTAATTTTGGCTACTTGTTATGGTTGAACCAAAAAAAGAAGAAAATTCAGAAATGTCAAAACAAATTTTTTTTTTCAGTCTAAAGGGGAGTTAGGTGGCTTTCACAGAACTGAGGAGGAGAAGATTGAGAGCGTGGTACCTCCCCTTATAACCAGTTGTCCAGTGGCTAGGGCACTCACTTTGGGGGTGGGAGACCTTGGATAGAATCCCCCACTCTGGAGCAGGGACTTGAAGCCAGGCCTTCCCCCTTCCAGGTGAGCATCCTAAGCATCATGCTACAGGCTTTTAGGTGTAAGGGGTCGGGAAAGGTCCATTACTGCTTCCTCCTCACAAAATTTTTTGTTTGACCCAAACCAAAATTTTTCTGACTTTTTCAATTTGTAGAAAATTCTGAAAAAATTCAGTTTTGATTCAACCTGAACCAAAATTTTATTTAGACTTTCTTCGGAACTGCCAGCAAACTGAAAAATCAGTTATTCGCACAGCTGTAGGGTACACCCTACATCTAGTCAAGTCAATGACAAGGCTCCTGTGACTTCAGGGGTTAAGGATTGAGCCGTTAGGTATGCTTTTTAATTGAGTCAGTCGTAACTAAATTCAGGACTGGAATGTCTGACCTACCCTAATATACAGCCAGCCCTAGAATTCTTCCACAAGAGCAGGGTTGGGCCTTGGATGGATATAAACTTTACTCTTCAAGCTTATTAAGATATTTCTCTTAAAGTAGTCTATATGATTCATGTATAACATACTGAAATAAGTAATGTTACCAAAACTTAGGAATTTAGAGATACTGAAGGTTATAATTCTGGTATGCTAAAGTTTTGTCTCTCTGCAAATGTGACTGCCATGCTAATGAATTTTGGTAACAGGACACAAATTTTATTAATGCAGCATGAAAGCTCTCTGTTGCATCTTTTGTTCTGTAATACTAGAATTGTGAAGTGTTAAATGAACTTCACCAACTGATATAACACACCATTTGCTGCACAAACATTCAGTTTCTGTTTATGAATTGCAGCTTTTTACAAAAAGGTCAAACAACATAGAATGGTTGTGATTTACAGTTGTCTGCTTTTTAAAAACAAGGTAAAGCTGCTTAAAAATATACTGAGTAATCATTGGTGTATTTACCAAACAAGACCCTGCATGTGGCCATTACAGATCAACATCTGCCAGTCATACTATCACCTCATAAATGTATCTAAAAACTGTGTTTTCCTTTCTGGGCAACACATTAATTAGCAAAGTTTGCTGAGTAACATATACTTGAGTGACAGCTGTCCAGGAGTTGCTATGTGAACTGGCATTTTAAGTGGCTCCACTGTCGTTTAAAAGATTTACAATTGAGTCATAAATAGGTTGAAAGCTCTTAGGGTTTTATGCAGAACTTACAATTGTGCAGGAGAAACAAGGAAGACTCTATTTTTAGTATTTCTTTTCAGTTCCTGAAAGAAAATAACTGTCCAATGCACCGGATAGCAGTACCTATGTTTAAATAAATATTATGTATGGAATCATTTAAAAAAAAAAGCACGCTTTATTGTCTGATACACAAACTCTGTTTTATTTAAGAGTCTCTTTGGTGCATGCGTGTTATTGAGAACTATTTGATGATAGATTTGGGGCCCGATCCTGTGGGTGATGATTCTAGGTGCGTATTATTTCACATAGTCTCAGACCCATTGACAGGCTTGGCTCATAGTTTGCACTTTGGCCATTTAAGCTGAACTAACATGATTACTGTACTTAAAACAACAACAGCAAATCCTGTTGCAGTCGCTTAACCACAATCTGTACTATAGTGCTAAACTGCCAGCACTGTGTTAGTTCAGGGGCTGCTATCAGTTCCATTATAGAACCCTAATTTCAAGGATTTATAACTCTGCCATTAAAATGTGCTCCAGGCTGAAACTTGCATGGAAGGTCTCAGTACTGGAGTAAATTAAAAAGTTTTTTAGGCATCTGTTCAAAAATAAAAATCATGTTTTTGTAATAATTTTAAAACATGTTTGCTACTATTAGGTGTCTTATGAGATTGCTGTATTTGTTTTGTTTTGAATGAATTTTTGAAGGCCTTTGGTCTCTTCTTTGGGTTTTGATTTTGTGTATATCAACTAAAACCACACACATCTTACTATGGTACACTTCTTTACAAATCTGTCCTTTTCCCCTTTCTTCGTATGAATGCTATATTTACTGCTAGGATAGTGTCCAGAATAAAACAAAACAAAACTCTTAAAAGAAATTTGCTAATGGAGATACAGTACTTTGTGAATGAATGAGAATCTATGACTCTAATGTCAAGGTATGAAAAAACTTACATTTATTTGTAATTTAATACCCTTAGAATGAATCCACTCTACGAATACAAAGTATTAATAATAAACATAACAAATGAATATCATTTTCACATAGTTGCCATGTTACTAACGTTTATGCTGGAATAATTGTGCCTATGCCTCAGACATAAACCCTGATACCATATTGATGTCATGAAGCTTCACTAACATGCTTCCACATCCCCCATCCACAAAATCGGGCCAGGGGCTGGGGGGCAATAGGTGCTGACATAAGGCAGAGCCCCTAATATAGGGACTGTCACTATAAAATCAGGACACCAGGTCACCTAATGTACCCCTACCACCGCCATTTGCTAACACAATAATACCTTTGTGACATTGGATGCACACAGGTGAGGGAGCTGTTCCCTGCAATGTTCATTTATCTGTGTATTAATTTAGACCCTGATCGTGCAAAGTGCTCCATGCACACAGTAGTCTCATTGAAGTCAAGTAGGGAGCAGCTGTTATGAGAGGGGTCCAAAGGTAATAAACTGGTTTGAGCACAGATCACTAGCATTTTCTGTGGCCTTTCTAGGGAGTTTGCTTGTTAGGACAGCTCACACTATTGTCCTGCTAGACCTTTCTTTCTCCTCTGTTGGTCAAGTGATGCCTACTATGGTAATAAATAATCACCCGATTTTAAAAAAAAATACATTTTCCCTCCTTGATGTGAAAGCTTTAAACATTAGGTGTTTCTAGAGCGTTTGAGATAGTACCCAAGCATCTGCCTTACTGAAGTGTAATAAATGCACACAGTTAGGTTCTGCTCCTTCAACTTGTTGCACTTGGATGAAACCCTGCACATATGTGAAGCCTCATTGACTGCAGTGGCTATCTGCATGGAGGAAGGGGGCTGAGTCAATGGTGTCTGATGCTTATGAAAAGTTTCAGTGTAGCTCAGAGCTGCAATTAAGCAAGTGCTGCAGCATGAGTTTAACTGAAATCATCTAAGTAGCTCCAGTGGGACTATTTGCATCCTTAAAGTTAAGCATCTGCTTTATCACTTTAATAGATTGGGCCCTTAGATATTAAGTCTGCTTTACAGATAAATGGAACTTAATGTTAAGAAAACAAAAGGAGTACTTGTGGCACCTTAGAGACTAACAAATTTATTTGAGCATAAGCTTTTGTGAGCTTATGCTCAAATAAATTTGTTAGTCTCTAAGGTGCCACAAGTACTCCTTTTCTTTTTGCGAATACAGACTAACACGGCTGCTACTCTGAAACCTGTCGTTAAGAAAACACTTCCTTTAAAAAAAAATGTTGACAACCAATCCCCCTCCCCTCACACTCATACTATTTGGAGTTTGAATTTTTTCATTGAATCTGTTGTCTGAATATGTTGGTGGGGTTTTTTATTTTTAGTTTATTTTTGGTGAACAAAATCTAGTGAATTCCCATTACCTGCGAACAATAATATAAAAAAGTAAACCTACATTTGACATTATTGCTTGCAATATATTTGAAAATGTTTGCATTCAGCCAGTATTTATTTGCGAATGATGTTTTTATGGGCTTTGTTGGTGATTGTAAATAAAATGTTTGTGTTCTGTCCACTTGTGGCAATAAATGATTTTTTTTATTTTATTTTTTTTAGTTTGCATTACAAACAATGCAGTTATTGTATAAAAGCTCCTTCAATTTCTGACAGGCAAGTACTTATTTTCAGTTTTGTCTACTTTTTGACCTATGAGCTCTTTTCAGTGTAATCTGATATATCTTATTAACCTATTACTCGGCTTAAAAAAAAAAGAAAAAAGAAAAAGCTAATTATAAACATATGTAGGTTGTAGACTTGAGTACCTTTATCAGAATCAGATAGTTATTGAGAACATACTTTAAAGTGATAACAGAAATTATTATATTAATGATGATGTAACTTGAAACCAAGCATGAGAGGAAGTTCACATGCCCACTTTGATTCTTGGAGCCAGCTTCAACTAGCTTCGATTTTTAAAAATTGTCCTTTAAGGATTGAATGAGAAAAGTATTCAGGAATCGGCAGCTCAATAAGAATCACATTTCCTGTTTTAACATTTGGGTAGTTACTGGCCCTGCTGCTCGCTTTCAAGCTCACCATAAAATAGGTGTTAATCATGATACCTATTCTTTGGCCCCTTAGTTGAAGTTATATGTCCAGAGTCCTGTTGAGAGGTTAGAGTTCAGAGGAGGTTGTTAGCTATCAAGAAATGTTTCCTGTACTACTTTAGTGCCCTGTGAATTGAGTCCCTCATTGATTAGATTTATATGAGACCCAGTTCTGCAAGGTGATGATGAGGACTTCTCCTCCCTCACTGAAATCAATGGGAGCTCAGGGGCACCCTTCACTTTGCAGTATCAGGCCCAGAAGGAAACAACATTCTATGGAATCAGCTATTGTAGGTGACAAAAATGTTCTTAAAACCTAAATGTGTGGGTGTGCATCATTTTTAGTGAGATGGCAAATATTCCAAGTTACCTCTAGTCATGATAATAATCAGGCACAGTAGCATACAAAATAAATGTAACATTCTGATCCTGAGAGGTGCTGAGCATCCATAATAACCACAGGCCCCAAGTGAATGAATTTAAAAGAGGTGGCTTTACTTTAGGATACCTCTCACTGACTCTTGAAAGGTGCAGGGCCAAATTGTTTTCTGAAACCAATGAGCGTTGTTGTATCCATGTAACTGAGAGCTTAAGTTGGTCCTCAGTATGTTGTAATGTGAGGTAGGCAGTCAGTTAAACATGGGGTCTATCCGAGTAATGGAAGCACGGTCCTTTCGGTATGTTTACTAATGGGATTTCAGTTATATTGTTATGGTCTATCATAATTTGAAACAAACTACTCACATCCAGTACTATATTTCAGTGTTGTGTTTCTTAGTTCTGGGAGCCAGCTTTTTTTCATGCTCTAAACTAAACAATCCAGCACAGACCATGGTCTGCAGAGATGATACAGTACTATAGCATTAATTCTGCAGGGTTTCCCTCCTCTCCTTTCTTCTCTTCCTTCCCTGCACATAACCCTATGTATGTTAATAGTATGAGGGATATTAAATGTCAATCTTGCTGTATTCCTCTGCAAGTTCCTGGGAGAGATGATTGAACAGCTTATACTTGCAATCACTGTAATCAGTAAGTAATGACCTAACATCCCAGTAGATGACATGAGCTGGAATCAGTAGAAAACACTAGTTAACATTGGTATCTTGCCACCCAAATAAGGTGGAAGGTTAGATTTAATGAGCCACACACTTGGAATTAGATGTGGAAGATTTACTAAAGCAGCCTACTTGCAGTGGCCAAAAAGGAAACCTGGAGTGTGAAACAAACAATGGTTTGAAGCAAGGTGCTTACAACATGGCAGCAGTAAATATACCATGTATCTTATGCACTACCAGAGTTCAGCAGCATAAATCAAGTCTTAAAAATTTAGGATTTACAACCTACAGTTTTCAAAAAACCAGAGTCTGATTTCTAACAGCACAGCGAAATGGATGCCAGCAACTGAAACTCCAATGATATCATTAATGTTCCGGGAAAGGGCTTTCTCGCATTAAGCCATGGTCCCTGGGGAAGATATCCCAAAAGAAAGAGGATTTCTTAATGACCTTGCACCACTGAGCCAGTGTGTGCCACCAGGATAGGAAGCTTTACAGCAGCACTGCTATAGTAAGTAATGTTGCAACTCTCATTGTCACTGGAAGTAGATGTCAGTACAAGCATCAATACTGAAGAGTGCACGTCAAAGACATAGAGGGAGGAAAGGAAAGGCATTAAGTGTTCTCCCCTCTCATGGGAGCGTCCACAGGTGGTTGGAACTTGACTGAACTTGGGAACCTACAAGTTATGAGTCCCCGTGGAACAAATTTTACACTGACTTAAAAAGCCTCTGACAACCCCACTAACAAGGCACAGAATTTGGCCCTGCAATTCTTAAAGCTAAAGCAGTTGAAATGTACTTGTTAAGTAGTTTAGCAGATCATGGAATGGTGTGCATTTTAATTGGTCTAGATATTTTCTATTTCATATTTCTGTGTCCAGTTAAATAGAGACAAGAGTCAGTCATTTGTTTGAATAGGTTCCTGCTCTGTATGTTATGTTTTTATTTTTCCAACTTTTTTAAAAAAAAGGAAGATATAAAAAGGCAGCTTTCACTATCATAGGAATTGTTATTAAATGCATATGCTAGTAAGTAAAGTGTGTTTAGGGTCTGTTAAGTGACTATATATAAGAAAGTTCCTTCTTAACCAAAAAATCTTATCTCTGTATTTATTCCAAATAATATCTGATTACTTCTTCAACAAAAATAAGATTTTGCTACTTTGCATTGCAGAGTCAACACACCTATGAGAGAGTGAGCTAGATTTTATTGTCTTATTATGTCTTGTTACCCTTTACAAAATATTCACCTTGAGGTGTACAGAAGTGATTCCAACTTGACTTTTAGATTGCAGGTTATGTCTGTAGCACTGGTGGTTAGAAAATATCAGTTTACTTATAAACTGAGCACATTTGATCTGTACCTGTTGAAAGACAGTAAATATAAAGCACAACAATTTATTCTATTCAATCACTTCAAAGTAGAACTATGCTGAAAAAAAAAGGAGTTGTTTAAATTATTTTAAAAACTGTCTTGTAATGCTTCTGGGCCAAATTTTCAGAAGAATTTTTAAAACTTTGTCCCTGTGGTTCTTTGGATTCTCAAAACCCTGGGGTCTGTGCATGCATATCCTTTGCACATACTAACCACATAGATATCTGCCAAATTTGCATGTGCACACATGCCAGTTTTTACACACAGAGAAAGTCATTTCCAACCTGCGCGCCCAGAAATTTGTGCCTAAAAAACACCAGGCCCACATTTAGACACTGGGTTGAGATCACTTTGAAAATTTACCTGGATATACTGGATATAAATGTTTTTTGTATTTTCTGTAAGATAGTGGATTCATATCAGAAGATCTAATGTAATTATAAACTGGTAAAACTTAGATATTCTAAAATGTTTCTCTTTCTCTCTCTTTGCAGCACAAGGGTGCATACATAATAACAAGAGGTTTTGTACAAAGTTCTTTCTGGGCCTGACTGGCTCATGCTGGTTTTCATTCCCCCTCCTTCCTCCCTCCCATTCTCCCTTTTTTTTTAGTTGTAGAAAATTGAGTTCCATCCCAATTATTAAATCTTCGGAGACTATTCCCACATGGTTCTGTAAATGGTAGCTTTAGCCTAAGTTCTTTCATCTCTTTTCCTGCTCTCCTGGCTTGACAGTTGAAAAGGTCTGACTGTGCCACACAATAGTTTGATTGGTTTCTCTAGGGGAGGCTTTTCCCTGCCTCATCATTCGCCAGGCAGGTGGACCAGAAAGTCTCTTGATTCTTTTGTTGCCTCTCAAAGTCCGAAGTCTTTGACTGAATAAATCCGCCGTCATGGGATAATTTGCTAAGAGGAGACTGAAAGATGTGAGAGAAAAGCTTCACTACTTGGGTGCTGAATTAATGAAATAACTGGGCCTTAGACTTTGCAATTGAAAAATCACCAGGAATGCAGTGGGTGGAGACAAACTTCAGAATGCAAGTCTGTTATTTCCCCATAATAAAGTAGGAGAGCTTTAAGTGATATTACTAAGTAAGTTGGCTTGTCTGGAGGCCTCTGGTAATTTGCATTTGTAACCACATTTGCAGAGGAAGCCTGGGCAAAATAAAAGTGTTTTTGGTGCAGTGTCTAGTTAGTCATTAGATTATTACGAGGGGATGGAAAGAATTCCATATGACAGAACTAGGGTTGAGTTAACACAGGACGAAAAGTAATTTACAGATAGGCTGTCCTTAGCCATCTTTGTAGACCCTGATAAGGTTTCATTTCAGAATGGATAGGCGACATTTCCACTTACGGGCCCATTCTGCGACACCTGTGATAACAGCTTCTGGATCCTAATTGAAATTGGTTTCAAAATGGATTTTCACTTTTCTCTGTCTGTGGAAAATATTGAATGGACTCAGAGCTGCCACAGAGAATCCCAGACCTTGGAAAATGGAGCAGGAAGCCAGGATCATCTTTCATAACAGTGTCGATGATATGACAGTTTTGTTATCTGTCTTATTAATGAAATCATTGATCACCTGATGAGGGAGATAATAAACTACATTCTGCTGCCATTCAGGAAGCACAATTAGAGTCTTTAAAAATATGGAAGAAAAAATGATGAAACTAAAATGTTTAAGGCCTCTTTAAAACTTTTTTGTTTAAGATTTTTAGACAGCAATCTCTTAGACTATAAAATACAAAATGCATCTTGATTGCCTTTAAAATAAAAGAAACCTATACTGTATTTAAAGATTTAACTGTTGTGTTTTTTTAAAAAATAAGTGCACTGACTAAATTAATAACATTAAGTTGTCATAGAAGAGTAAAATTGCAATGGAAACCCAAATGAACTCAGAAACAGTGAAACTCAGTTTTTGGTGAAGTAGAATTGCAGCCCTCAATAGTATCAGTACACTGAAATGTGCAAATTCTAGTTCCTCTTATAGTGAATTTCCACTTATGATGGAGCTTTTCATGAAAATAATTTTTTCAAATGGATTTCACTGTGAATCTTAAAGTGTAAAGCTACTTAGATGTTTTGAAAAAAAAGTTTAGTTTTTTATATGAACAGAATTGTAGCAATCAAAAAGCAAACAAATATAATAAATACATAATCTTTCCTAGAAGAAAAAAAGAAAGATGGGCACACAGACTTACAAAAAGTAAAACCTGATAGAAATTGGGTTTTTTTATTTATATATTCATTTTAGAAATTATTTGGGAAAGAATAGAATCTGTTGTTTGTATGGTTGTTCTGTATTCCTTTAGGAAGGGATAGTTTTTCTGGGGAGGGATGCTGGTGACTTCTCATATTTCACTGTGAATTGTATCCTAGGTGTTTCTTCATTCTCTCTGCTAGCGTGGGTCAATCAATCCCCCTTTCTAAGCTTGAAAGAGGAGCTCTGATCAAAGGCTTTAATGATGTCACTGATCTCTGATGATTGATTAGGAACAGAAGTTCTGGAGCATTTTGCATGTCCGTCTTTTCCTTATCACTTCAAATCCATTAGTGCCTACCATTAGGGTAGCTCTAAACCAGCAAATATATGTATATATATAAAAGAATGGTACAGCTGGCTGGGTTTTTTAACCTCCTGCATTATAAATGTCATTCTCTTTTATTTACTAGGTGAAATTATGTTTGGATTTCAACTTTATTGTAACCTGAGTGGATTTGAGAATATTGCAAAGTGAAACTCCCTGGGCCTAATATTCCTCTCACTTAACCTACTCTCACAGATTTAAATCAGTGTAACTCTACCTTGGTATAACTGAGAGTAAAATCATGTCCGATATTCTTATTTCTTTATAATGCCATCATTCCACTTTAAGACCCACCCACTTTCCTTGACAATTACTGAATGACATTTTAAAGTCATACATAAAGATTAAAAAAAAATTTAGATACATTTTCATGCAAGCTCAATTCTAGAAAGAATGCGTCTTGTTAAGCCAATTTCTTAAAAGGGGGAAAAAAAGCAAGGGTTGCAGGATCGGGTCTTAAGGTCCTGATTCTGAATTCATGGAAGTGTAAATCAAGAGTAGTACCACTGAAATGTGGTATGAAATTCCCGGAATTGGGCCCTAAATATATCACTCTGACAGAGTGTTGCCATTTGAATAATGGAATTAAAAAACAAAACAGAAAATCTATGAACGCTTTCAATGAATTACTTTGGTAAAATCAAGCTTTCATATGAGTGATAATTTAAGTGTTAATGTTATTTTAGTGCATTTCTTCCCCCTTGCCATTTAATAGAGTGGTTCATCTCTCCCTCTCTTTTTCTCTCTCTTCCTTTTTTTTTTTTTTTTTAAACTGTTGTGCATTTCACACCAGGAGGTGACAAGTTTTGTGATTGCAGCAGAGGCAATTGAAAGAAAATAAAAAGAGTTCTTATTTTTTCTGGTGCTGGCCCATGAACATACCATAAAAATTGAATTAGACACACCTAGAGTTGGGATTGATTGCATCTTGAATGGGAAATTAGAACATCTGAAAAAATTCCTTTTTGGATGGACAGAAGCATAAAAAGGAAAAGTTGGATGGAAACCAGAAAAGAACTGTAAATCACTATTAAAGTTACTTTGTAGGGGTTACCATTAGTTGTCAAAGAAAATTGCCTCCGGCTTGTTTATAGCTAATTCCCCTCTATAGAAAACTTCAATTTGTGGACTGGCCTCTGAACGGGATTGATAACTCTGTTTATAGACCCGGATGAGTATCTAAAGATAACAGATAATGCAAATGAGCCTTTTTTTTTTGATAAGTCCGTGAGGCAATTATGGATACAACTTGGTTGATGGATTCAGAGTGCCTTTTCACAGATTATAGATTTTCTTTGCGTTATCGTTTTTCTTTGCAGTGTTAGAAAAACAAAATCAAAGTCACTCATATAGAATAGAACTAAAAAGATGGCACAGCTGATATAACTAGCTTTCCTACCGCTTGTAAACATAGTGGATCAGATTAAAAAAAATACACAGGCAGCCCTCAACTTCCTCTGAAAGAAATATGATTTGATAAAATGTGGGCTCAATATTCAATTTACAGTTTCATCCAAAATGGGTAAAACTAGATGTCTCATGGGAATTCAAGCCCACTCTAAATTGAATTTAGATAAAATGTTCTTTGTAAACTGTTTCTCCTTTTATTTCAAATGCTGACTTATGTTATAGAAAAGAAAAGCTAAATTCTTATCCTGTGAGCTGCTTTGAGCCTCCTGTGTGATGCTGAGAGTGCTGAACATCTTTCTGGATTAGGCCCTTAATCATAGATCATGTCCATAGCTGACTGTGGGTTTTGAGATGGGGCATGGATGTAGCTTGGCAAAATCAGAAAGAAATTGTTCTGTGTGGCATGTTTCTCTCTCAACTCTGTGTACTTTCTACTGATGAACGTCTTGGAAGTTTCTGCTTCTCAGAGCACAACTAGTTCCTGTTCTGTGAGGCCCATTGGACGAGGTCTCAGAACACAGGTACAGCCTGAAGACCAGTGTCAGCCTGGCCACTGAACAAACATTCTGCCAGTGCAATTAGAGCTGCAGTAGCAGAGAGTCCATGCAGATGTCCTGAGATCTGTGGGATTGGACCCAAAGTCGGTAGGTCCTCAGGCTACGCATAACACCCTGTTCCCTCTGTAATCGGCATTACCTCCTTTCTCCTTTTCTTCTCCTTCCACAAGGACAAAATTAGACTCTGAGTTTGTGACTTAGCATTTATTCTCCTTGTGGAGAGGGAATAATTGGCCTTAATTCTTTATCAGATCTTGGGAAAAAAATGAGAGGCTCATTGATAGCTGGACTGAGTACACTAGCTAGAATTAGAAATGCATGACTCCAAGGGTGTTCAAGGACAGCACCGTGGTGAGAATTCCAGTATGGGGAATTCCAGTGACTGCTGGCAGGAGAGAGAATTTCCCTGTCTACCAGTCCTCCTGGTTGTGGGGTAGGGAACAGGAGTACTCTCATCTAGTTAATCTCCACTTTCCAGTCCCTTTCCAACCATATATTTTTGTTTGCTTTTGTCTGCTTTGTATGTGTTGTTTGTTCTTTCTCCACTTCAGACTTGTCTTTCTTTGCTCCTCATTGTCTTTCTGGGGTGTGTCTCCTTGCCATTCTGTGAAACCTCCCTTTCTTTGCCCTTATTCTACTCACTCACTTCTCACACTTTCAATCCTAGGATCATGCTGATTTACTGCTTGCTATAGACTGTAGTTACAATGGGTTTTAGAGTAGCAGCCATGTTAGTCTGTATTCGCAAAAAGAAAAGGAGTACTTGTGGCACCTTAGAGACTAACAAATTTATTTGAACATAAGCTTTCGTGAGCTACAGATCACTTCATTGGATGCATGTAGTTACAATGTGAACCTGACATTACTCTTGTAAGTTTCACTTTGCTGGACAAGCCAAACAGCAAGGGGGAAATGACAAAAATAGGTTTCTGGGTCTTACTCAACACACATTCTTTCCCGTTCCCTTGTGAATGGGAGACTACACTTTTAAAGACTTGTTTATTATAATTCCAAACAGGGAACACAATTCAGAGAACATATAATGCATATTGTTCCAATACACAACATACGGAATTTATATAGTGAGATTGAAAAACAATGATATAAAAGACAGTAGGATGCCACAATTGAAACAATTCACTTGAATTCATAAATTAAAATCATATTTTAATTTTTAAAATAGATCTGTGTTTCATGTTTGAATGCATATCTTGGTCTCCAAAGGCCTTATCTGGAGCCCACTGAAACCAATGAGAAGGATTGCCATTGATCTCAATATGCATTGAATCATGCCCTTAAATTCTAAATCTTGTTATGTAATCTTCGATCGCCTTACTCTAGTATTTTTCTCTTTTAGCTAGTTAGTGGTCAGAGGTGAAGAGCATCCCCAGCTCCCATTGACTTCTGTGGGAGTTGTGGGTAACAATTACCTTTGTTACTGGATTATAATTTTTATCCCTGTTGTATGGCTCAATCCTGCACACACAGTCCTTGCAGCTCTCTTGTTGAAGCCCATTTAATATGATGAGCTAACAAATATTAACGGTGTAAATTAATTACCATTAAATTATTATACTTCAAAATTATTCATTGTTGTTTGAACTACTCTGCACTCCAGAGAGTTAAAGGGTAGAGCTAGGAGGTCTGATTCTACCCCAGTGAAGTCAGTGGCAAAGCATCCATTCACTTCAATGTGAGCAGGACAAGATCCAAGAGATGTAATTGGGTGGCCAAGGGACACTCTGTTTTTTTGTTTTTTTTTTTAAATAAAGTTTAAATGCTTGTCACAAAGTGCTGATTTTGGACAAGCAGTTTCTAGTCTGTTGCCTTTTAACATTTTTGTACTCGCAAAATATTTAACAGAAAACAATATAATTTTGTTCATTTCAGAAGTTGGACACTTCTCAGTTAATTCAAAATGATTTTTTAAAAAAATCTGTGTCTGAGTTGTTTTTATGTGCTGAGTTACTTCTTATGGAGAGCTAGAGCAATTGGACACTTTTCTTTCAAATACCATGAAATGCATGGGGTCAGGAGTATATCTATCAAAAAACCCTCCCAAAATAATTGTGTATGGAACTGGAATCCTTCAGGATTGTTCCAAGTCCATATCATGTTCTCCAGGGCTACATTAGCAGATGAGGAATGGAAAATAAAGATGCAGTATCCAGCACCCTCCCTGGTAAATCCATACTTAAGGAAAATGAATTGTTCCATTGTACACCTGAATACGATTTCAGTTAAGTGATGATCATCAGGCATTATGGCTCACTAAATTGTGAGAGATGTGTTTGGCCAAACTTACCCTTTTAGATCTTCACCAATTGACCTTTCAAGAACGTAGATTTTGCGGGGGGATATGGCAGACCCTTGAGTCATTTAGAGCTTGAGCCTGTGAAGTGCTGTGCACCCTCATCTACAATTACTTTAATGGGGGTTGAAAGTGCTCAACATCTTGGAGGACTGAACCTCTTCAAGCGTACAACTTATATCTCTTAAAGGTGAGCAACGTTAAAAATTGGGTTTGTTCCTTCTTGATTCTTTATGACGTAAAAAGAATGCCTGAAATATTTTTAAGGATTTTTCTCTGCTTGTTTTTTACCTTAACAATATAAGGAATGTCCACTCTGGTTTGCTGGAGGACTTTCAGATTACGTATATTGTCAGCTGCCTTGCTTTAAGTGAAGTAAGGGGTGTTGAATCCTTAACAAAGGTTTCCTTTCTTCAAAACGTTAAATAGTCCTTGAAGTTAAATAGGTGATAGCAAAAAGAAAGACCCAAAAAATTTAAAGGCTCTGAGTGAAAATCTCTTCCCCTCTGAAGGTATGTCTGCACTGCAAATTAAGATGTAATCATAGTGCGGGTAGGTGTACCCATGATAGCTTTATCCTAGCTATCGTGGGTAATAGTAACAGTGAAAACATGGTGGCATAGACCCTGGCACAGTCTAGCAACCAAATTACATAACCACGGTCCTTGATTGGCTTGTAGTGGGGCAGCTAGCCTGTGCTGAAGTCCTTGTTGGCAGGTGCTCACTACTGTTGTTATCTGCTCTAGCTAGATTAAAGCTAGCCTTAATTTTCAGAGTTGGTCAATTTCCTCTCTCTTGACTCTTGTGATGTCATCTTTTCACTCCAAGCTAGATAGAACCTGAATTTACTAAAAAATAGGGTTAGAATGTGGTCCCGAGATATATTAATTTTTTCTTCAAAAATGTCCGAACTCTCTAAATTTACTTCTAAAACAAAACAGGCTAGGGAGAGTGGGTGATGGTGGAGATTTATAAACAGTCAGTAATCATGTGACTAGTGTCACATGCTCTAGATTATCAGCGTATCTACATATACATATAACTAGAGCAAGTAGGAAGAGAAGGAAAGAGTAAAGAGTTCAGGAGTTAGAGTTTGTAACAGACACTGTTTAACTCAATAAGAAGTGCACATTTTCTGTTGTATAAAGATATTCTCATAGGGCTCCAATTCATCAAAAAAGTAGCATTCATTCTGCATATGCCTACCCATGACCTTAACAAAAAAAAAGTGGGGTAGCACTTTAAATGTTAATGTCACAGGAAAGTATCCTGGAAATAAAATTTAGCAAGAGCTAACAGGTGTGTACTGGTTCCCACCATTCCCCGCTTTGCATTTCTTTGTTTACTAAAATGCTCCACCTTCTTTGTTCAGTACCTATTATTGTATCATCTGCCCTGAAATGGGAATGGCAGGCATAAGATAAATTCATTGGGAGGCATCCAGTTTCACAGCTGTTTATGTAATCTCGTTTATTTCTCTGGAGCAATACTCTGTGTTTAATATTTTCTAATTTCTTATACTGTGTGAAGTATCCTTGTCCCTGCTGTAGCACCAGGATCCTAGGAATAGAAGAGAGGTGGTGATGCTTCTTTGTTTCTTTCTTTCTAGAAGACCATCATTACAGAGCTTTGCCAGATCAGACCCTCTCTACACTGTTATAGACCTAAAATAACATAAAATATGCAGTAGTCATGATAAGCAGTTATGGTTGGATTATAAATTATTTTGAAATTACCACATTTTTGGGGTTGGCGAAATGATAATTAAAGCGCATCTTGTGGAGCCAGTATAAATAGGGGGTCTGTCAGTGTCTGTTTTATTAGACCCCTTTTTTGGTTTGGTTTACAGGGCTATGTGATGCAGTGTATTTATGTGGTAGTATTTTATTTCTGCAGACCTGTGTTCAACTATTGGCCAAGTCACAGTTTAAAATGAGTTTTGAGGTCTCATCTTTGTCTCTGTTGGACATTTGCAGATGTCAGAAAGCCATCTAGGAATTTCATTTCTTTGCTTAGAAGGCGCCCAGGATTGGAGAAACAGGAGATTTTGCAGTTCAGAATGGGGTATATTAACAGAGCAGTCTCTGGAAGCTTAATCACTGCAGATCATATTTTCAAAGGACTGTATTTTTTGTGAGTTCATCCAGTTAGGGATACAAAAACATGCATTTCAAATACATGTGCAAATACCTGGCATCTGCAAATGAATGCACAAATGATGTGCTTGTAGATATTTAGCAATGAATTTTATATCAGTTTTGTGTCAGTGTTATTCCATCCAAATTAAAATAGACTGTTGTAGTTCATATAGTAGTGGATTAGACTCATTCTCTATTGATTTAAATCAAGAATTGCTATCAGTTCAACATTGAAACCTTGCCACTGTGTAATAAATCTGGCTATAATGACTATTTGTGCTTCATAATACAGTATTTAGTAAAACTTGGAATGCTATATTAATTTCAGTTGGACTTTGTATAGTAAGGATAATGTGTAGTAACACTGTATACATTTCAGAGTAAGACTAATATGGTTGGTAAATCTTGGGGGGTGTTTGAGTGCAAGGGTTGTGGAAGGCCTACATCATGAACATTCTCTTGTATGGGGGAATGAGGATGCTGAATTGACATTTAGGGAACTCTACACCTCTTAAGGATGACCAAGTTGAGTCCATGTCAGATCTGATTGGGAAGTGAGGTGGATATTGGCAGAGGTCATTGAGTTTGTGATTATTTCACCAGCTGGTGACTAAAACAGCCCTGCCCCTTGCCCACCAAAGCAGGGTAGATTCCGTTTTCTTCCATGTAAGCCCCTTTTATTTCTTTACACAAAGTCTGTGTAATTGGGTGGAGTGAATTTCATCCTATAGTGTATTCTAAACTGTTCTTAATCTAGCTTTATATATTTTTATAAATCTAAGAAATCAACATTTAAAGAATGACTGCTTGATGGTAATGTGCATGATCTGGTTTTAAATTCCCCAAATCAACAAAATTTAGATTTTACTTTGACTACCTCCTTGTTATAGCTAGGTGGTGTAGATCATATATGGTGTAATTCGGGAATCATATATGTATATGCATAAGTGGTTGCAGGATTGGATGCATGTTATATTTTAAATCACCAGTTGAAGAATGGAGTTCTAGATTCATAGAATTTACAGATGGACTAGATCTGTTAGGTCATCTTGTGCACTTCTTTGCGTCAGTGCAGGTTTAAAATTGCTCTGTTCTGGTACAATATTTTAAATAAAGTAGGATGAAGTGGCACCTTTAATTCTAAATTTACATGCCTTTGTGATCAAAAGCCTCCTTTTTATATAGTTTTTGCACATTTCCTGGGAATTGCTATTAAGTCAATATTTACTCCAATATTTAGGAGTAAATATCAGAGGCACATGTAAGTAAATGTGAGAGGCATATATTTAGGAGCTAACACTTCTCATCAACAATGGACATTTTTAAAACATAATCAAGCATGCTACAATACAAATTCTCTTAGAGCTCTTAGAAGTATTTAGGAAAGTGACTTTGTGGTAAGTAGCTGGAACCACATTAGGCACTTTTAACCAATTTTATAATAGCTTTCAAACTGTTTACATTGTTAGACAATGCGTTTCTCGTACTTCACAAACATTGTGCTAAACATTTCTTGTTTAGTTTTCACCATAACGAAGGACTCCTTTGTTAATTGGCATCATTGAAATTTTGGTAAAATGTTAAATTATTTTGGGGAAAGCTGCGGTAAATGAGACCTTCTTCAGCCAGTTATTCTCATTTATAAATTGATTTCATTTGATAAGTACAGAGCTCAATCTATACAGAATAAAAGAAGTGAGCTACATTGTGCCTTTGATCCATGTATACCACTCCCAGACATGTCATTAGGAAGTGTGTGAAAAAATTAAGGTAGTCATATAATTCTTTTTGAATGCTTAACAATGCTTTATACACCTTCTGTGTATTAAGCCTCTATTGTCTTTGTTAGGGCCTGGCCCCAATCATACAGCACGTATGCAGGCAAAATTTCCACTGATTACAGG